>NW_005871132.1:1600004-1821732 GCF_000147115.1 Myotis lucifugus
TTGTCCATATGTTACAGGAGTGGAGGAAGTCCACAAAACCCTAGTAAAAGCTCACATGTATATCTTCTCCAAACTTTCCTCCCAAGATGCACATGAGGGACAGTAGCATTACCACATAGTAGTGATTTCCCCAAAATAGCTAAGTATATTCTAGTTATTTCCATAGATATAAAGCATGCATACAATAGCAAAGCCATCTCAAGTTACCATATCAAGTCCCAGATTAAGGTACTTTCTTTGTTCTGTTTCAAACTGAATGTTGAGCCTCACTGTTGATTAACATCTACAATAAGTTATATCTCAATAGAAACTAAACTCAAGCAAACATTATAGTCTATATATACATAGTCAAAAATTATATTTTAAGATCCCCTGTTGCGCAATAGGAATCATGCACAAAACTTAGATCGTTATTTTTAGATGCCATTATTTAATAAATAGTCCTGGTTGGGGGGAAGAGGAGATGGATAATCTGGCTGAAGAATTATTGTGTCTGGAAAACAAAATTTTAAAAGTAAAGTTGCTTATAGAATAAAAATATCTTAACTCCACGTCCATATTATTAGCTCTTTCACTATTCTAAATTTAGGCCCATAAAGAATAAATGTTGCAAATTTGGATGTCCTAAAGGTGAAACTTTGTTAGTATCATAGCCAGTTCCAGAATTTAGATCGCATAAAATTATTGTGTCAGCTAATGAGAGCAGAGATTATAAAGTTCAGGAGATCAAGTTGAAATTAGACATGTAAAGAATCTACTTGCCTCTTAGCTATAGAAAAATAAACATCCTATATAATAAAGAGGTAATATGCAAATTGACCATCATGCCCTCACACAAGATGGCTGCCACAGGATGACCGGCAGGGGAGGGCAGTTGTGGGCAATCAGGCCAGCTGGGGAGGACAGTTGGGGCGACCAGGCCGGCAGAGGAGGGCAGTTGGGGGCAATCGGGTCAGCAGAAGAGCAGTTAGGCGTCAATCAGGCTGGTAGGGGAGTGGTTAGGGGTGATCAGGCTGGCAGGAAGAAGCAGTTAGGGGAAATCAGGCAGGCAGGCTGGCGAGCGGTTGGGAGCCAGCAGTCCCGGATTGTGAGAGGGATGTCAGAGTGCTGGTTTAGGCCCAATCCCACAGGGACCGGGCCTAAACCGGCAGTTAGACATCCCCCAAGGGGTCCCGTATTGGAGAGGGTGCAGGCTGAGCTGAGGGACACTGCCCCCCTCCAGTGCACAAATTTCATGCACTGGACCTCTAGTAAAGCTATAAAATTTCAGTCATTCTTAGTAGTTGACTTGAAATCAAAAGAAATAAATTTTCAGAAATAGCTCAGCAAACATTCCTGACATTGGCTAAGAACATGTGGCTAGCACACTGTCACCTCCATTCAAATTGCTTGCTTTATGGCTAGAACAGCAAAGAACTCAAATCCTTAAACATGAGACAATTCATGTCTTTCAAATTGGGTCTATGATTGATAAATAATGTAAAAGCTCAGAAAGCTGGTTATCAGATCAGGGTCTTTTCATTCAGAACCTACATCTTACCACATTTTAGATTTGTTTCTGAGAAAGAAAAAAGGAAAATGCAGATTCTTTGTCTCCTGGCATTGGTGGTAAATTTGAATCAATAGTGTCTTTTTAGTAACATTGTCAGAGATGAGCAGCCTTTGTCATCTGGGCTAAAAAATGATATAATTGATTCATCTCTCATCATGCAACTTGTACATGAGAAGGATAGTGTTCAATGAGGAACCAGTTTTCTCCAGAAATGACAAAATTACAAGGACTTTTTTAAAGGAGGAGGAGGAGAATGAAGATGATGATGATTACAACCACTAAGGTGATGATGACCTTAAGGTTAAAAAGTAGGGTTCTCTGTGTATTACTATTCCTAGGTTATTTTCTATTGACAACCATAATCCTCAGGTCAGCCTGTTCTTCCTATTTCTGTATTTAGCATGACTTAGCCATCTCATCTCAGGATTGTTTGGGTCCTAATGATCACCTCTCAGTTCCAATGATAACTAAAGATAAAAAGTGTCTTGGTCTGAGCTCAATTCCAGATAAAATATGTCCCCATAATATCCTCTACTCCAAGTTGATAGGATTTGTAGATTCTACCCTAATAGTGGTGATTCCAATCAATTAGCCTTTCTTTTTTTTCCCTGTATATACAACTCTCAGGTTGGCACCTGTGAAATTCTCCTTTAATCAGTCCGTCACGGCTGCACCCTCTGATCAATAAATAAATATTCTGCCTCGCTGCCCAAAGCAGATCGCTGCCTATGTCAGTCATCCTTTTCTTCTCCAATTTCTTCATGTTTTTCTACCTTGTTTCTCTAAAGCAGCTTCCTCTTTGTTTTGTACTTTTCTAATTCTGATGGTCCTAGATGGTTCTCAAATATGTTATCCTGGGTGAGCATATCATTCTCGGGACTCCAATTCCAAAACAAAGAGAATTTCCTGAATTTACAATTTTTCAAAATAAAAAATAGCTTTTTCAAAATTACCATTTTTTACTTTTTGTTACTCATGCATCATATTACTCCATGAGGAGTCAATTTTGAAAATCAAATTTCATCTAAGCATAATGATCGCCTCAAAAGTTCAAAGGGTTTAAATCTTCCCTCTTCCTATTAGAGATAGAAGAAATAGGCACTGAGCCACCACAGATAGCCAGCAGGCAAAAGTACCCAGAGAGAAGCAGCTTGAGGGACCAGCTAGCTGGGACAGAAGCTATTCCTAGGTAATGAGTGACTGCAGCAGGCATTTTGCAGAGCATATTAACAGTAAGAAAAAGTCATTGGAAATGAATTAGCAAGAACATTGCTATTTCATACACAAACTCAAGTAGTAACAGAGATCCCGACACAATTTTTATTAAAGCTCTTGATACAAGGAAGTGGCTGTCTCTAAATAGAATATTAATGGGGCAGAAGAGGCAGCTTAGCCAAGCATGAGGGCAAGAGAGATCAAAAGGTCCCAAACAGAAATGATTCCCTTGGCAACAGTAACACCTAACTAATTTTATCAACTCCTAATGGGAGGAACTGGAAATTAATGCCAGAATTTCGCTTTTTATTGTTTTGCAATTGGAGCTGCTATTGGTCAGTTATTTCAAAAAGCCATTTAAAGCAGTAGGCATGAAAATAATGATGCAAATGTATCTTATACACTTTATTTTCATTTGAAACATAACAATGCACATATCAATATAATATTTTTATGAAGGGCCAGAGCTCAATGCATCCTGGGCCACAGTTCTTTCATAAACCACAGCCACAGGCATTGTCGATTTCTTTTCCCCATTTCAGTGCCTTTAAAGTGAAACAAGAACTTAATTAAATGTGCTTGTAAAGCAACCTGAATGCAAAATCCTTTTAGAGTTGTACACTTCTTATTTATTTATTTTTTTATTGTCTAAAATTTTACATATGTCTCCTTTTTCTCTGCTTGACGCCCCCCTTCCCCTGCCCCCCTCCCCCCCCCCCCCGCCCCCCGCCCCCCTCAAGCCATTCTCACCTCATGCAAGTCCTAACCGCCCCAGTGTCTGTGTCCATTGGTTATGCTAATATGCATGCATACAAATCCTTTAGTTTCTCTCTACCCTACCTCCCCTGCCATTTGTCTCTGGATCTATTCTTGTTCATCAAATTATGTTGATTGTTACATCCCACATATGAGTGAGATCATGTGATATTTACCTCTCTCCAATTGGCGTATTTCGCTTAGCATAATGCTCTCCAGTTCCATCCATGCTGTTGAAAATGGGAAAAGTTCCTTCTTTTTTACAGCAGTGTAGTATTCCATGTGTAGATGTACCACTCTTTTTTAATCCACTCATACGCTGATGGGCCTTTAGGCCTTTTCCAAATCTTAGCTATTGTAAATTGTGCTGCTATGAACATAGGGGTGCATATAGCCTTTCTGATTGGTGTTTTTAGTTTCTTGAAATATATTTCTAGAAGTGGGATTACTGGGTCAAATGGGAGTTCCATTTTTAATTTTTTGAGGAAACGCCATACTGTTCTCCGCAGTGGCTGCACCAGTCTGCATTCCCACCAGCAGTGCACCAGGGTTCCTTTTTCTCCACAACCTCACCAGCACTTGTTGTTTGTTGATTTGTTGATGATAGCTATTCTAACAGGTGTGAGATGGTATCTCATTGTTGTTTTGATTTGCATCTCTCAGATGATTAGTGACTTTGAGCATGTTTTCATCAGTCTCTCTGCCTTCTGTATGTCCTCTTTTGAAAAGTGTCTATTTAGGTCCTTTGCCCGTTTTTTTGATTGGGTCACTTATCTTCCTTTTGTTAAATTGTATGAGTTCTCTGTAAATTTTGGAGATTAAACCCTTATCAGAAATATCATTGGCAAATATGTTCTGCCATGCAGTGTTGTTTCTTGTTGTTTTGTTGATGGTTTCTTTTGTTTTGCAGAAGTTTTTTATTTTGATGTAGTACCATTTGTTTATTTTCTCCTTAGTCGCCATTGTCCTAGGAGCTGTATCGGTAAAGATATTGCTACAACATATGTCTGCTATTTTGCTGCATATGGATCTTGTAGGATTTTTATGGTTTCCCATCTTACATTTAAGTCCTTTAGCCATTTTGAGTTTTTGTTTGTTTGTTTGTTTGTTTGTTTGTTTGTTTGTTTTTGGTGTGTATGGTGTAAGTTGGTGATCTAGTTTCTTTTTTTTTTCTTTTTGCATGTATCTGACCAAATTTCCCAACACCATTTATTAAGGTAACTGTCTTGACTCCATTGTATACTCTTGCCTCCTTTGTCAAATATTAACTGAGCATAATGGCTTGGGTCACTTTCTGAGTTCTCTGATCTGTTCCATTGGGCTATATGTCTGTTCTTTTGCCAGTACCAGGCAGTTTTGAGAATCGTGGCTTGGTAATATAGCTTGATATCTAGTATTTAGTATTGTGATCCCTCCAACTTTGTTCTTCTTTCTTAGGATTGCTGTGGCTATTTAGGGTTTTTTAAATTCCAGGTGAATTTTTGGAGAGTTTGTTCTAGATCTTTGAAGTATGCTGTTGGTATTTTAATGGGGATTGCATTGAATCTATAGATTGCTTTGGTTAGTATGGACATTTTAATAATGTTGATTCTACCAATCCATGAACATGATATGTTCTTCCATTTGTTTATGTCTTCCTCTTAATCTCTTTTTTCAATGTCCTGAAGTTTTCTGAGTACAGGTCTTTTATGTTTTTGGTTAAGTTTATTCCTAGGTATCTTAATTTTTTTGGTGCAATGGTAAATGGGATTGTTTTTTTCATTTCTCTTTCTGTGAGTTCATTATTGGTGTATAAAAAGGCCATAGATTTCTGGGTGTTAATTTTGTATCTTGCTTCATTGCCAAATTCATTTATTAGATCTACTAGGTTTTTTATTAGTCTTTGGGGTTTTCTATATAGTACCATGTCATCTCCAAATAAGGACAGTTTTACTTCTTCTTTTCCAATTTGGATGCTTTTTATTTCTTCTTTTTGTCTGATTACTATGGCTAGCACTTCCAGTATTATATCTAATGGAGTGGTGAAAGTGGGCATCCCTGTCTCGTTCCCATTCTCATGGGAAATGAGTTTAGTTTTTGCCCATTGAGTATGATGTTGGCTGTAGGTTTGTCATATATGGCTTTTATTATGTTGAGATATGGTCCCTCTATTTCCACTTTGCTGAGAGTTTTTATCAAGAAAGGATGTTGGATTTTGTCAAATGCTTTTTCTGCATCGATTTATAAGATTATGTGATTTTTGTCTCTCAATTTGTTTATGTGATGTACCACATTTATTGATTTGCGGATATTGTACCATCCTTGCATCCTTAGAATAAATCCCACTTGGTCATGGTGTATTATCTTTCTAATGTAATGCTGAATCTGATTTGCTAGAATCTTGTTGAGGATTTTAGCATCTATGTTCATTAAGGATATTGGCCTGTAGTTCTCTTCTTTTGTGGTGTCTTTATCTGGTTTTGGAATCAGGGTAATGCTGGCTTCATAGAAAGAGCTTGGAAGTGTTGCTTCCTCTTGGATTTTTTGGAATAGTCTCAGGAGGATAAGTTTTAGTTCTTCTTTGAATGCTTGGCAGAACTCCCCTGTAAAGCCATCTGGACCAGGGCTTTTGTTTGCTGGAAGATTTTTGATCACTGATTAAATTTCTTCAGTAGTTATTGGCCTATTCAGGTTTTTTGGTTCTTCCTGATTGAGTTTTGGGAGCTTGTAGTTTTTCTAAGAATATGTCCATTTCATCTAGGTTGCCCATATTGTTGGAATAGAGTTGTTCATAGTATTTTTTCATAATCCTTTGTATTTCTGTTGGATCAGTTGTTACTTCACTTCTTTCATTTCTGATTTTGTTTATTTGTGTCATCTCTCTTTGCTTCTTGGTGATTTTGGCTAGAGGTTCATCACTCTTGTTTATCCTTTCAGAGAACCAGCTCTTTGTTTTATTGATCTTTTGTATTGATTTTTTGGTCTCTATGTCATTTATTTCCGCTCTGATCTTTATTACTTCCTTCCTTCTGCTTATGCTGGGCTTTTCTTGTTGCTCTCTTTCTAACTCTTTGAGTTAAAGGGTTAGATAATTTACTACCATTTTTTTCTTGTTTTTGCTTGTTTGTTTGTTCATTTGTTTTTTTGAGTAGGCCTGTAGAGCTCTGAACTTCCCTCTCAAGACTGCTTTCACTGTATCCCACAAATTTTGAGTTGTGTTTTTATTGTCATTTGTTGCCATGATGCTTTTTATTTCTTCTTTTTTAAAATTTCTTTATTGATTAAGGTATTACATATGTGCCCTTATTCCCCTCACTCATGCCTTCACCCCCCTGTTGTCTGTGTCCATTTGTTAGGCTTATATGCATGCATACAAGTCCATACAAATCCTTTGGTTGATCTCTCCCCCTTACCCCCACCCTCCCCTACCTTCCCTCTGAGGTTCGACGGTCTGATCGATGTTTCTCTTTCTCTGGATCTGTTTTTGTTTCTTGATCTCTTTGGTAACCCAATCATTATTTAAGAGCATGCTATTTAGCCTCTAGGTGTTTGATTTTTTTTTCATTGTTTTTATTGTAGCTGATTTCTAGTTTTAGGCCATTGTGATCTGAGAAGATGCTTGATATGATTTCTATCTTCTTGAATTTGAAGAGACTTTGGCTGTGTCCCTATACGTGGTCTATCTTTGAAAATGACCCATATGCACTTGAGAAGAATGTATATTCTGTGGCTTTGGTTGAAATGTTCTGAAAATGTCAATTAATTCCATCTGATCTAGGGAGTCATTTAGGATTGATTTTTCTTTGTTGATTTTTGTTTAGAGGATTTATCCAGTGGTGTTAGTGGGGTATTAAAATCCCCTACTATGACTGCATTGCTGTCGATCTCTCCCTTGATATCCTACAGAAGATTTTTATATATTTGGGTGCTCCTGTATTGGATGCATATATATTAACCAGAGTTATATCTTCTTGTTGAATTGCTCCCTTTAATATTATGAACTGGCCTTCCTTATCTCTTGTTATGGCCTTCACTTTGAGGTCTCATTTGTCAGATATTGCTATCCCAACTTTTTTGCTACCCCAACTTTTTTTTCATTTCCATTTGCCTGAAAAACCTTTTTCCATCCCTTCACCATCAGTCTGTGTGAGTCCTTTGTTCTGAGGTGGGTCTCCTGTAGACAACAGATATATGGGTCATGTTTTCTTATCCACTGAGCTACCCTATGTCTTTTAATTGTGGCATTTAATCCATTTACATTTAAAGTTATTATTGATAGGTACTTGTTTGTCTCCATTTTTATTCTTTATGCCTGTGTTCCTTCTTCCTTTCCTATTTCTTCTTGTTATAGCAGTCCCTTTAGCATTTCTTGCTTTGCTGGTTTCATGGTAATAAACTTCTTTAGTCCTTTTTTGTCTGTGAAGCTCCTGATTTCACCGTCACCTTTGATGGTAGCCTTGCTGGGTACAGTATTCTTGGATTCAGACCCTTGCTTTGCATGACTGTATATTTCATTCCATTCCCTTCTGACCTGATGTGTTTCTGTTGAGAAATCAGTCAATAGTCTGATGGGAGATCCCTTGTAGGTAACTTTCTGTCTCTCTCTAGTAGCCTTTATGATTCTTACTTTTTGTCATTGGGGTTTGCCAATTTAATTATAATGTGTCATGGTGTTGGTCTTTTTGGTCTTGTTTGGAACTCTGTGAGCTTCTTGGGCTTGTATGAGGTTTTTCTTCTTCCCAATATCAGGGAAGTTTTCTGTCATTATTTCTTCAAACAGGTTTTCTATTCCTTGCTCAGTTTTCTCTCCTTCTGGGACCACTATTATGTGGATGTTGTTTCGTTTCATATTGTCCCAAAGTTTCCTTAGTCTCACCTCCTGTTTTTTAAGTTGTTTTTGTTTGTTTTTGTTTTGTTTTTTGTTTTTTTGTAGTTGCTGCTCTGCTTGGGTATTTTTTACTTTGTCTTATAGCTCACTGATGTGGTCCTCCACTTCTTCTAGTCTACTGTTGATGCTTTCTATTGTGTTCTTTATTGCAGTAATGTCATTTTTTTACTTCTTCTTGGTTCTTCTTAATTTCCTCTTGTTTCTTACACATATTGTTGAATTTGTCAGCCATTCCTTTCAGTGTCCTTATTACCATTGCTCTGAATTCTTTCTCTGACATATTGCTTGCCTCCATTTTGTTTACTTCCTTTTCCAGTGATTCTTCCTTCTTTTATATGGGGGCTGTTTCTTTGTTTCCCCATGTTTGCTCCTCTCAGGGTGTTTGATTATGTAGCTCTTTCTCTCCTGCGTTGACTCTCTCTAGGTGATCTCTGATCTTTCTGTCCACAGATTGCCTCACCAGCTGTGTTTAATTTGCCAATTCCGAGTGGATATTGTTTGATTCAGCTGTTCCTTCTATCTGCTCTGTGAGAAGGCACAGAGCCCATCAGCATATTTGGCACCGCTATGTCTCCCCCAGGACAAACATTTTAGGTGCCTCATATCCAGGGAGGTTGGAGTCTCGGTGTTTGTGGTTTCGCAGCTAAGGCAGCTGGTCCCTGGGCAATGTGCTTGTAGGGTCCCAGGAGGATTCCAAGATCTCCCCGGTTGAAAGTAAGGCTGAGCTTCTGATCACAGCCGCTCTCCCCTTCAAGAAGGTGTGGTCTCTGCTGTAGAGAGTGCTTGGGAAGGCACATGAGCATTTCTTTAATTATTGTCAGCTGAATCCCGTGGCATTGGCAGAGCCATGTCCTGGAAATGCACTGTGCCAGAGGCAGGTACGTTGTCAGCCTGATCTACAGCTCAGGTGCCAGGGTGTGGGTTTCATTATTTAAGTGGGTAAATTGCAAGGAATGGTCGCAATTACCCAGGCTTAGCCAGGAGTGATGATTACAAAGAAGCCACAAGAATGAAAAATTATAGCTTGATCTTTAACCATGATTTTTCATAATTTCCTTTGTTTGAAACTCTAGTAAAACTTCCTGGAATTATATTGTATAAAATAAACGTGCTGCACTGGCTCTGGGTCACTGTCTCTCCATTAGAGGAAGCTGCCCCACCCAGTCCCAGCTTTCTCTACTGCTTCTGCATCTGTCTGTTTCATTTTCTCAATCCCCCATCACCCCTACTCAGGACTCGTGTCCAAGAGAGAAATACTTAATACTCTGTGGCAGAGCTGGTGCTCCGGGAGAGATTTCAGCAGTAGTAGAGGCTGCCCAGCCAGGGGAGCCTGGTTCGCCAGTCCCCAACAGTCTTGTGGAATATAGCTGTCCCTCACTCACAAATACAGACACTCCCTGCATGTCCATGCAGTCTCCTTTCGCTCTCTCACTCACACACTATCTTGCAGCCTTCTGTCCCATTGGCCTCCACCTTGGATCCCCCTCCACTTCTTTTTTGTCTTTTGTCTCACCCACCCTATGTCTACACATTTCTTTTTATATATTTTTATTGATTGATTTCAGAGAGGAAGGGAGAGAGAGATAGAAACATCAATGATGAAAGAATTATTGATTGGCTGCCTCCTGCATGCCCCATACTGGGGATTGAGCCTGCAACTTGGGCAGGTGCCCTGACCGAAAATCGAACTGTGACCTCCTGTTCATAAGTCAATGCTCAACCACTGAGCCACGCTGGCCAGGCCTGTCTACTTTTTTTATGCATCTCCTTTTTCAATTCTTAGCTAAGCATTTAACTTAGCTTTCATAGAATATATACAGACTCTTTCTTTTCCCACTTATACTTTATTAGTTTATGAATTACTTAATTAAATTATTAAAATATAATAAGCCCTAGCTGGTTTTGCTCAGTGGATAGAGTATCAGCCTGGGGACTGAGGGGTCCCAGGTTCAATTCTGGTTGTGGGCTCAATCCCCAGTAGGGGGCATATGGAAGGCAGCCAATCAATAATTTTCATCATTGATGTTTCTATCTCTCTCTCTCCCTCTCCCTTCCTCTCTGAAATCAATGAAAATATATTTAAAATTTTATTTAAAAATACAATTAAAGTAAAACAATTAATGAGTTTAGGAATAACACAACTGACACTTGTTTTGCACACAAATTGAATGGAGGGAGTAGTACTAGACAGAACATACTAGCTGTAAACATCAAGCTTGCCACAGGCAGAATTCAATGTGTTTCACCGAAAGAATAAAGAATTTCAGTTAATTTGGAGCTGATTGAGTGTGAGCTGGCATCTGTTGTATTTGGCATACATTTTTTGCAGTCTTCTTTCATAGTAAAGAGCTTAAATCACTCCTTATTTTTTTATGAAGATTCAGCCCTACTCATGTCACCCATGTTTTCTTGGGTCACACTCCTACAAAAGAGTCACACTCTTATAAAAGGGTCACAATACAATTAACAAAATGGGGTTACTCTGGCTCAGCCTCACCTACTGAATTATTGGATGGTAAGTCCGATTTTATTTCTCTTGACTCTACACCTTCCCAGAAGGTTACTAGGTACCTTACTCATAAATACAACCTTCCTGGCTCCTATGTGGAATCCTCCTCTACTGCTCTCAATGAAGTGGGAAGGCTCTCAGACTGCTGGAGGTGTGGTCCTCTGTTGTCACTTTGTCCTTCACTTGGCACGCACCATCTTCTTCCCCTGGCACTAATCACCATGCTATGAGTATTTCAATTCCCTGCATTATAGCTTTGATTTCAGCTCCTTCAACAGCCAATTTGAGAAAGGAGGGAAAAGGAAAGCACTTTCAATCCGGAGTCTTATTTTATCATGAAGCTGAGGAAGCTTGAGTTTCTGGTCCCCACTTTTACACCATCTCTTTCCAGGGCATGTACCTATTTTTGTATTCTTTTCTTAAAGAACACCTCTCCAAATATATGTGTCAGATGCTGCTTCAATCAATTTATTTTATTTTAATTTATTTTTTAGCCACAAATATCTTAGTATCCTGATATCTTAGTATCTCACAGATATTAGAGTAAAATGACTTTTAATTTTACTATTGCCTGGCACAGGTCTCCGTAGAGAATGATGGGACTGAGGACAATCTGAGCAATCCTTTACTGCTCCTCAGAATGCCCCTTCCTCTCCCCATTTGTGAAGACTCACTAGTCTCTCACTGAGTTCGCCAGCCTTGACTTTATTCTCTCATCTCAGAGTAGGTATCTTCCCTTGAAACTACTTGATCTTTAAATCATACTGAACCTTTTCGTGGACTTCTCTTCCCTCCATCATGCTTCACTATTAGTGAGCATGACATATTTTCACAGATTTAGCTCACTCTTCTCAATCAACCCCTTGTACTCTCTATAATGCCTTGAGTGAAAGAACCTATCAAGGCATTGATATAGACAAATATAGGGCCCTAGTTGGCAATAGTAGCAAGTTTTAGTGCCTGAACAGGTATCAGAGAAAACTAGAGTTAGACAGTAGTTAAAGAAGTAAACTCAGATTTTATTCATAAACTATGGCAATAAGAAGAAGGAGACCTCAGTGTAGAATTGGGCTTGAAATACCAATACAAAAACAAGTGGGGATTTTTAGCCAAGAGGCAGGTTGAGGTCAGGGAAGGAGGGTCAGTGGATGGGAAATTACTAAGAGGAAACATTGTAGGTAGGGAAATTCTTGGTAAACTGATCTAATAGGATTCTCGGTCTGGGTGATCAGATATCACTTGGAGGATGGGGAATAGGAGTGAAGATGAGAAAATTGGCTCAGATATTAAGGGTGAAGGATTCTCCTTACAGTGGCTTAGCAGTATTCTTGTTATAACTGGGCTCTTAAAGACAAGGCCCGAGGTTGGAGCCCTAGTTGAAAAAGAATTCAAAGGACAATGTCTAGAATTTGGTCAGGGAAAGATTCTTTGTCACAGAATCATTCTCTCATTCTGCAGCTTCACTAATTTAGCAGAAAAATAATCAGGAAAGAAAACGTAATACCTATAAACAATCATTAAATTCTTCAGTTGATGCAAGCCATTAAGATCTGTAAGAAAGGAAAATATGTGTGTATCTGATTCAAGTTGTGCAAAATTAAGATAATACTTCTAAAGGCATAGGGTTAGTGTGGGAACCATGCCACACTATCCCCGGATAGTCAAGGCCAATGGGAGCACAGAGGCCTTGTTGTCAATACACCAGAATGGCCAAGGCTGCTCTGAGCATGATGAGCCTAATTTGGGTGCCCAAGGCCAAGATACCCTAAACAGCTGCAAGACCACAGAACACACTGTACATTGTGCCCTTCTGAAGCCAAAATATGATTGATATCACTGTTGGTAGCTATCCTTCTTTGTCTCTGGAGCAGTGGTTTTCAAGCTTCTGGCCCTTTAAATACAGTTCCTCATGTTGTGACCCAACCATAAAATTATTTTTGTTGTTACTTCATAACTGTAATGTTGCTACTGTTATGAATCATAATGTAAATATCTGATATGCAGGATAGTCTTAGGCGACCCCTGTGAAGGGTCGTTCAACCACCAAAGGGGTCAAGACCCACAGGTTGAGAACCGCTGCTCTGGAGTAATATACAGGTTACTGACCAGGCAGAAGCTAGAGAGCTCAGAGAAGCAGAGACAGTAGGCACAAAGAATGTAGCTCCTATATGTGCAGAAGAGGCTAAAGAGCTCAGACAGATCTGAGAGCTGGTACTGCTACAATGTAAGACTAAGAGCTCATAGAGAGCTCAGATACAGCTACCATGTGAACCAGCCAGTGTGCTGGGCAGGAGAGATAGGAGAAGCTGCTGAGCCAGAGAGCTTAGGTACCGCTACAATGTGAGGCAGTGAGTCTAGGGGGCAGCGTGTGGCTGCTCAGATAACAGCTGTGGGTACAGAGATTAATGCTGCTTTGTGGGAAAGATATACATGTTAACCAGCCAGTGTCCGGCTGCCTGCCTGTATGGACTTTGTTGTACAGAACTGTTTTGTCGGACAGCTATATGGACACTGGTTTCTGCAATAAAGACTCATTGTTATACACCCACAACTTCTCATGGCTTCTCTGTCTAAGACCCAGAGTCCAAGGAGGTCCAGCCCTAGGCAGAGAGGCTTGGATCCAATACCTGTAACTAGTGAGCAGAGGATAAAGGAGGAACTTGGACTAAGTTCCCAACAGTTAGTACAGTGGGCAGGGTTTGAGAAGGGACCTGCCCTGGCATAGTCAGGAAGAATTTAGGAGAATATATAGACTCAAAGCCACTCAGAGCAGCAGTGCTGAACAGTGCTCCTGCTGTCTCTGACAGCTGGTCAAGAACAAAGGCATATTTTAGGGAAAACAAGAGGGCCATGACCTGATGAGCAACAACACACTGCTGGTAAGAAGAGAGAAATTTCCACCAGGGAAGCGGCTTCTAGACATGGCTAACTTTATTAGACTTCATATTTCATGAACCTTAAAGTTGTTCTAGAATCAGTTTAATGCATACGTAAGAAATGAGAAACTGTCAGGAAACGTTGGGCCTTGACAGGATAATCAATAACTCTTAGATCTGGAGGCAATGTTTTCAGCCACATCGAAACAACAGTTATTTTTGAATTGCTTAGGAACTTTGCCAGTGGCCAAAGATAAACTAATAATGTCAAGTAGCACAGCACTGAGATCCGGAAACCTCAGCTGCTAAACATCATGAAATATTTGCAAGAAATCAATGGCTGGTTTCATGGGAGGCAACTGGCTTGGAACCATGCAATAAAAAGGAGAGGGGCAGCTGGGTCATGGTGACCCTGCAATCATGGTTTTGACCTGGGGGCAATTCTGTCTCCAGAGGACCATTTGGCAAAATCTGGAGACATTTTTGAAAGTCACAACTAGAGGAAAGTTGCTAATTACATGTAATAAGTAGTGACCAGGGATACTGCTAAACATCCTACAAGGCAACTCCCCCAACAAAGAAGTATTTGGCCCAAAATGTCAATAGTGATGAAGTTGAGATAATCCTGTAGAATGTTCCTCAGGAGGGCAATGCAACCCTATCTGCCTAATCTCAAGTCATGAGAACAACCAATGATCTACAGTAATCAAAGCCACCAATTGAGAGATAAAAGATAAAGATAGACAATTTCAAATATATTATCACTACAAAGGAAGGAAGCAAGTGGATGATCAAAAAATATTTTATATTTCTAGATTTCCATTGGTTGGCATAATTTTTCATTCTAAGGCAGTCATCCTTAATGTTTCCTGTTGTTTTCTCCACTTCCTTACCTCACCCTTTCCTTCTCATCTCCCACCACTAGCCTGTAAGACCACATAAAATCTACCTGAGATATTATTCAGAATGCTTTGCAGTGTGGAAACCTCAATGGATATCTGAGGATATTCTGAGGTAGTTGTAGCCATTCTAATCATAGATAGGAGATGGCCTGTCTGATACAGGAATTACTGGTCAAGTTTTAAGGATTTACAATCACCTAAAACACAGAGATATTTAAGTAAAATGATGGCAGTGTTATAGGATGTACCCTTAAATTTGTATCTCCCTCTTCTTTTACCTGTTCTTTAATATTTTTTCATTTTTTCCCTTGTAATCATAAAATATATCTTGTCTACAAATCATACGACCCATGTGTTCAAGACCTGTTATTCTACAGCTTAAGCCACGGCAACTAATAAGCGTAGACATGCTAGTTGCTGTTGTGAATATCAGCTGCTCTCAAAGTCTCTCCCAGTGATTGCAGGGCATCTCCTCGAGTATCACACATGTGCTCATGTTCACTCTTGCCAACCTCCCGGTGCTACACTGAGCCACGAGCACACCCTGTTGAAACAGCTCCCCTGTGACAAAGCTGCCATCACGATGGCATTGACTCAGGCCTCCATGTGGCAGTGCTGAGTGGGGACTCCTGCTTGACCGCCTTTCCCCACCTCTGTGTATTTTCCATTATACATTCCAGTTTCTTCTCAAATTGATTATGTTCATTTATTACCTGTGCCCCACTCCACAGTAACAGTCTCCAGGTCTCTGAGGATATGGTCAAGACTCTGCATCTTCTCATGCTTCCCAGATGATCCTTATGTACATTCAAGTCTGAGAACACATGCTGTCAATGACTCATAGAATTTTTAATGAGGTCATTTCACCATCTTTATTTGTAGGACTCTCTCCTTCAGACATAGATCTAATGATGATGATGATGACACATTAATAAGGCACAGAGCTTAAGCATGTTACCTGAAGTTACATAGCTAGTAACTGACAATACAATGATTAGAACCACTTTTAGACCAAAGTCCTGAGCTGGAGGATCAATTTGGGTAAAATGATACTAAGCTCCATTCAGATATACTTCTTTCTAATAACAGGGCGTTGTAACTGGACCAGACTCTTAGTCTCTATTACTCTTGACTTCTGACTCCTAAGAGCTCTCATAAGCTCTTTATGTATGCCTCATTTTTTGTGTATCCCAGAGGTGCTCATGGTTTAGGTTCAAGCTGGGATACTCCTATCTTGCTCCGCAAATCTGCACATCTACCCACATCTATTCTCACCACACAACACCTCCAACATATAGTTATTGGAACCCAGAACAGGTCAGATGATCTCATCCATTCGGCTTGAAGCGCACAATATGCTTCTTTGAGGTAGGTCTTGCCTCTTAATATCGCATCCAAATATTTCATTACAAAAGCAAGTGGATGCAATGAATTAAGAGGATGGTCTCTAAAGGCACATTGTCTGGGCTCAGATCCCGTTCCTCCCACTATCCAGCTCTGGGACTTTGGGTCCTAGACTTCTCTTTCTCAATTTATTACATTTGGAATAATAATAGTGCCTACCTCATAGAGTTCATGTGAAATTAAGTGTTTTTGTTTTCATATAACACATGTGGAACTGTGTCTATTTAATTGAAAGTACCACATAAACCCCAGCTATTATAATTAACTTTTTAAGCTATAAATTTCACCAGGAAAAAAGACCACAACTTTTACATTTTTTCTGTAATTCAAAGAAAGAAACACAGTACACAAATATATGTGCATACTTGTATAACAAATAAAAGATCTGCAAAGCAAGTTACCATTTTTATATGCATTGCTCATATCTGTTCTATTTCATTTTTTAAAAGAAAGTCAAAATTCATCAAACTAATTCCACAATTCATTAGCAGGCCCCAAGACACTGTTTTAAATACATTATACCAGACTATACATAAACTTCATGAGCTTCATAGAGAAACTCACTACAGTCACAACATCTGTCTTATTTAACATTGCATCCCTAACTTTCTGGAACAGCACATGGCACATAGTAGGTGCTCATTTGTATGTGTGGGTAAATAAGTGCTCTTTCTACTAGCATTTAACATAGAAATTTGTAGAACCTATTTGTCCTCTAATGTTGATGTGTGAAGTTGTGAAAGGCAGAGAATCCTTTCTATTCACATATACCCACGTGTTTAAGACATGTTATTCTATATGATGAGATTCTTAGGAAAAGCCTTAGGAAACATTAAAACATAGTTTTTCTAGAGACTTATGCCAACTGAATTGGGCCTCAGTGTTAACATGGTAGCCAAATATCTTGCCTGAATCATTACTTTGTGATTTTCTTAGAGGGATGGGAAATTCTTGTTATAATTTTCTTGTTATCCATAATTCCCCCTTTTCTTTCTACATAAATCACCGTATTTGGTATTGTAGACCTTCCTTATTATGTATAATTGCACACTTACCTTCAGATGACCAAGATGATGAGAATTCCCATTTGTATTGATTTTTATTGTATTTTAATACAGAAGCATGTCTATGCTTCTCTATGTTGCTAATTTTGATCTATTTTGACATATTTTAAAATATACTACTCAGTCAATGTAGTTTGGTTTCATCTTTGAGTTTCATTGGGAGCTATAACTAGCAGGTAAAGTTGGAAAGTTAAGGCTAACGAAAGAAATGCTATCTTCTACTTTGTTACTACTTGCCTCCCCAAACACACACAGACTACTCTGTAGTGATATCTGTGTCTAAAAGTAATAATACCAGAAAGGCAATAATGTATAATAAAAAATAAAACAAAAATAAATAAATTAAAACTAAACTTTGCATATTGGAATCTGGCAGATCAAGTTTCAAATCCCCCCTACCACTTTCTAGTTATCTTTCTTATCTGTAGTTTCCTCATCTGATAGATAGGGCTAATCGTGTCTATATCACAGGGTAATTGTAAAGGTCCAGTGCATCAATACATGTAAGGGAACTACTTGGGGCCTTAGAAAACAGCAATTATTCACTGTAAAAGTTAGTTTCTTCTCCCCTGTCATGGTAGAGAGCCTGGCCTATGGGCCTTGACCTGGCCTACAGACCAGTTTACTCTCAAGTTCTTGTTGGTGAGGCTGAACCTCATTTCTAGAAATGATGCAGTTTTTGACATTCACTAAACATATATTAAGCACCTTCTGTGTGCAGGTTCTGTGGAAAGTTGTTGTAGAAAATAGGAAAAAATATAATAAATGAAAATTTGTTTCTACTTTGAAGAAGCTTCAAATTTATTGGGGGTGGGTAATTAATTAAGTAACAGTACATACAAGTAGTATAGCTACAAGAGAGAAGCAATTAAATATGACTAGTTTGGGAGCAATCCACAAAGGTTAGCAAGGAGATGGTACTGGAACTAAGGTTAAAGAATGAGAATATTTTTTAGGTTGAGATAGTAGCAAAAGACTCCCAGTCCAAAGCAATAACATGAGCAAAACCTAGTAAGAGAGCTAAGAGGTGATACTCCAGGCAAGAAAGGATGAGAGCCTGGATAGGACAATGGCAATGACAATGAGAATGGGAGAGGGTGAATAGTTTCAGAACTTAAACAAAAAATTGCAAAATAGGACACAATGCAGAGACCAGTAATATACTTTGCAATGAAGTCTGCGGGGTGTTTCAGGTTGTTACATAAACCTGTTTGTTTATGAAAACTTTTCTTTCCAAATAACTCCTTCCATTTTCTAACTAGTGGACTTGATTGTCTAAATATGATTCATAGACTAGATGCAGCCCCCCAAGTTTTAAGAATAGAGTTGATTACTGCTTCATGTTTCATATTCTTCTTTGCTTTTAAAAAAGCTTTCTTTATGTGTTTCCAATCACACTGACCTTTTTATCCCAACATTCTATTATAACCTTATTTTTATTTAGCAACCAACTTGTTCCTATCTTGAAATACTACCACTTAGCATATTTCTCTGGAGGACCTTAAATCTGATTCAACTGCTTCCCAGATGTACCAGCTTACATTCTCCCACTTTAAGCTCATTTTGATTTGAGTCCATATTTGTAACCTTTTCAAGTTCTGGATAAGTAGTTTCTAAGCCATTACCCATGTTTATAACATTACCTAATATAGCATCATTTCAAGAAATATTAATGTGCTGCTTACTCTTACAGATATTAATTTAAAAGTTGAGAAAAAGAAGAATTGGAAGCAATATCTTGTCCCATAGTATCCATGATGCCCTCTGTCCCCTTTGCAATGTATTAAGTTGTTTAGTCTACTGTTTTGTGAATGACTTTTACTATTTATGACTTTTTGTTACCAAATCTCATTTAAACTACTTTCCAAGAAAAATTAAATAGAATGTGGTTTTATATTCATTTAAAAATCAGGTTTCTAATTTTTTCTTTCTTTCCATCTATTTGAAATTTCCATTAGAAAAACAGTCCTTTCCCCAACTGGTGTGGCTCAGTGGTTGAGCATTGACCTGTGAACCAGGAGATCACGGTTTGATTCCCTGTCGGGGTATATGCCCAGGTTGCGGGCTTGATCCCAGTGTGGGACATGCAGGAGGGAGCCAATCAATGATTCTCTCTCATCATTGATGTTTCTATCTCTCCCTCCCTCTTCCTTCCTCTTTGAAATCAATAAAAAATAAATAAAGAAAATAAAATAAAGAAAAAGAAAAGCAGTTCTTTGAAATCTTTTTGTCTTGGATGTTCTTTTCTGATCCATGTAGATGTTTCAAACAGACATACAGAGGGAGTGTCTCAGGAGACCAGCTTACTGACCAGGGAACTCACAGACCTGATTGCCTTTGATGAATACAGCCTTGCCCTGTGTCTATCCTTCTTACTGTGTTTATTGTGTCCTCATTGTGTTCATTATTTATTGTGTTTCTATTGTGTCCATCTATCACTGTGTTACCCTTTGAATATTTGCATTCTTTTTCCTGATTTATAATCAATTTCATTAAAAACATACTTTATAGACAGAGACTTTATAATTCTATTTATTGAGGAGTTCAGATATATACTAAGAAAATATAATAGATATATGAAAAGATAATTTATAAAAGAAAGATTACAGCTGGTTGACAAAGGAAAAGAATCAATGGCTTCAAAAAATATGAAATACTATTTCTCAGCTAATAAAGGGGAATATTTTTTACTGACAATACTTATTACTGGGAGGATCCATAGATGCTGGTATACTTACACATTAGATTTGACAATAGAAATAAAACAACTGTTTCACAAAAATCTTTGGACTCTACATGAAAATCTATGAAAAAAATCATATCTTTTGTCAGTAATCTTACTTCTGGGATTCTCACCTATGAATATAATATGGAAAAAATATGTAAGGAACATATTAATGATGGCTTTATATCAGTGAAAATGTTAAAACTGACCTGAATGTCCAAAAATAAGGGAATGAATATTTAAATTATAAAACATCCACTGAAATAACTTATAAAAGTTATCAAAATTGATGTCAACAAAGACTACAAACATTGGATATGTTAAGTTAAAATATAGGGTAAGGACACAGAATGGCAGGTTTAGTGCTACCATAAAGATATAAAAAGAAAATTCTGCTTATAAAATGATATTTTTAAACAAATAAATAATAGTGAAGTAATTTTGCAGGTTTGAGGATGTGGGTTTCCTTTGCTATTTTTTTCCCTTTACTTTTTAGTTTTTCTTAATCATGTTTAGTTTTTGTAGTAAAAAAAATTAAGTTGATGAATATTTATTGGGCATTTACTATGTACTGGGCAGTTTGCTACTTAAGCCTTTAAAATTTAGAAGCAAAGAAGACAGAATGACCCTTGCCCCCACAGAGAACAAGATCATCAAAATTTGGATATTCAGAGTCATTCTTGACTCAACAACTCTCTCTCTCTTTCATCATATCTTATAGCTAATCCATCAGGAAATGCTATTTGATGTTAATTTCAAAATAAAATCCAGCCATTTCTCACTATCCTCACTGTAACATCCTAGTCCAAGTTACCATCATCTTCTGCCTGGGTTACTAGTATAGCCTTGTGATAGACAAAATAATGCCTCCATCCTCAACAAGGAACCCTAATCCCCAGAACTTGTGCCTATGTGCATATATGGCAAAAGAAACTTTGCAGATATGATGAAGTTAGGATTTTGAGATGGAAGTATTATCTGGGATTGTCCAGGTGGGCCCAATGTGATAAAAAGGGTATGTATAAGGGAGACAGGAGGACCAGAGTCCTCTTTACAATGAAGAAAGCAGAGTCGGAGTGATGCAATTTTCGGAAGGAAGTCACAAGTCAAGGAGTGTGGGCAGCTTCTAGAAACTACAATACAAGAAAACAGACTCCCCTAGAGCCTCCAGAAGAAACCCAGTCCTTGCCAAGACCCTGACTCCAGCCCAGAGAGACCAGGTTCAGCTTTCTGACCTCTAGGACAGTAAGATAAGAAATGTGTTCCATTTGAAGCCACCATTTTTGTGGTAATTTATTACAGCAGCAATAGAAAACTAATACTAACTCTTAATAGAATTTCTTGCTCTTACCCATGCTCCTCTACAGTCTGTTCTCAATCTAACAGTGACCTTGCTAAAACCTGTCATGTTACCCTACTGCTTTCCATTTCATTCAGAAGTAAAACCAGAGTCCTTACAATGACCTAAGAGGTCTCACTTAATGGATTTTCTATTCTCTTTGACCTCGTATCTTAAAAGTCTCATTTCCCTGATTCTATACTGGCCTCCTTGGTGTTCATCAAGATCCCCAGGGAGACTCCTGCCACAAAATGCTTGCACAGTAGCTTCCTCTATCTATAATATCTTGTCTCTAAACACTCACATGGCTATTTCTTATGCTTTCCTCAGCTCTTATGTTTTTCTCAGCCCTTTGTTCAAATGTCATCCCATCAATAAAAGCTACCCCAGCCACCCTATTTAAGGAGGCAATCTGAACTCCCACCACCAGTACTCCACTCTTGCTCTATTTTTCTTTTTTTTTACAGCACATATATCTCCTTTTGCCATACTACACGACTTGTTTATTTTTTTTTGCTATTTATTTGTTACTGCATTTCCTCGCTACACACACAGCAACACACACACACACACACACACACACACACACACACACAGGAATATAAGCTCCACAAGAACAGGGATTTGGCCTGTTTCATTTTCTGATATAACCTAAGTGGCTGGAATAGTACCCAGCACATGATAGGTACTTAGTTAATATTTGCTAGATAAATAAGTGTTTAAAATTAGTGCTTTTGATACACATTTAATTTTCTCAAATGAAAAAAATTAAGTGACAGAACAATAAATTTATTAAAGAATTTATTCAAATCAGTAAGAAAAACACTAAGTATAATAGGGAAATAGCAAATTTATAAGAGAAGACATACAACTAATTTACACACACTTGGGCAATAATTCAAACTCTTAAAATGTCAGTAGAGTACTTGTTTTGCTTATTAATGTCCACATACAATAAAAAGTTATGAAGGACATTTTAAAGGCTGTGATGATTTTGAGTTTCTGACAAATGATTCAGGTTTTATATGGAACTATTGAACCTTGCTCATGCTCTGTGGAGCCCTTTTGTATAAGCTTTTGGCTAGACAGTTATTGTATTGTTCTTTCTACTTTTCAGGTTTTATGGCTTTCTGTAAGAGTTCCAGCTACTTGTTTGATGGACTGGGATGGACTTTCACCCAGATTTTTACGGCCCAACTTTAGATGTGATTTGTGGCCCCATTCAAACATGTGCATGCTACCTCTGGAAAAGTGAGCTCAGTTGTGTTTTTCTCTTAGCTTTATATTTTGTTTCTTTCTTGTTCTTTGTCATCTCTGAAGTGTCACCAGCATCATTGCGAAGATAATTAATGCCACATAACATAACAATATCAATAGCTGCCAGAACCCCATGCACTGAAGTGAGTCCTCCAGAGCTTATTACAGGCCCCAAAGCTTGAGCAGTCATTCCACACATGACTTAGTAATAAGCCCGATGCCATGGGTGAAGAACCACTCCCCTCCATTTCAGAAGATAAAATAATATGTGTCCTTGGGCATGTGAAGATACTTCAATCATCTGATTAGAATGCTAGTGTCTCTATTTTTTCCACTTTGTTATTAGCTCCAATTGCAACAAAGACTGCTTTGTTCAGAGAAATATATAAAGCTGGACAGCTAGCCTCTCTACTCTGGGTCAAGTAATCTAGGACTGTTGACTATTCCTATCCACTCCCATCACAAGGTCAGAGTCATCACAACCTTCTCTTAGGCACAGGGATGAGAATGTCTGATTGCTTATTAGACAAACATTTATTGAATGCAACTAAGTGCTCCAAGCCTGATGATGCCAAGAAGAATAAGAAACAGTCCCTATGTTTAAGAGTGTAGACACCAGTAGATGAGATTAAAAAGCCACCAGCAATTTATAGGTAAGCATTAAAAATAGAGTTATAGAAGGTTTTGAGCCCTGGATACCATGCAGCAAAAAGAATAGACAATTAAACCAAATGGTGGGGCAGAGCATGGGGACAAGGCAGAAAATGTAGGAATTGAACCCTTGAGAACCCAAAAAAGGGAAGGAATTTGTAGAACCAGACATATTCAGGGAACTATACTTTGGTATGGCTAAAGTGTAGGGAAAAGAAAAAAATGTGGAAGAGGATGAGGCCAGATATATGGGCAGACACCACAATATGGAGGCATGTATGTCACACTAAGTATTTGTGTGTGTTTTTTATCGGGAAGGTACTAACTTTTTTCTTTGGTTTTTGTACATCACTGAACACCCCCCCCCTTGTTTATACTATATTATACATGTGGAGATTGGTATATATACAGAGATTGATTGTTTCAATCTAGAGATTTTATGTCCAAATAGAATTTAGTGTTGTCCTTTCCAACCTTGAAGTGTTTATTCTATTTATTCAATCATTCTCCAAAAATAGCTGCTTTGCTAATACATATTTGCTAATTGCACTAGTTGTAGATAAATAATGCTTTGACTTGATGATGTGCAAATGTTCAAATTTTCTCCATGCTCTTTGGCATTATTTAGGTCAATAGTTGCTTTGTTATTTCTCAATCTTTAGATTTATAAACTTTAGTTTTCTTCTTGAAGATAGATTTAAAAATGAGTTCATCCTAAGAAAGTATTTTAATCAACATTAAAATTTATGTCCTACTCCATTTATTAGCAGATATTTTTAATGTGGGCTTTCCTTTCTTCTAACTAAACTCGATTTCTATGAGAAATGGGAGAGGTTCCCTAGTATATATCCTCTTTTTATTGCTTTATTTTTTGCCTAGCAATCACTTATCCAAATTCTTTATTGACCATTGAATCTGGTATAACAATGCATTGAGCTAAGGTTAGCCCCTTTTGACTCCAATCTTATCTCTGCAAATAACTAGCTATTTGATCCTGAGCAATTTTCCTTTCTCCTCATTTGCAAAATAAGAAGGTTAGACAGGATCATCTGAAAATGCCCTTCAGGCTGAGAGATTTTATTTTCGTGACTAAGCATTAATAAATATAATAGACCTTATTTTAGTTCATTCCTCTTCTTATCTCACCTGTACATTTCTTCACATAATTCTGTATACTTTGCTTGTGAACTTTCCTGTCTATGGACTGGTGCTGCCTGAGTCTTCTATTTACTTAGGTGATCATCAGAAGTACTGCTGAAGGGCTCAGGGTGTAGGACTTGCTCAGTGACTGTCGTGACAAAGGCCTCATAGAAGTTACTATTTGTATCCCTTGTTATATGCTTTAGATTTTACTTTTTTATTTCAAAATAGGTAGCCTGGTTTCTTTGTTATTATAATGCCTATAAGAGAATATTCAGTTTCTAAGTCATGTCATACATTCCTGTTGCTTCTATACCATCAGCTCACAAATATCCAGGAAAAGTTGGCCCATCTTGACCCAGGGTTAAACTAACTTGGCCTACTGCTATGATCCAAATGGTGTGGCGTTTAGAGATTGAAACCTGTGGTACTGTTGGGCTAAGTCATATGGAAGTACAGAAACAAAATATAATGTGCAGTCCAAGTATCAACATTGTGGACTTCAGATGACATCCTCATTAGATGATCTTCATCTTCGCTCCCTGCAAATTGCTTCCTTCTTCTCTATGTTGCTAATTTTGATCTATCTATTTTAGGAACTACTAAGGCAGCAGCTTCTCCTTGTTATTGCTTGGGATAGTTTCATTATTATGGAATCAAAGTTGATTGTCTTTATACCAAAGCTTGTTCTGTACTTCCTCATTATGAAACCCCCTTCCTCCTTACTTTGCTCTGAATCTCTGCTGGACAGCCTGCCCTCCTTTGGTGGGTCCTGGATATATTTCAAAGAATTGCTTTACCTTAAAGCCAGTTACTTTCAAAGGACCTGATGGTCTGGGGTACATCCAACTCAGTGAGGGTAGTCTCAGGGGACTCATAAGAAAGATCAGCATCCTGAAAGTAAAACATTTCTATTACAAGAAAAAGAATCATCCCCAAATTGTAAAGTGAGTGAATTTGGGCCTCAAGACAGCTTTATCTGCATCTGGACCTAAAAATCTTTCTTCATGGTCCCACTCAAGTGAGACCAAACAGATATCTTGGTTCATTAAAAAAAAAATGAATAGTCCTATGAATCTGTGCATGGGGCATCCAGTAATGTTCCTTAATGTACAGGTTAGATCTTCTGGAACAAAATTAGGGACACATGGCTTGATAATGTAAATATCCTCCCGAGTTTCAATCAGAAGACTGGGAAGGCAAGAAGTGAGATAGCTCATAAACATCCATCTGGTTGCAAGCTGGAATTATACACTCATCTATTTAAGGTCTTCATTTATAGGGCCAGAAGGTAAATGCGAGAACTGTGGCTAATGAAGATTACTGAGGTTAAGCAAGAGAAGTGTGTCCAAAATGAGTCATTACAACCAGGTACCAAAAAAAAAATGCCTCCCAAGTTATAGAGATGTCTATATATTATTTTGGCAAATAGAAAGTAGTATGGATAAAATAAAGGAGACCAAGTGGACACCTGACATTAATTTTAATGTGCTCATTTGACATATTGACCTGGATGGGCAGAGTCCATTTACAGCCCTGCCACAGACTAGAACAGATTTTATATTTTTAATTTTTATTTTATATTTACAGGTTAGGAATTATGGCCCCAATGAACATCATAGTTTTGTAAGTATTTTAGTTGTATACTCAAAACCCTGAAATGATCTAATTCTGCCCTGTTGAACAGCATACCCTCCAATGCCACCACCATGAGTTTAATAAGGGAGAAATCAGTGTTGCTTTCTTACTAGCTGCACCAGTTCCCAATGACTTGAACCCAGTTCAGAGTACTGTTCAAAACTGAGCTAGAGCATGAAGGCTTAAAAGGGAACATCTGGCCTGTGGGCCATAGAAGGCCCTCAAAGTCATTTGGACTGGCCCAGCCAAGGCATTAGGGGTGAGTTAATTAAATGTTTGACCAAATATAGCAGGCTAATTTTTAAGTTGATATTTTGGTATTGCCTACAAATTATGTTAAAAATATCCAAATGGCCCTTGGCAGAAGAAAAATTCCCCACCCCTGGCTTAAATGAACAATACCATCTCAATCCTAAGCTAGATTTTTTCTTAACTATATCAGTTTTTTATTTATTGCATGAAGAAAGACAGTCAGAGAGAAGAAGGGGTAGACTATATAGGACCAGGCAACAGAACAGACTACAGCTCCTCATACCTATCTGGCCACATGCATGTATGCGTGTAGTTCACACTATGCTGAGTAGCCTAGAACCACTTTTGGAACTGAAGGACCTATACTCCCAAATGCTGAGACTGCTAGCAACTGGCATCCCTTAGCTACCAGCCCTTTCCAGGAATTTCCCTGGTCTGGTGAGAGCTGCTTGGTGAATGACCATGATTCTCCATTGCCTCCATTATCTGGTTCTTGTGGGAATACAAAGTTCCACCCTTCATCCCAATTTAGGACAACTCTGAAGAGCTCTCTTGGCCTCAGAGCTCCTTATGGGCTTCACGGAGGCTTTTGTAGTAACTGTGTCATGACTCAATGTTTCTCTCTGTCCAGGCTAAATTCCTTTCTTTCCCTATGAGTGTTAATCCCTACGGGCACTTTTCAATGCAATGTGTGCATTCAAAATGACATTTCAGTGTCTACTTCCCAGAAAACCCATCCTGAAACAAGGACAAAAGAAATGAAAAAGCCAAAAATAAATAAAAGGAAAAATGATTACCTGCTCAGGCTTCCCTGAGAGGCCAAGCTTGAAGCATAGTAACTTACCTCTCCACACTAACTAGTGGGCTACATCACCACGTATAAACACTAGGAGTGTCTTAGATGCTCATGATACACCATATCTCCTGAGTCCACCTGCTTTCAGGACAACTTTGACAAGGCCCAAGCAGACAGCCAGTATCCCACATCAAGGGAGTTTAATGCCCCAGCAGCAACCTTCTCCAAGAGAAGATGTGCTGGAAAGTAGATGGTCTAGCCCAGGGGTCCTCAAACTTTTTAAATAGGGGGCCAGTTCACTGTCCCTCAGACCGTTGGAGGGCCGGGCTATAGTTTTTAAAAAAAACTATGAACAAATTCCTATGCACACTGCACATAACTTATTTTGAAGTAAAAAAACAAAATGGAACAAATACAATATTTGTATTTGCATGTGGCCCGCGGGCCGTAGTTTGAGGACCCCTGGTAGCCTTTCCAGCCTCCAATGGGACAATTCTGAGGCAAGTTCTACACTCTTCCAGTAAAATTAGGTCATTTGTCATTTTAGATTAAGGTCCATTTATATGACCTTGTTTTATCTTAATTCTTTAAATATTCTAATTTCAAACACATCACATTCTGAGGTACTGGGAGTTAGGATTTCTACATATGTATTTGGGGGTGGGAGACACAATTCAGCCCGAAACACCCCGGTATTTAAATGTATGCCATATCAGCATTTCCCCTTTCCCTGTCTCACTTTTCCCCCTCCCACATTTCTGCTTCTGTAGATCATCTCCCAAATAAACTAAGAAACCTCATCTTTAAGTCATTTTTCAGAGGAACCCAACCAACTATCTTAAACTCTGACCCACCAAATTAGCAGGTCCTTGAGGAAGTTAGCAGAAGGTTGACATAGACAGGTCTTGCTTGGGAAACATATAAACTTCCTCTATCGACAGTATACATCAATTCTGCCTATTCCTTCAAGTGAAATATCCTAAGCACTTTAAACTAAAGACGAAAAATAGAGAGAACCAGGTATGCTAAATTCACGCATACACATCCACCAGTCTGCCTCAACCCTGTTAGAAAAATTAAGTTGATGCAGAAGGTAAAGTCATTTAAGTACCTTAGCAAGAGAAGGGAGCATGTATCTTGCAGGACTTGGTTGTGATACTCCCATGTGGGGCAGAGCAAAGTGGCTGCAAAAATACTAAGCAGAGAGCCATTCAGGCAATTTATGTGAATTTCCCCAAAAGAGAAAGGTAGGATTCATCAGCCGTTGGATTCAGCATATTTTTCATTGAATTCTTCTATTTGAATTTTGAAATGACAGATGTATTCAGGCAAAATGCCATGGATTTTTTTTTATCACATTTTTTGTCCTACCAGGAATTTATATTTTTTATTTGAATTCTATAAGCTCTTAGCCTAAAGGTGGCCACCTTACCTCTAAAAAGCTTACCTAAGCTGATTTTTTTAAAATAATCTATTGATCACTATAATGACCTGTGGGTGTATATCAATTAATGAAGATTGAAGCAAATAAACCAAAAGCTAAGTAACCACAATAGTTACATTTCATAGCAAATGAATCTAATATGCTCCATGTTTACAAAGGACTTAAAGAAGAGCTATGATTTAATGAGCTTCTCCTTTGTGTCAGTCTCTTTAAATAATTATCACATTCAATATCTCCAAAACCCTGAAACAGGGATATTATTATTTATTCTTCATGATTTTAATATAAGAGGAAAGATTTAGAAAATATCACTCATCAAAAAAATGACACAAATGGGATTTGAACCCAAACTGATTCTAAATCTTTTTACTTCCAGTGGCTCTCAATCAGGAATGATTGTTCAAAATAATTGAAAAGTTATGGGTGCCACTATATGCAAAAAAACAAAAACAGATCACTTTGTTGTGAGTCAGAGACCTAAATGTAAAAGCGAAAAATAATCAAGCGTCTAAAATAAAACACAGAAGACTATAACCATGACCATTTGATAGGCAGGTTTCATAAGCAAGATTCAAAATGTATGGGCCAATAAAGAAAGTAATAAAAATTGAACTTATTAAAAATTAAGATATGTGCATAAAAAGGCACTATGAAGACAGTGAAAAAGGTAAGCTATAAATGATAAAAAGTTATCTCCAGCACATACATAAAAAAAATAGTTGGATCCAGACAATAAATATTTAGAAAGGTGTTCATATTTAATCATCAGAGAAAAGCACCTACTTGAATAATTAAAATTGAACAATTTGACAAATACTAAGGGTTGGTGATGCTACAGAAAAATGGGGACTCATGCACTACTGGTGAAATTGCTACATGCAAGCATCACCTTGTAAGCCTCTTTTTCAGTATCTTTGAAAGTTAAACATGAATACAGCCTAATGATGCAGCACCCTACAGATGCAAAACTTATTATCCCACCTGTGGATATATACCCAACAGACATAAGTGCTATGTCCATCAAAAAACATACACAGGAATGCTCAGAGCCACTTTATTCATAATAACTAAAAACTGCAAATAACTAAAGTGCTCATCAAAGGTAGAATGGGTCAACAGACTACAATATAGTCATGCAATGGAATACTACATAGCAATGCAAAGTCCTGGTACATTAAACCACATGGGTGAACCTCAGCTATAATGTTGAGTGAAAGGAGTCAGACACAAAAGAGTACTTTTTATATGAATCCATTTATATAACTTTCAAAGTAATCTATAGTGAAAGAGGTAAATTATCCTTGGAGGAGGGGGATTGACTGACTGAGAAGGATCTTTAATGAGTTTTCTGGGATCTGGAAATATTGATTTTTATCTTAATTTTAGCAGTGGTTACATGAATAGATAAATGTAAATATTTGTATATACCTATGTGTGTGTATAAAAAATCATGAACTTTGCACTTGACATTTATACTTTACAGCATATATATGTATATATATTATATTTTAATCTTTTATTTTATTTTGTTAATCCTCACCTGAGGATATTTTTCCATTGATTTTTAGGGAGAGTGTAAGAGAGAGGGAAAGACAGAGAGAAACATTGATGTGAGAGAAACACATTGATTGGTTGCCTCCTGTGTGAGCCCTGACTAGAGCCCGGGTTAGGGAGAAGCCTGCCACCAAGGTATGTGTCCTTGACCAGAATCAAACTGGGACCCTTTGGTCCGCTGGCGCTCTATCCACTGAGCAAAACTGGCTAGGGCTATATTTATCTTTTTTTTTTTAAGTGTAATGGCTGGACTTCTTGTCTAGGCCAACAGAATCAGAAGCAGGGCTGAGAGAGGGGAGATAGACAAGTATATATATATTTTTTTTCAAAAAGTTCCCCATGTTATCCAGTGATTGTGATACATGTTCTTGTTTTCAAATCACTTTATCCCCAGGCTCAGGTAACTCAAGCACGGTGCGGAGAGTCAGCGCTGACGGGAACAAGTTTTGGCTCTGCAAGTAACGGCTGAGTAACCTTGGAGAATGCAGCCATGGAAAGAAGGGTCTGGACTAAATGAGCTCTCAGGTCCCTTCCCACACTAAAGTGGTAAATTCTACAACATGAATCCGTACCAATTGGCCAACACACAAATAAAGCCTAAAATTAAGGGAAGCTGGTAGTTGAATAACATGATATATTTAATTATGACTGCTTAAAGGTTTTCTCACTCTAAGTATATTTTACATACTATCTTAAGACATTCAATCTTCTATATTATGCTTAGGCGCTGGTTGAACGGCAAATTCTTAAAAGATGGTAACACATTAAGCTATTATCAGTCATTAATACTTCATTATGGATGTGACAATAAATCATTTTCAATTTCATAGTTATCTAAAATTCTACCCTTTAAGAACAGGATGTAGAATTAAAGGCAGTTTGATGTGTAATGGAAAGAACATAGAACAAAGAAACAGGAATCTGCTTTCTACTCACACTTACGCTACTAATTAACTGTGTACCTTTGAATAGATCCTTTCCTGCCCCTAGTCCTCAGACTGTCCATCAGGAAAATGTGAGCACTTGGAATACATAATCTCTGAGGGTCATGGGGACTATATAATTCTATGACTCTCCTTAGGTCCTGATACAGGAAAACTTAAAGGCAATCTGGAGTTCTGAATGAAGGCACTGGTTTCCTGTCACTTTTAGGGAGAGAGCTACAAAAACTAAGGATAGTGGCAGGAAACCAATAAAAAACACTGAGAACAGGGTGTGTATTTTTTTATGTTTTTATTTTTTTTAAGTCCAGTTTGAGACCTTAGGTGAGAGCAGTGGCAAACACAGAGTACTGGCTGTCTGGTGGGAGGTGGGGGCAGGGTGGCCCGGGGAGGAAGAGGCATACACTGGCTTTGTTCCTTAGGACAGTCCATGCAGGCTGTATTTATAAACCACAGTAGACTGCAGAGGGCAGAATCAGCTGACCAACCTCCAGAAGCATAGTGTACTGATGGGCAATACTCCCCTAGTCTCTGCCCTTCACCCACCCACCAACTTTGCTCATCCCTCAGGAGGTGTGCTGGGGCTGGGACTGGCAGGGGGAAGCCAGACAATTCCAGTGATAAGACAACTCAAAGGAAGGGGATCAAATAGCCACCTAGAAGTAGTGCTGGAGGGGAACATTCAAGAGGGAGGGCAAAGGGGGTGTGGTTTCTAGAGGCTCTGCCTTGTGAGACAGGGGAATGGAACTCCGTCGCCAGAGAGCCATTCAACTATGAAGGTGGTGAACTTGGAATCTGATTAGCACAATCATTCCTGCTTCCCTAATGAGATTGGAGAGGACCAATTGTATAATAATGAGGCTCACTCAATGTGAGGAGTGTTTGAACTTTAACTTCCTTCCTCCAAATAGTCAGTCTCAGGACAATGGCAGGGATGTCTGGTTTTGATAACAGAGATTTATAGAGAACACGCTGTCTTTCACACTGGGCCTTTCAGTCTTAGGAAATCAGCCACTACCTCATTTTTCATGCCTCTTCCAAGAGTAAATCCTGCTCACCCAGGAGTCATTGGGCCGGGAAATATAATTATGTGAACCCATGTTTCCTAAGAACTGAGTGGGTACCTACAATTTCGAGCAGTCCAGGAAATAGCCACTCAGCTAATAATGATAACAGGTTGCTACTGATCTTAGCAGATAGGAGGCTCACCTAAAACTGTAGGGGGTGGGGGAACCTCCCTTTGTAGAAACCTGCCTCATCCTCTTTTGCTTTTAAGTGGCTCCTTTCCCTGCCTCCTCGCTCCCTATTTCATCCTCTGCCCTCCTCCTTTTCTTATTAAGCTCTAGTTCTGCCCCCACCCCTCCTTTAAAGAAATATTTAGCTTATATTTGTAATAAGTTTCAGGAAGCTCACTGGGACCCTGCCTGAACATTCACTGTAATTTAGGGTGAGTTATGTTTCAATTACCTCTATGTTATAGCATACTGGTGAGGGCAGGCATTATGTCATGTCAAGGATACGGGCGAGAGAAAATACGGACACCCCCATTACAGGCGGTGATGGAGCAGTTTTAATAATATTGGGGGAAAATGGAACATAAATGCCTTTCCAGCTGCACCATTACTGCACATTAGCAACATCACGTGGCCAAAGTGACGGGGAGGAGGCCACAGGGAAGAAGGGGTTACAGGTATGGCAGTAATTGGAGTTTTTCCTCTGCATTTAGAAAGAGACAAAAAGTCCTATAAACACCTTGGAAATGTTTGTTTTTCCTGTGAATAATGATCTCACCAATGACATAAAATACTAACTTTTCAATACTAAAAAAATCCTAATTTCTAGTGAGTTTTCCCATTTCATGCAAGAAGGATAACTCTTACCTGTTCTCTCCCTCTCCCTCCTACCCCTTCTCCCTCATTTTCTCAGCTTCTTTATTTTCTTGGCACAAATAGCAGTCATTGCTCAGAGGAGGTGTGGGAATTAGGCTGCTTTGTAATTCAAACCTTTTATTCAAGTTACCCTTATGTACTAAAGAGGGAAATATGTATTGGCTAAATGGCCTTGTTATGAATGTTTCCCATAGTGAATGGAAGGGTGGCTCCCCCACGCACAAACCTTTCCAAACCATGACTCCATTCATCACTTACAATGGAATTTCACTAATGCTAATTTCCACCTTTTACTTTTTCAAATGGGGTTGCGGGAGCACATGTAGATATTTTTTTCTGGCATGACTGGTTCCTTTAAAAAGAGGAAGTGACAATAAATGAGCCTGCAGAGCCTGATGATGATCTGTGCTTTGAGGATTGGTGGTTTGCAGGTGTTGAGCTTGATGAAATACAGTAAGAAAGATGAGAATGTAGATGGCATTGGGGGGTCGCTGCTTCTAACAGCTGTTTAACTTTGTTCAGTGAGAACAAATACAGTCAATCAGAATTGCCTCTTATTTAACCACAGAGGAACGGGTTCAGTAACTAAAATAAATAGTATGTATATGGTTGGTCTAACTTTCCTCTCATCAAAATGACAGTGTAAGCCGAAAATAAAAAGGAAAACAAAGAGACACAAAATACACTGGGAAATACAGAACATTTAAAACCAACTGGGGTTGGGGGAAATACATGCTAAAGAAAGATAATTGTGTATGTGTGCTTAATGATCTTCATCTCCTTGTAGATGTAATTCAAACTTGCTGGAGAAAATTTGAAAATTTCACATAAGTATAAAAAAGCACTTCAGTTATTTCAATCTTTTTTATGATTCTATCTCATATTTCAACAAAATCATTCATTTCTTCATTCACTAAACAGTTCTTCAATAAACATCTACTATGCAATAGCACTGTTTTGCTCAACTTGAAATGAAGGGATCTAGCAAACAAAATAGGTGTGGAGAATAGCCTCCAGGGGGTTACATCTTATTGGCGGTGTTAAGAATAAGATAAAAGGTCCATAATGGAGCTGCTTATTCTAAGCCCTACATCTCTGAGAAATGGGATCTTAAACTAGTCAGTGATCCCCTGATCAGCACTGCTTAGGTCATCTGCTTGATAGACCCCTGCTATCACCTAAAGAAAAGTAACTTTGCTATAACCATGTTTTTGCCTAGTATAACTTCCTAGTTCTGCTCACTTCTGCCTATAAAAGTCTTTCATATTGTACTGCTCCTCAGAGCTCCTTTGATACCAGATAGGAGAGGTCTTCGTCCCCAGCTGTTGGGCATGGATTTCTTGTGATATCCCAAGAAAAAGAAATTTCTGAGATTTGCATAGGAAGATGAATTATCCCAGAAAGCTTTATTTCCATGGGATTATACGCCTCGGTTTCCAAAGTCCCATTTCCTTTAGTCCAGTCATAGAAGAGTAGCTGGAGCTTCAGACGAGCTAAAATCAGAGCCAGTGTCCAGAGTTTCCTTTCCATGTCAGGGCACAGTCCAATCCAACATCAGGCTACCTTAATGTGGGGAGCTGATATAGGGTTAAGCCTCAGACTGACCTGTGGGCAAAGTCAAAAACAATTCCCAGCTTAGAGGGCCCAGTCCTCTTAGCATAATTAGGCTTGACCTTATGAGGCTCTCTAGATCTTATCTGGGAAGCTAATGGGCTGAGGGAAGTGCAGGAAGTGTAACTATGGTCAAAACAAGTGAAACTCACAAGAACTGTGTAACTCTAGAAACCACTACCTTGTTTACCTCTCACTATAAAATAAAGGCTCAGCTTGCCTTGGGATCTCTCTCTGTGGCCTCAGCCAGGCACAGGGAAGATCCACGGAGACTAAGGAAAGCTAGAGAGTTCTGAACTCTGTCTCCGTGTAAAACATTCTTCGCCGACTCCGTCCACACCTTTGGGAACCCCTGGACCCGCTGGGAATGGCCCCCAGCACCTTAACCTGTGTTTCCCACTGTAGTACATTAGTCCATTGCCTGTGGGGTAGTCATGGCCCTAGGCCATACCAGCCAATGCAAGAGAGCCAAGAGCTTAAGAGCAACAAAAGTAACAACAGCCAGGAGAGTGAACTCCTTTGTTCAAGGGCAGTGGTTGGCAAACCCATTAGTCAACAGAGCCAAATGTCAACAGTACAACGATTGAAATTTCTTTTGACAGCCAAATTTTTTAAACTTAAACTATATAGGTAGGTACATTGTTATTAAGTTAATTAGGGTACTCCTAAGCTGGCCTTTGCTAAAAACGTCCTCAATCTGATTGAGGTACGTTCGCTGAGGTCGACCCCTTCCAACTCTCCCATCCACACTCGTCTTATATACTTGTTTCATCTATCTCCTTTCGTTCATCCTCTCTATGTGTCCAAACCATCTCAACATACCTTTCTCAATCCTCGACACTACATCTTCTTTCACTCCACAACGTTCCCTAAAATTAACTTAATAAACTTTACTTAAAGTTTTAAGTCAACTTCACACTGTACGTGCTTGCCCGCATGTGGTATTTTGTGGAAGAGCCACACTCAAGGGGCCAAAGAGCCGCATGTGGCTCGAGAGCCGCGGTTTGCTGACCACTGGTTTAGGGGATTATGTCTTTTCTTATTTTCAAGGACTTGCATTGGCTCCACCCATTCTGGACAATTCAAGGTTCCCCAGGCTTGACTGCAGGCAAGTACCTTCCCTAGTCATCCCAACTTTACTGTGCACGCATGTATCTCCGCTTGGTTGGGTCCCTTCCCTCAGTAATTCTGCAGGGATGGGCCAGTGGTTCCCTGACGGGTGTGGAATTGCAGCTTCCTGGTGAAGCTGACCAAATGGCATGCTTATAATGTCTGGCCTTCCCTTTGCTCCTTTCCTATTATTAATAACTAGAGGCCAGTGCACAAATTTGTGCACCAGTGCGGTCCCTCAGCCTGGCCTGTGAGGTCGGGCCAAAACCAGCTCTCCAAAATCCCTCAAGGGGTCCTGGATTGGGAAAGGGTGCAGGCCAGGCCAAGGGATCCCACTGGTGCACTATCGGGGCCAGGGAGGGACGTGGGAGGTTGGCCAGTTGGGGAGGGAGCATGGGAGGGCTCCAGGATGTGTCCAGCCTGTCTCGCTCAGTCCCAATAGGCCAGACCCCAGCAGCAAGCTAACCTATGGGTTGGAGTGTCTGCCCCCTGGTGGTCAGTGTACATCATAGTGAGCAATTGAGCGACCTTAGCATATCATTAGCATATTACACTTTGGTTGATTGGCCGACTGGATGACCAACACTTAGTATATTAGGCTTTTATTATATAGGACTAGCTAATGACAATGGTATCACTTTCTATCTGCTACATTGGATGCTCCCCAATTTGAATCAATTTTTGCTTGAATAAACTTTTAAAGTTTTTAATATGCCTCAATTTATCTTTTAACAGCAGAAATAGTCAATAAAGAACTCAAATACTCAGTTTGCAATGCATTGAAGGAAGCAACTTGTTGTATCAGAGAATACTAAAGAAAGTCTTCAGAGATATCAGAATGCTATTGCATGTGTGATTTTGCATTCTGCTTTAGTCACTTAACAAAGTGCTATGAATGCTCTTACATCACTAAATACTCTTTGAAAACATTTTTAATGGTTGGATAGCCTGTCTTAAACAAATCTTAATTTATCTACTGATCTTTTCTTGTGTTTTCTTTTAGGGCTTTTATGCTAAGAAAAAATTTTGCCTAAAAATCTGTAAAATAGTCACCTATGATTTTTGTTTTTGTTAGATTTGTTATATTTAATATTTTAAGTTAATCTGAAAAACATTTTGATGTAAATAATAGAAAAAACAAATTAGTCTTTCCGCATAAAAAAATTAGTAACACTTCCTGCATTGCACAAAGCTTCTTAATCATTTTATGGTGCACTATTTGTCACATATGAAGTACTAGAGTTTATTCCAGGATTACAAATTCTATTGATATGTCTGTAGATATTTACATCAAAGGATTTAAAATTTCTTTAGCTAAATAATCAATTTTAACATCCAGTTGATTCTTATTATTTGTGATGCTATGTATAAATTTGCTGTGAATATTGAATTAGATAATTCTGAACCATTGTTTTTAGGGAAAATATAGAATTAGATTCCTATATTTTCTCCAGTTTTTTTCCAGATAAATTTTAGAATTATCTTTTTCAAGACCAGCTATAAAAAAATTATTAATAGGTAGGGTTAATACTCATTGCTCACAGATTCCATATTTGCAAACTCACCTACTAATTAAAATGTATTTGTAACCCCCAAACCAATTATCAGGGAACTTTCATGGTTATTTGCAGCTTTGAGCAAAGCAGCAAAAAAATTAGTTACCCAACACACATTCCCAGCGGACGTTGAAGGAGGTAATGCTCTACCTTCTTATGTCAGCTCTCAGACTGTAAACAAGTATCCTTTCTGTGTTGTATTTCATGCCATGTTTTCCACATTTTTTAGCTTTTTAAAGGTGATTCCATTGTTTTAAAAAGGCCTCCAAGTGTAGTATTAAGTGCTGTCCACATCATTAAAGCCATCATGTGCCTTACGGAGGAAATACACATGTTTGATAAGCTTGGTTCAAGCACGGGTGATGGTACTGTTGGCCATGAGGTCAATGTTAATGAATCAAAAATATATGTTTACTAAGGTGTCCTTAAACGGAACCACTCATAAAACAGTTTCATATAGTTTGGTTAGTGACCAGAGGCTCTCAGGAACCTAACTGGGGATTTCCCCTAGGAGCAATGGTTCAGAATTATCTATGTCAGTGTTCACAGCAATTTCATACATACTACCACAAACAATGAGAATCAACTGTATTCTTACAGATATTGCTTTAAATAAATGTATTAAATTGAGAAGGATCCACTTCTTTAAAATAACGACCTCTAATCTAGAAATATGTTACATAATTTCTTTCATAATGCCTTATTTGTTTTATTATGCTCATTGCTAGGAGTTTTCTTATTTAATATTGTGAATGGAATTATTTTGTTCTTATACCTTCTAATGAATTATTATTGGTTTATAGAAGAGTTATTGGTTTTCATAAAATTATTTTGTACCCAGACACTTTGCAAAATTCTTATTAATTATCTGCATTTTAAGTAGATATTTTTCTTCAGAATAAACTATAATATAATGCAAAAAACTACTAATTAGAATTCTTATACCAAAAGTTTTACCCCTTATTCCTGATTTTTCATCTTGTTTTATTGGAAAGAACTTTGAAAGCAGGGAACTTTCTCTTGTTCTTAATTAAGTTATTCTACTGTTTTGCACAAGTATAAAATTGGATCCTGTCTAACATGGTAAAAAATGTTTTCTAAGAGTTGTGATGGAATGGTTACTGAAAATGTTCAGAAGCCTATTTAATTTTTCTTGATGTAATTATTTCCTCCTTTGGTCTTGATCTAATTAATTAACCTCTTAATATTAATTCACCATTACATTCTAAATATAAATCTTACATTGTATTTATAGATTACATTTAAGGTGTATTTGGTTATTTAGGTTTTCAACTTACTCATAGGTTATTTAGGTTTTGCCTCTATTTAATGAGATTTTATTTAAAGGTAAAAATATAGCTATGAGGTTTAGATTTTTTTTTTGCAGTCACTGTCAGCTTTTGCTATCTGAATCTATATGTTATTACTGTATGTTATTACATGAAATCAGAAACATATCATTTTAAAGACTATTATCAAAATCTTTGAAAAAACTGACATACATATGAACATTGAAAGTTAAAATTTTAAGCATTGAAAGTTAAAATATATTTCTGTGATAAATTTTCAATTTTCCTAATTGTTAATGGGTCCAAGCTTTCTCCTAGTTGTGATAATTAACATTTGTGGAAATTTTTCATTGCATTTATATATCTATATCTATATTTATGTCTACATCTACATCTATGAATATATCTGTATCTGTGTCTGTGTCTGTGTCTGAGTCTGTGTCTATGTCTATGTCTATATTTGTTAATCCTCACGCAAGCATATTTTTCCATCCATTGATTTTTTTTTAGAGAGAGAATGGAAGGGAGGGAGTGTGCGGAGAGAGAGAGGGGAGAGAAGCATCCATGTAAGAAAGACACATCAACCAGTTGCCTCCCGAACATGCCTCAATGGGAGCTAAGGATGGAAACTGCAACCCAGGTACCTGCTGTCAACTGGGAATGGAACCCACCACCCTTTGGTGCATGGGGCGACACTCTAACCACTGAGCAACACCAGCCAGGGCACACTTATATTTTTAAAAGATGTATCAGAATTGTGCTATGGTCTGTGCCTTCAAAATTAATATATTGAAAGCCTAATGCCCAAGGTGATGCTAATATAAAGTAGGGTGATCAATCATGAGAACAGACCTTCATGAATGGGATCAGTGCCCTTATAAAAGATACCCAGAGCCCTGGCCGGTTTTTTCAATGGATAGAGCATCAGCTCGTGGACCAAAGGGTCAAGGGTTCTATTCCTGGTCAAGGGCATGCACCTTGGTTGTGGGTTCAATCCCCGGCCCCGTTTGTTATGTGGAAGAGACAAACAATTAGTATGTCTCTCTCACATCGATGTTTATCTCTCTCTCTCCTCTCCTCCACTCTCTCTAGAAAAATCCTGGAGAAAATGTCCTCGGATGAGGATTAAAAAAAAAGAGAGAGAGAGAGAGAGAAACCCCAGAGAGATCCCCCACCCTCTTTCTGCCTCGTGAGGCCACAATGAGAAGTTGGCAGTCTGCAACCCAGGAGGAGCCTTCCCCAGAACCCACCGTACTGGCACCCTGATCGGGGACCTCCAGCCTCCAGAACTGAGAGAAATAAATTCCTGCTGTTTATAAGCCTCTCAGTCTGTGGTATTTATTATAGTGACCTGAATAAACTAAGACATACAGTATTATTTGCTGATTCTTAAGAATCCTTTCTTTTTTAAAAAAAAATTCCTTTCTCATGTCTATTTTTTACTTATTTCACTTTTGCTATTATTATTAATTAGGTTTGTCACAGTATGTCTATGTTCTGTTTTTGTTTATATGTGTGTGTTTTTCCTCCAAGTGACCACATTTATTCAGGGAGAAGAGACTTGAGAATTCTTCTAAGGATGCTAAGGACATGCTTTGGTAAAGAATGGCAGTGGCTAAAGATGAAAATCCACGCTGGTGCGCAGCAGTGTTAAGGGGATGAAGACGCACTCTGAGTCTGAGTCAGAGGGAGGCTGGCAGCTTGCTCCTCTGCTCCTCTGGAGGCACAGAGGCAATAAATAGATGAAGCCGGGCATGCACAGTTATGAAACAGGCAGCAGTGGGCATCTGTAATGGTGATAAATGGTGTGCCACTTCAAAATTTTGAGCAAGATGTGGAAGAACCAACATTATGCCATTTTTAAATTATTCTAGGAGGAATGCATGAAAAGGCTTAGAGATCAAGACAGGAAGGCTTTCCTGGAGACTATTAAAATTCTGGCCAAAAGAATAAGTAGGGAGAAACAGATAAAAGATTCCATGGCTCTGGTGAAAATACACAGCTTATCCAAAAAGGAGACATTTATCTGCTAAGTATAAAAGTATTTATGGGGATGTAGGGACAACATATTAAGAAGTATACCTGTCCCCAAAGTCTGGAATATTCTTTGGAACTAAACTTCTTAAACAGGACTTTAAGAAGTTCGTCCAATATAACTAGTGTCCTAAACATGTGGGATATGGAAGAGAAAGAAATAGAAATTTACCCCAAAGTTTTATATAACTACTGGCCTGGTGCACAAAATTCATGCACATTAAAAGGGAATTAATTAGAGGAAATATTTTAATATTGCTTTTGCCCTTTCTCTATAATAGAAGTGTCAGAGATTAAAGAAAATTAGTAAAATGTATATGAAAATCTCCCTCCTGTCAGAGTCTGGGGCACGCCGCAGGACCCAGGGTCAAGTTCCTTCCCACCCATGTGCACCTCGAAATTGTGTGAGACCCAGACCCAGCCAGCCCCACCCCCGTCAAGCCCCACAAGGCAGGGGGCGCAGCCTCAGGTACCCCGTCAAGCTCCGCCAGTCAGGGGGTGTGGCCTCAGGTTCCCCAATGCAGTCTCAAGTCCCCCAACCCGGAGCCAGGGTGGGGGTGCCGCTGCCTCAGGTCACCTGTCAAGCCCCGCCAGGCAGGGGGCATGGCCTCAGGTCCCCTGGCCTGGTGCCGGGCGGGGGGTGCGGCCTCAAGTTCCCAAGCCCAAGCACAAGGGCAAAAGGGTGCTAGGGTGAGAGGGCGTGACACCATTTGCATATTATCTCTCTATTATATAGGATGAAGAAGGAAAATGGGAAAGATTGGAAGCTTAATGGGGAAAAAGTGAAATACTTTTCTGATTTATTAGGAATAGGAATCTGCATGTAGAGGTGCCCCAAGGAGATTAGCAACACAAGTAGGGGTGGAAGGAGTTATGAAGTTAACTAGAAGATAAAATAAAAATAGTTATAGTAATAATAATGTCACCTATTATTATTCTATACTTATCATTTTTGAGCGACTATTATGTTACAGATGAAATACTATTTTGCATGCCTTATTTAGCGTCATTGTCCCAATGATATTAAAAGGTTGATCTTACTACCCACGACAGTGGTTCTCAACCTTCTGGCCCTTTAAATACAGTTCCTCATGTTGTGACCCAACCATAAAATTATTTTCGTTGCAACTTCATAACTGTAATTTTGCTACTGTTATGAATTGTAATGTAAATATCTGATATGCAGGATGGTCTTAGGCGACCCCTGAGAAAGGGTCATTCAACCGCCAAAGGGGTCAGGACCCACAGGTTGAGAACCGCTGCTTTAGAAAATGAAATGAGGCTTAAGGAGTTAAAATAACTTGTTCTAGTTCACACAGATAATGACTGGAAGAACCAGTATCCAAACCCACAACTTTCAGCTCCAGATCCTGAGTTCTTAATCACCATATTATATGGAGTCATTCTTATCCAGGCAGCAATTTAGATCAGGAAAGAGGAAACAGAAAAACCATCTTAGGAAGATAAAAGGTAGCAGGACTGAGATCTCAAGCAGCATTTATGAGCGGAAGAGAAAGAGGAGCTGCCAAATAGTCTCTTTTCAGCTACAAATGAATGCAGCACAGACAAGGCTTAGAAATTATTCTTTTCAATTTTATCATTTCAAGAGAGAGGCACTCAGTAGCCATCCTATCAGATTAAAAATAATATTATATTTATTTACATGTATATGATCAAGTAAATGACATAAAAAAGATGAAAGAATAACTCATCCATACGTTCATTGATTGAGCAAATATTTAAGCCTTTACTATTGGCTAGACCCAATTCCAGGAATTGAGATTTTTTTGTGTTGTTTTTTTTTCTTTAAGTAAGCATTTATTTGTTTGTTTGTTTTTAATATATTTTTATTGATTTCAGAAAGGAAGAGGGAGATAGAAACATTAATGATGAGAGAGAATCATCAATTGGCTGCCTTCTACATGCCCTCCACTGGGTATGGAGCCCACAACCTGAGCATATGCCCTGACCGGTTCATAGGTCGACGCTCAACCACTGAGCCACTCGAGCTGGGCCAGGAGTTGAGGTTTAAATAGCAACTATGGAGAGACATGATCCCTCCTAGAGTTTGCAGAATAGTGGGAGAATAACAATCAATCAATACCACACAAATAAATATATAATTACAAACTGGTTTAAAGGTGATAAAAGAGCAGGACAACTCTATAAAGGGGGGCTAATTACTTAGTCAGAGAAATATTTGCAGAGGAAGTGTCATGTGGGCCAAGAGTAGGAATTACTAGGGGGAAAGAAGAGGGTGGGTGTTCTAAGAACATACATAAATCCCAGGGCAGGGAAGCACAGCATGTTTAAGGAAGAGAGAGGAGGCCATGGCTGGAGCACAGAGTGAAGGGGAGAGCATGTGAGGTGGGACAGTAGTTCACAGAGCCTTGAAGGCCATGTGAAGGAATTTTCTTTTTATTCTAAGAGCAAGGGAACGTGATTGGAAAGTTTTTATCAGAACAGTGTCTTCAGATTGAGTGTTAAAAAGATCAGTGTTGCTTCAGTGTGGAGACAGGACACAGGAAGGGCCCAAGTGGGCGTGGGAGTCCCAGGAAAAGCTGCTGTGGAGCAGGAGAGAGGACAGCAGCTCAGACCACAGGGAGACTGTGCTGGTGGAGGGGGAGGTGACAGATTGCAGAGACAATGAGGAGGGAAATTCAGCAGAACTGGGTGATAGTTTAGCTAAAACAGTGAGGTGGAAAGAAAAGAAAATGTCAAAGTCTAGTTTGACGTCCTGTAAATTGCATAGGTGTTGGTACCATTCATCAAGTTTAAAATATTTTATTGAATGTTTACTATGAGCTAAGGACCATACTAAGTTTTTCTGTTTGTTGTTGTTGTTTTCTAACTCGGGTATACAGATCAGTATTAATTCCACAAATTATCATGTTTGAAACATTATACCATTTGAGCCTCACCATCCACCACCCACACCAATGCTCCCCGCCCCAAATCACGGTGAAGTGGCAATATTATTGTCCACATTTTGTGGAGGAAGAACTAAAACTGAGAGATAAAGTAACTCGCTCAAGTCACACAGCTTGTGGGTAATGGAGGTTTAACTTACTCCAGAGATCATGGTCTTAGTGACTATACTCAAACCTGCGTATTGTCAAATGCCAGTTGATTGTTTAAAATATGACCTGAGACTGAGATAGAAGGAGAAGGAAATCAGCAAGGATAATGCAGTCCTGGAGGAGAGGGGAATAGGGTCAATGGCCACAAAGAAGTAGACTGAAAATTATAGACCAAAAATAAGGAAGTAGGTATTTTTAAATAAAACACACTTTTTAAATTTTTTATTCTTAATCTATAGTCAACTTTTACAGTACATTTTGGAAATTTTTATATAGTTTTAAATAAATACCTCAGAATTCAAGCTTCGAATGACTTATTCCTTTCCTAATGTATCATTTGAAAGAATCTCTTTTTTTAAAATATATTTTATTGATTTTTTTACAGAGAGGAAGGGAGAGGATCAGAGAGTTAGAAACATCGATGAGAGAGAAACATCGATAAGCTGCCTCCTGCATACCCCCAACTGGGGATGTGCCCGCAAGCAAGGTACATGCCCTTGACTGGAATCAAACCTGGGACCTGTCAGTCCACAGGCTGATGCTCTATCCACTGAGCCAAACCGGTTAGGGCTGAAAGAATCTCTTGATATCAATAGGGATATCAAGTTTTGAGACACATGGAGAAAAAACTAAAATGAAAACAGGTTCTTGTGCTTCCAGCAGACATTTTTTAAAGCCTGTTTCCTTTAAACATTGTGTCTATGTTGATGTACTTATTTCCTCCCTGGATATTCCTGTCCTCTCGCTGGTTTCAACCGGAGCCTGTATTCCCAGGAGTGCACCCCGGTGAACCACCAGAAAGCCTGCCGATGACGACCACAATTACCCAGCAAATAAGGAGAGCTCTAGGGCCTGTCCCCCTGTGTTCCCCCTTCTCTCATGAGAAAACCAAGCCCTGCCTGTGCCGGTTCACTTCTCCCCTGTCTAAGGCAGGACACAGCAAGGCAATACATTTTCATCTGTGCTCAAGCACAATTGTGCTCTAGAGAATTGGGGTTTAATGTAACTTATGAGGAGCCACTTTCAAGGGAGATCATGGAACCTCCGGTTTAATTGAGGTGATCTGGAAGGCTCCGCATCTGTCAGTGAGCAAGGAGATGGTGATGCATGAATAGAAATAGAAACCGCTCTGCACGCCCTCCTTATTCTATATGCATTTTCTCTGAAGCTCCCAGCTGTGGTTTATGTTACTGATTTTCTGCTTCTCTTACTCTCCTTTTTAATCTTTGTGTGATTCTCTCCTGTTCTTTATCAAATATGTATATGTGGGAGAGTAACTCCTTCCTGGGAGTGGGAGCCATCCCCTCTCCCACCTATGCCTTCCCATCCTGTCCCACAAAAGCCCCAGTGGGAATAGAGGGAAGGGGCTTGGTGACCTGGTGCAGCTACCCTCACCAACTGAAAAGCTGCTCTAATTATATCTGTAATGTTTATTAATTAACACATTCAGCAAATATGTATTCAGTACTTACCATATGCTAGACACTATTCCAGGCATTGAGGAGACAGCAGTCACTAAAACAGGTGATATTCCAGTGAGGGAACAAATAGAGGCAAAATATAAAAGTAAAATATATATTATGTTTTTTTGTTGTTGATAAGCACTATATATAAAAATAAATCGGAAAAGAGGGTAGGGAAATTGGGATGGGAAAGTCCATTTTAAATACTGTGGTTGGGAATGGCTCAATGAGAAAGTATCACTGAAGCAAAGATCTCAAGCAGGTGAGGAAATGAGTCAGTGGCTATGTAAGGGAAGGGTGTCTCAGACAGAGGGTCTAGCTAGTGCAAAGGTCCCGAGGTAAGAGAACGCCTTAGGTGTTTAAGGAATAACAAAGAGTCCAGTGTGAAGGGAGTCAAGAGCAACTGAGGCAGTAGGACAGGACGAGTGTGAAGTAGGGGTGCAGTTCATACAGGGTCTTGGGGGTCATTGCAAGGACTTTTTGACTTTTACTCTGAGAAGGAAACCATTGCATGCTTGAGTAGAGAAGTAACACAATTTGACTTAAATTTGAACAGAGTCAGTATAAACTAAAAAAAAACTTTCAAGATAAACTGAGTATATTTATTCAGGTTAAAGAGTATTTAAAATTTTCTTTCTGTCAGATATTGTGTGGGTGACAAAAATGTATAAGAAAGTACCCATTTTTTCAAGGAGTTGGCAATCATTCTAAAGAGACAGGCCAAACATTTGAAAAGCAGTCAATGCTGCAGAGAGATGAAAGATTCTGATCCCAAGTAAAGGCCTTTGAACTGTAGTAGGCAGTTAGACAGGCTTGAGCAGAACAGCAACTTTAGGCCAGGTATGGAATGTCACCAGGATGAAAAGCCCCAGGTACCTAGCAATGAGCAACACTGGGGGAAAATAATAAAATAAAATAAAATAAAATAAAATAAAATAAAATAAAATAAAATAAATAATAAAATAAATAAAATAAAATAAATAAAATAAAATAAATAAAATAAAATAAAATAAATAAAATAAAATAAATAAAATAAAATAAAATAAAATAAAATAAAATAAAATAAAATAAATAAAATAAAATAAAATAAAATAAAATAATAAAATAAAATAAATAAAATAAAATAAAATAAATAAAATAAAATAAAATAAAATAAAATAAATAAAATAAAATAAAATAAAATAATAAAATAAAAAAGACCTTGACTCCAGGGTGACATTTTCTCCCCAAGCATATCGCTGATCATGCAGTTTAGAACCCCTGACCCTTAATATCACTGGCCGTGGTTTTCGAACCCTTCCCTGACCTTTCCTCCCCTAGCATGTTGGCAGATCCCTGTAGGGGAGGAGCAAGGGGGCTGGAGAATAGCCTCATATGACTCCCATACAAGCCCTTGTAGGACCACTCCCTTAAGCAGTAAGCCCTCAAGACAATGAGGTTCTGACCCACATCAAATAATCTTAGGAATAAAGCCTCAGGTCTGGTGATCACAAAGATAGAGTTTTGGTCAAACTAGAGATAACTTCTAGGACTCAGTTGTGTTTTAGCTCCAGGCCCAGAAAAGCAGCAAGGCCAGGCATGGAGACACCATGTCTGACAGCAGGAGCAGTTGCAATGACTAATAACTCCCTGCCCTGGCTCTAACCAGTCAGTAGGGACCATGACCATGAAAGGACACACCTGGAAGGCTGATGAATGTTCTATTGAGATCCTTCCCTGGGACCTCCCCTAGTGTCCCTGCCTTTGTAACTCAGATAAAAACCATCTTGAGCACACCTGAGCCTTTCCCTACCCTTTTCTTTCTCCAGGTGAGTTCTCTCTGCTTTTCTTTTTCCTAAGACCAAAGGGCCCTTCTTTATATTCTCTAACTTGTTTCCAAGCCCATGCAGCCCAGCTGGCTCAGTCTTCCATAGCTTATTTCTTCTACCTCTATAACTTTCTAAATAAAATTTTGCTTATATTGGAGTCTTATCTCTGACTTCTTTCTTAGCCAGAACTCAAGTACTGGCTAAATCGAAGTCCAATCACTGGTAACATTCTGGTGCCATTTTGCCACCAACAGAACCATTAAGAAGGAGGCTAACAGGAATCTTCCAGAATAGTTTCACTAGAGAAGAAGGGACAGAGCCAAGATTTCAAGAATTGAAGAAGTGAGTAGAGTGAAGGATAAGGCAAATATGGTCTATATGCCCACAAGTTCTTTGATATCCCTCCTCTAAAAGGTGGATCTTAATCTCCTTACCTTGAATGTGGACTCAGTTCTAGCAAACAATATGGATGAAGCCTGCACACACTTTTTCTTCTCTCTCATCATCTATCCTGATGAAAGCCATTTCGTGAGCCACCATCTAGAGAGACCAATGTAGGGCAGAGCTGAAGATTGCTGATAGCAGCCCATGCGAGAGCGATGAAGCAGACACTCCAGCCCCTTCAGAAACCAGCAGACCACCTGACTGCAATGTCATGAGAGATGCTGAGCCAGAGTCACACAACCAAGTCATTTCCCAGATTCCTGACCTTCAGAAAATAGGTGAGATAATAAATGTTTGCTGTTTTAAGCTGCTACACTTGGGGTAATTTGTTACTCAGCAATACATAACTTGTACATTCCTAAATAGAAAGAAGGTGGAAGAAAACAGAAAGAACACTGAGAGAGTAGTAGAGTTAATATGTTTGCATTTTTAATGATGGGAGACGTAGCCTTGCGATTAATTCATCTCATTTGCAAGTAACAAATATATATATGGAGTGCCCAAAATATATCAGGCACTATTGCATCAGTCATGCAGATGAATTTTAAAGTCTTTCAGAGCTCTTTATAGACCAAATTCCAAATCCCATTGCACTGATGTGTATTATGGGTGTTATTCCAGAAACTGGAAGTGGTAAATTTTAAGGACAGACACAATATTTGCATTATTTAGATTTTCCTTTTAGAGCCAAATGAAGCCTCTCTCTTTTGACTAAATTTAAGGAATTCTACCCACCTTTCTACCCCTTAAAGAATAACAGTTAGTAGTAAAAATTAAAAAATATTCTGCAAAGTCATCTCCTTTACCTAATGAAATATCTGTATCAAAACTGAGCTATCACTTACACAGCTTCTCTTTTCTTTTTTTTTCAGAGTAATGATGTTTTTCCATTAAATGATACATATATCTCTTAAAGAAGTTAAGTGAAGTACAGTTTAAAATTTTTAAGAATTACCCATACCATATCATCTAGAAATAATCATTAGGTAGGCATCATTTCAGTATAAATAGAAGAGTAGATGGAAAGATGAGTGAGAGATAGATAGATAGAAGCAGAAATAATTTTCTAAAAATGCTATCACACTAAAAACTGCTACTTTTAAATTTGCATTAAAAGAAAAAGATATAAGTAAAACTGAAGGAATTGCTGGAATTTGCATAAATGTTTATATTTTTAAGATAAAAGATATTTTTTCCAAAAAGATAAAGCCAAATTTAAGAAAGAAAAAAAATAGGAGAAATATTAAGAAGCTGGAGTCATTATTTTTTCTTTGAGTTAAATGTGTCAAATTTAGTCAATATTGATTGATTGCTTGTTCTAAAAAATGAGGCCATTAGCACTCCCACCCACTTCCCCTGTCCATCTCCACACTTTTATTATGTTATTTTAATAACATCAAGTTATATCTCATTTGCCTTCTGTCCTGAAATATATTACCAGCTTCCTCTTAGTTATGTATTAATATGGACTCAGTATTTACACTAATACCTTTACCACAATATTTCCATTCTGATTTTTTTAAATGTATACTTCAATTGGCTATATTTTATTAAGTACTTAAAAAGTTATATAGGTCCTGAATTCTTGAGTTCTTGCATGTTTAGGGATGTCAACCTACTCCTTTCACACCTAAACAACATTTTGAATGGTCATAAAATTTACAGATCACACTTCCCCCTCCGAATCTTACCGTATAAATCTGTCTCACATTTTCTGTTCCTCCCTCCCTCCCTTCTTTAGCATTTAATGTGGTTAGAGAGAAGTCTGAGCTTATAGATAACTTCTTTTTTCAAATCCTGATGTCTGAGAAAATGTTTCTCTATCATCAAAGAAGATCTATTAGAATTGGTGGACACTATTTGAGAGCAAATGTAAGGCATGAACAGAGATTCCCATGTTAAGCATGAGCAAGACAAGGAATATTTTAGATGGAAACTATCCAAATATAACACAGTAATAAAAGTGAAAGAAATGGATGCAAAAGACAGATAAAGGCCCAGTTTGGAAAAAAACATAATTCAAAGAATAAGTGGTAAAGTTAGCCACATCTACAAACACTGTTTTGTTGTTGTTCTCTCCCACGTTCTGTCATTTTTGGCAGTTTTGTTAAATGTCAGTTGCATGACCCTAAAACCAGGACATAATTTAAAAGTACAAGATATAAGGCTAATAATTTTGCCACTGTTTGTAGATATTGTAAAGTGTGGTGAAGATAAAGGCGTTCTTTCTGAGTTCCTTTAGTCAGAGATGATAGCTGCCTGTATTCTAACCACCAGCCTTGATTCATGATTCCCCTCAAGAAACATAAACACAAAGCACCTGGAGGCCCTGCTTCACTCTGGTAGAAAAGAGACATACCGTCCCCACATGTAGAGGGTCACAACCAGGACAGACTTATTCAGAAGCAAAGTGAACACAGTATGTTAATTGAGAGCTTGGCCATAGCCTTCCATTCTAGTGACTCTACCCCCAAAGCCTGTGCACTCAATCCAGGGATAATAGCCAGCTAGTCACTGTGATTCATCACCATTCTTTATGGCCAGAATTTGTTATGACCGCCAGTGTCCATGTTATCCTAATTTTTAAGTAATTATTCAATATTTAAAATAGCCCCCTGTGTTAATTCTTTATTGCTGTGTAACTAATTACACAAACTTTGCTTAAAACAACACCCATTTATTAACTCTAGTTCTATAAACAAAAAAATCAGGTGTGCGCAAATGAGTTTTCTGCTCAGAGTCTCACAAGTTTTAAATCAAAGTGTCAGCCAGGCTGTGCGCTCATCTGAAGCTCTGGGTTCTCTTCCAAGCATATTCAGATTGTTGGCAGAATGTGGTTCCTTGGGGCATAGGACTGTGGTTCCCATCTTCTTGCTGGCTGTCTAATGGGGTTGCTCTCAGTTCCTAGAGGCCACCTTCAGGTCCCAGACTCATGGCCCTCTCCCAACATGGATGCTTACTTCCTTTAAGCCAGCAGGAGACTCTCTAGGAGGAATATATCTCTCTATATTTAGTAGGAAGATTATATAGAGACTGTCTATATAGTCTTATATCAAGTAATGTAATCATTGGAGTAAGTATCCCATCACATTCAGAGGTCCACACTCAAGAGGAGGGGATTATATAAGGCACACACAACAGTGAAAGGGAAACTTAGAGGACATCTCAGAATCCTGCCTACCACACCCTTTATTATATTACTTGCTTTGATTCCTTGCCTGCCTAGACTTATAAGGCCTTTCAAACAACTCATGCTTAGCTGTACTCCTATACCGAACTTTTCCTGACCAGCCCTGTTCTGTAGACTAGACTCACAGGCATAAGTATAACATTTACTTGGCACATATTTTGAAAATAAATAAATAACTAAATGAATGAATGAATAAATAAATAAAAATAAAATTTGTTTTGTGTTTAAAAATACTATAGGACAGCCAGCCTGCATGGCTCAGTGGTTGAGCAATGACCTATGAACTAGGAGGTCACAGTTTGATTCTTGGTCAGGGCACATGCCTGTGTTGCGTGCTCGATCCCCAGTGTGGGGCATGCAGGAGGCAGCAGATAAATGATTCTCTCTCATCATTGATGTTTCTATCTCTCTCCCTCTCCTGTCCTCTCTGAAATCAATAAAAATATGTGGTTTTTTTTAAAAAAAATATTATAGAACATTTTTGGGAAAGATATAAGAAAATGAGCTGATATACAAAACTAAAGACCACTTCACATTCATTATGATGGCTATTAATTTTTTTTAAGTAATAAGTGTTGGCAAGAATCTGAAGAATTTGAATCCTTGTACATTGCTGGTGGAATATAAAATGGTTTTAGCCACTATAAAAAAAAAACACAATTTAGTAGTTCCTAAGAAAGCTAAAATTACTACATGACCCAGCAATTTTATTCCTGGGTATATACTTAAAAGAATTAAAACTGATACTCAAGCAAATACATGGATGGCCATGGTCATAACAGAACTAGCTATACTAACCAAATGGCAGAAATACCTCAAATGTGCATCAACAAATGAATTATACATTAATTTTGTTATATACACACAATGGAATATTATTCAACCATAAAAAGGAAGCACTACTAATAAATGCTACAGGGTGGATTTAAAAACATTACTTCAAAAACATGCTGCATGAAAGAAACCAGTCACAAAAGGCCACATATTCTGTGATTTCATTTACATTCATTAAATATTCATAAAGGGAAAATCCATAGAAACAGAAAGCAGACTGTTGGTTTCCAGGGGCTGCAGGGAAGGGAATTTGAGGAACAATTGCTTAAGGGATACAGGATTTCCTTTGGAGTGATGAAAATGTTTTGGAACTAGATAGAGGTAGTGATTGCACAACATTGTGAATATACTAAATACCACTAAATTGTTCACTTTAAAATGGTTAATTTTATGTTATGTGAATTTCATCTCAATAAAAAAACTGGAAGGCAGGTCTATGAATACTAGAATTAGTGTGGTGATCACTTTGTAAGGTATATAAATGTCAAATCACCATAATGTGCACCTGAAACTAATATAATATTGAATACCAACTATACTTAAATTTTTAATTTATTATTAATTTATATTTGAGAGAGAGAGAGAGGAAGGGAGATATTGAAAGAGAGAGAGGGGGGAAAAGGAAGATGGTGAGGTAGATAATTGCCTGTACTTGCCGCCTCCCACAACCACATCAAAATTACAACTAAAATACAGAACAACCATCATACAGAACCACTGGCAAGCTGGATGAATGGAAGTCCTAAAACTAGAGAATTAAAGAAGAAAGCACACTGAGTCTGGTAGGAGGTGAAGAGGCTGGGAAAGGGCTGGTCTGGCACCCATGTGGGCTGCTTTTCTAATCGGGAGGGAGAGTGTCTCTGTGGAGGCTGCTAAAAGGAATAAGGGGTCCCAACCCCACACCAGACCACCAGCCTGGGGTCCCAGAGCTGGAAAAAGAAGTCTCTACAGCAAGCATGTCAAACTTGTGGCCCACCAGCCGCAAGTTTGACATACTTGCTCTACAGACAGTAAGAACTATGGGCTGTGAAAACCAGTGGGGATTGGGGCTCAGCAACACAGAGGCTGCTGGAGACCCAGCTGTTCTTCTTAAAAGGCCAACACCATGAACTGAACTTACAAGGTCTTGTTTCCTCTGAGCTCCAGCACCAGGGTAAGGCTCTGGGGAACACAGACGAGGAGGAACTGGATTGTCTGGCATCAGGGCAGGAACTTGGGGATGGCTTTCTCCCAGATGTAGGTGCTCACAGGGATCATTGTTTCTATGCTGGGACCTCCCAGGTCACAGGGCTGATTGGCAACCATTTCTATTTGCTCCACCCTGGTGATACGCTAAGACCCTGCCTCATCCAATTTACAACCCCACCCAAACTGGATGCAGCAGCTTTTCCATATGAATGGCCTGTCCTTGCTCAGGCTAAAATCTCTCAAACAAGCTGCAGCTGGGTCAGGGAACCCCAAACCTATCAATAAAAGGCCAAATACCTGGCACCAGCCTGCCTTGCTTCATAACTAGGCTTCATCTTGGCACTTCCAAACCCAATACAAAGAGGAGAAATCTGCTGATCTCTTTGTAGCTCCTGCTGGTTGGCCCCAGGCAGTGGCTGACTTTGCACCTCCCTGGAGACCCAAAAGCCAGTATAGCCAGTGGTCAGTGTCAGACCATACCAGATTACAACTCTATACATCCATAAGTGACACACTCAAAGGACAGACTCAGTGAGCACCAAAGCTCCACTGAAGCAAGTCCTGCTCCATAGGGGTGTCTCTTGCACAGAAGCTCTCCCACTGTAGTCGCAGCTGATCCTCACAGCCAATGGTGTTGGCCTGGAAATCAACATCTCCCAGTAACACCAACAGCAATCAAGTCCCAACAACAACAAGACTGTGTTCACAGCCCACAAAGGGGTGCACATAGAACTCTCAGTGCAGGTTACTGAGGAGGCTGAGCCACTGGGCCCTTATAGAACGCCTACTATACAAGGCCACTTGACCAACTCAAGGAGACATAGCAGCTCTACCCAATACATAGACACAAACACAGGGAAGCAGCCAAAATGCGGAGAAAAAGAAACATGTCACAAATGAAAGAAATGGAAGAAAGCAAACTACTGGATATAGAGTTCAAAACCACGGTTATAAGTTTACTCAAGAATCTTCTAGAAACCTCCAAAAAAATGGAAAAGGACCAGTCAGAAATTAACTATACACTGACTGAAATAAAGAACAATATACAGGGATTCAACAGTAGGATAGAGGATTCTGAGAATCAAATCAATGATTTAAAATGTAAGAAAGCAAAAAAACCCAACCAGAAGAGCAAAAAGAATGCAAAAATATGAAGATAGTGTAAGCAGACTCTGGGACAACATTTGAATTATGGGGGTGCCATAGGAAGAGAGAGAGCAAGATATTGAACACCTATTTGAAGAAATAATGACAGAAAACTTTGCCTACCTGGTGAAAGAAATAGACTTACAAGTCCAGAAAGCACAGAGAGTCCCAAATAAGAGGAACCCAAAGAGGACCACACCAAGACACATCATAATTAAAATGCCAAGGGCTAAAAACAAGGAGAGAATCTTAAAAGCAGCAAGAGAAAAGCAGTTAGTTATCTACAAGGGAATGCCCATATGACTGTCAGCTGATTTTCAACAGAAACTATGCAGGGCAGAGGGAGTGGCAAGAAACATTCAAAGTGATAAATAGCAAGTACTTACAACTAAGATTACCCAGCAAAGCTATCATTTAGAATTGAAGGTCAAATAAAGAGCTTCACAGACAAGAAAAAGCTAAAGAAGTTCATCACCACCAAACAGCATTATATGAAATGTTGAAGGGTATTCTTTAAGAGGCAGAAGAAGAAAAAGATAAAAAATATGAACAATAAAATGGCAACAAATACATACCTATCAACAATTGAATCTAAAAATCAAAATAAACAAATGTGGAATATAATGAACAACATAAACTGATGAAAAAAAATAGATTCAGAAACATAGAAGCATTGAACAGACCATCAAACCTCAGAAGGAAGGCAAGGGATGGTGGGTGGGGGTAAGGGATCAACCAAAGGACTTGTATGCATGTATATAAGCATAACCAATGGACACAGGCAGTAGGGGGGTGAGGGCATGTACTAGGGGGTGGGAATGGCCAGGGAGAGGTGAATGGGGGGAAAAGGATACATATGTAATACCTTAAACAATAAAGAATTGAAATTTAAAAAGAAGAAAGAGAGAAAGAAGCATTGATCTGCCATTCGACCCATTTATGCATTCATTGATTGATTCTTGTATGTGCCCTGACCAGGGATCGAACCCGCAACCTTGTCACATCAGGATGACACTCTAACCAACAGAGTTACCTGGCCAGGGTCCAACTATACTTAAAGTTAAAGTAATTAAATTAAATTTTAAAAAACTAAAATGAAAAGGAAATACCTATTGAGGCGAAAAACGTATCAGTGAAAAAATTCTTCACAAATCTTGTATTGTTTTTCTTCTAATATTTCTGTTTCTAGTTGGGCTTAAAAAGGAGCAGAGTCACAGAAATCTGATAAGAGAGAAATGAAAGGGTAAAATATTCGCCAATACTTTTCTTCTCCATAATGAAGAATTAGATAAATTCAGGTAGTAATTTGAAACTATATTGTTGCAACAGACACAAGCAGCAAGTTTTTACACTTCTTTTCATGTAAACATGATTCAGTATAAGCAAAGTACAAAAAGAGCAAGACAAAGAGAACCATAGAAATTCCAAAGTGAGTTTTAAAAGTACACTCAAGAATAGGATGAAAATAGAAATAAAGATCCATTGAAATTGGAGGAAAGAAAACCAGTTGTGCCTGTGTAGCACTTCTAATACTTTCATAACATATCCTACTTTATCAAAAGATAATAAGCAAATGGTGGTGGATCAGTGCTTCCTGACATTTATACTTCTATTTGAATGACACTCTTTAATGAGGAAAATGAAATTATGTTTTCCAGTTATACTTCTCTGTATTTATGTTTGTACCTTTGATCCACTTTTATATATTAAACTTGGGCTTCCCCTAGTTAGTTGAAGAATGAGCATTTCAAGGTATCAACATGGAAATGATCCTGTTTGGGCAACATATCTGTCAGATCTACACAACAAAGATCGAAAACAACTGCAATGATATATTCTTATTGCACAGTTCATTCCACAAAGGCTGAGAGATTCCTTGGGAGCCACCACAGGGAATGATGAGGTGAAGACTAGAGATGGCATCCTAGCTTCAGAGCTCCAGACTCCGTCACCTCCAGTGCCCACCCATCACATAGCTCCACTTTGTGTCTTACATAGCGTGCTTCCTGATGTTATTTGAAGATATTTTGAAAACTTTAACATGCAGTTTATAAAACTGGGTAGAAAATATAAAAATACATATGGGTGACAAGACCCTTTATTCTCATAAAATTAATAATATTGAGAAAAACATAGAAACCATGAGATATGCTGAAAGCAGTGATTCATAGTTGCAATTGGATGGTCATTAGATGAAATTGATCAGTTTGGAGTATGACCAATGAAAGGGTAAGTTTCCTTTTTCTTCTTAATGTATAAAACACTGGAAATATTTTCATGAAAATTATGCCTGGAAGAAAGGGTGAAATGATCAATTTTATAATATTTTTTAAACTCTGAGAATGAAAACATGCAAGTTTGTTGTTCAACTTCAGCTCATAAGACCTTTAAACCTATTCTCAGGAATATATTACTCACGAAACTAAAGGACTAGCTTCATGTTCCTCAGTCAGAAGGAGAGAAAGCATCATCACTCGATTTTGCCTCAATCGAGCTAAGTAGCTGACACTACTGTCCTCTTGTGTCAGTCGTGCTACATGAGCCTACAGCCTGAGAAAAGTTTTCCCACATATGTGAGCCTTGCCTACTCAGCCCCAGAATATCTGTACTTTTTTTTTTAAGATGCAGTTTTGGAATATGTTTTATTTATTATTTATTTATGTATTTATTTATTTCAGAGAAAGGAGGAGAGACAGCTAGAAACATCAATGATGAGAGAGAATCACTGATCGGCTGCCTTCTGCATGCTCCCTCTCCCACCCCTCACTGGCGATCTAGCCCACAGCCCAGGCATGTGTCCTGACCAAGAATAGAACCTTGACCTCCTGGTTCAAGGGTCAACACTCAACCACTGAGCCACACCGACCAGGCAACTATCTTAAAACATTACCTAAATTTTATAATCTTTTAAGGCAGGGACCATTGCCTATGTGTCTGTGTCTCCAGCACAGTATTAAGCACAAGCTTGGTTCTAAATGAATGACCAGTGACCATGAAACACAGTGGCCAATGTGCTGATGTCAGAGATCCTGATCACAATGGCCATCACGGTGGAAAGTACAACACTGGGGAGGAGGACTCTTTCTATCAACTTGAATAGAGACAAAATGCTGAATACATAAGAACGCTCAACCTGACATGGGCACAAAACCCACAAACTTAGGCTGAAAATAAATCTCTCTGAAAAAAACAAACATGTGATGCTACTAGGATTAAAAATTTATCTCTAAAAGCCCCAAAGCAGTCACAAATAATACAACTCACCAAATACCAAAAGGGCAATTTTCTGTTGAGGGTGAAGATTTAGAACTGGAGAGGAATCTGGCCAGATTTAAATAATAGCAGATGGATCAAAAATAAGAGAAAGGAAAGGATCCATTGATCCCACTAATATGTTGATCTATAAAGCAGAGTGGAAAAGATGCCAAAAGCTAACTTTGAGTCCAGTTATTAAAAGCAGAACATTCGGTGGAAACTTCCATGTTTTTAAGGTTATTCTGAAAAGTGTGGATGGCTACTTCAGGCACGCAGTCTGACAAATATGGAACATGGCTTAAATAGATGGAGTAGAGGATTTAGTCTTCATTAATGTTTGATTTTTAGTAGATTTGAATATAGGACTCTTACACATTTACCTATGTTTGATCTAGGACATACAAAATGTGTGTATGTGTTCAAATATATATTTTTATTTAGAAACCACTTTTTTTGGAAAAATGTTCTTTTTGAGAAATTGTGAGTCTGGACACAAATTTATATATATTATTACATGACAAAGTTTATAGAATGTTCCCACAAATAGTTTAACAAAATTTCTAAATATGAAGTCCAAGAAAGTAATTAATGAAGCTGTATATTGAGAGTAACAGGTTCTGATAATAATAATAAAAGTACTTATTAATCATTACTTTTAGAGCTCTTACTATGGTGATGCTCATAGACTCTTTAAATGAATTCTTTTTTATCATCATCACAATAACACTGCAGGAGTTAAGCAGTTATTATCCCCATATTACAGATGAGTTATGTATGTTTAAAGTAGTAAACTTGCTAATAATAAGCCAATTAGAAGGTGAATCTGAATTTTGACCCAGGATTGCTACTTTCAGAACTCATGCTTTTAAGCTTACTAGACCATCCTGGAGAGACATATCTTCACTGGCATCAGAACAATATATTGCCTTATGTTTGTCATTTTTATTTAAAAAAAAAAAAAACTTTCAAAAGGCCCGGTGTATTTTTCTTTGGTGATAAAATTTTAAAGGCCTTATGTACGAAGTTGGATTTTATAATATCTTGAGATTATGTTTCTTCCTTAAGCATAAAGTCTCCTTTCTCTCTCATACATAGACAAAGCAATGGGAAAAATAGAAATTTTTATATGTAAACCATTCCACAAAAGAATTTTCAAGTCTAGACCCTTACAAAGCCCATATGATCATTTGGACCCTCACATCCATGATGAAAAGTTAAGAGAAATTCAGGTAGACATTTGAGCTATATTGTTGCAACAGACACAAGCAGCAAGTTTTTATACTTCAACAAAATTCTCCTCCTTTCCTTGTTGCATAGCAACAGCCACCACTTAAAAGAGCAGGCCACCCTTTCTTCCCTGCCCTGTATTGACTAGCAATACTTGGCCCTTTCCACTCGTGGAAAGTAAAACCAACTTTCTCTCTGCATCTCCTCTTTTACATGTGAATTCTTTCACAGCCAGTGTCACTGGCCAAACCCTAACAAGAACAACATCTTTGATTCTTGTCGCTGCTGTTTTCTGCTTTATCTCAGGGAATGGTTCTCTGTGTGCAGAGCTTTCCTGACTTCCCTTGCCTGGCTCACTTTAAAATCAGATGAAATGGTATAGCTTCCAGACTACAGGCACAACTGAACAGAATGGGACAGCATCCTCTTTTGGAGGATGAATAATTTGAGCTATGGGTCCTCTCAAATTTAACTGACTTACAATGTCATTTGCCTTAGAACTATCCCTCTTCTAGTAATGAAGTACATATATATAATAATCCACTTATTCCCACTAAGAGACACAGAAGATAGGGAAATCTAGGCTCCAATCCTGCCTTTGCCCCTTCCCAGCCTTATATTTTTAGCAGGTTATTTAGCATCTCAGAGCCACAGTTTTCTCATCACTAAAATGAGAACCATAGGATGCTTGCTATTTCAGAGTTAAATAAGATAATGTTATCCAGTACATGGACCATATTAGGTGTTCCAAGATGTCAGTGATTTTTATAATTTATATATCCCATAGTTTATGGGTCTTTTTGCCACTTCCCAGTGCTTAAAGATAGTTAAGAACTCTTCCAAATAGTTGCTTTATGATACAGGGCTCTTGTTTTAAACTACCCACAAAGAAACTCACGAGTAGAACATGGCCAAGTTCACATATTAAGCAGCCTTTCTGTCAATGCAGCAATAAAAGTGTTCTAAAAAGGGGGAGAGGAGATATAAAAAGAAAAAAATCCCTTTTTAAAATAAGAATTACATCTTTTATTTTGGCTTGTGTCAGGGTAATGAAATGCCAATTCAGAAAGTCCCTGGAGCTAAACAAATTCTCTACCATCAGCTCCTGGGCTGTGTCAGCAAAGACAGGTCTGCCTGCAGGAAACAGGAGCCCAGGATCTCCCTGAGGCTCTCTCCCTTCTGGTGCCACCGCCCTGCAGCATTCCTGAAGGCCACAGAGGACACTGGGACCACTGCCAGGCCCTGCCCTCCTTGGCATGAAATCGCAGGCAGACAGCCTTTCTCCTTCCCTGGTTCTCTCCTTCCCTCCCTTCCTCCCTCCCTCCCTCCCTCTTTTCCTCCTGGGTAGAAAACATACTGTGGTTGCATCCACTTTATCATCTCATTTGCTTTCTGATCTGATCCCTGGCTGCCTTGGGGCTGATCAAAGGAAGATGTGAGCTCTCATCTTCACAAAGAAACCCCTATATTCAAGCAAACATGTTAATTCATTGCCTTTTTTGCCTGTAGTTGCCTTTCCTTGCTTCCTCCTTCCATTTGTCAATATGGGTTGGGCAGAAGTAGGTTTATTGTTATAATACAAGTAGAGGCCTGGTGCACGAAATTGTTCATGGGTAGGATCCCTAGGTTTGGCCAGCGATCAGGGCCGATCTGGCCGTCCGGCTGCTGACTGGGGCCTTCCTTCATCCCGTACCGCCCCTTGGTGGTCAGCACACGTCATAGTGAGTGATAGAACTCCCGGTCTCCTGGTCGAACTCCTGAGGGGACACTTTGCATATTATCCTTTTATATAGATAAATAGATAGATAGATAGATAGATAGATAGATAGATAGATAGATAATTAATAAACAATAATATACTGACAGATCTCAGAGGGGAAGGGGGTGGGGGGTAGGCAGGGATTAACCAAAAAAACTTATATGCATAGATGCATAGTGCATGGACAATACTATGTTTGGCTTGAAACAGAAAAAATAAAAAAAAAACTGCATTTTTATACTCACAACTATAAACCTACTTTTGCCCACCCCCATATATTTATATTCATTCACTCTCCAGGCCCCCTCCCCCTATATACACTTTCTTTCTCCTCTCTTTTAATGACCCTTTTATTGTCCTTTCTCTTTAAAAATCTTTTTTTCTCCAGTTCATATTATATTGTAGGTTAAGATAATAAAATTGCTTTTACCCTCATTTTATCCTCCTCATACATGAAAGAAAAAAAAAATGTGTGTGTTTTTTTTAAACCCCAGACATGCTCTTATTTTCAGCAGCCTAATTTGTTTTTAATGGTGGCATATGTTACAAAATTCAAGCTCTGTTTTCTTCTTGCCTGTCTTCCCCTCTCCGTTCATCATTCTTGCCTCTCCCTTCTCTGTCTCCTTGTCTGTCCCCTCCTTTCACAGCATGTCCTTCTCCCTAGTCCTTCCTTTTCCCATCTCTCTTTCCTTTTAATGTCCTTTTCCTCTAAGAGAGAATTTTGCAATCCTTCCAAAACTCCACCATGCTGCTGCCTCTCTCCCTCTGCTGACTTTCTGCTGAGCTGCTACTTTCAAGGTTTGGAAATTTCAGTAAATCCTTGATAGTTTGCCCTAATTTAGAAAGAAGGTCACTCAGAAATAATAAGCCTGAGAAACAGAATATTTTACAAAAACCTCCACTTGAAGGATATTAAGTGGACACAATATGATTGTTGACAAAGAATGAAGAAAGCTATTCACAGAACTACCAATAACAATTTACTGAGTCCTCTGGGCTGTGGGTGTTGAGATGAACAAGGTTTGATCCCTGCCCTAGAGGAGTTTAAAATATAGTACAGAAAGCACAGCTTGCTTCTTAATGAAGGCAGAATGTGTGAGAAGCTGATTCACTTGACAAACATTAACTCCTGCAATGTGGCTAGAGCTATGGAAAACACAAAAGAGAATCTGACATGGTCTTCACCCTCAGGACACTCAGGACTCCAGTGGAGAATCAATATATACTAAAATGATTACTTTACAAAGCAGAAAACAAACACAATCTTTAAGGTAAAGACAATGAGCAGTCCCTAGGGGAAAGTGATCAATTTAAGCAGGAAGGTGAGGAAGGTGCCACAGCAGAGAGGGCATGAGATCTGGGTCTCGAAAGACTACTTGTCCTTGAGAGTTGGGAAAGGGGTCAAAACCTTGCAAGGGCCACATAGAAAGTAGGGTCTCTTCATGTCAATTTCAGTTTACTGTGAGAGACAACCCTGGTTGAGGATTCTGAGTCTGAGCCCGGCCCTGCTGTGACAAGCTTTGATTGATAGCAGTTTCTCCTTCAAACCCAAGCAGGAAAAATAAGAGTCATATATGCCCACTCGTGACTTCGTATGCTCAGGAGACAGTACTGCACAAGAAAGATTCAGAGGTAGGAAAGTGATTGGGACATTAATGGAGAGAGGCAGTGGCCCAGTGTGGATGTTGGATAGCTAGTGAAGGGAAGCAGTGGAGGTGACACGAGTGATGATAATAAGTTGTCTTAATAAGTATGATGGCAGTAGAAAGAAGGATTTAATTCAAGCAATATAACTATGTTAGAATCTCTTGCAGAAAAAAAAAGGATGAATTAGAAATGTAACAGATTGTCAAAAGCAAGGATGGGCCAGTAACCAGGAGAGGGAGGACAGGAAGAGGAATTTTTTTAAGGAGAGAAGCTAATAGATTTGGTTTTAGTCATATTGAGTTTGGCATATTGGTGAATATAGAAGCAATAAGAAGAAAGCATAGAAGATGGGAGTTAAGTCACTTGAACACATTTTAGGGACAAAATTATATATTTTGTCCAGGAGCTGAAAATCCGTACCTTCATTCAACAAATAGTTATTAAGCACATACTACATACCAATGAGATGAAGCATGACCCTAGATAGTAGGATATTGTTGATATAACTGCAAAGGCTGAAAAAGCAAGAAGTGTAGAGCTTTAAGGGATCAGAAACAGTTGAGGAATACCTGCTATGGGAAAACTGGTTCCATCAGAACTGAAACCACTTCAGTGTGTCCCAGAGACTGAGTGATAAAACTAAATAGGGAGGAGAGTAGGGAGAAGTAGACCCTAGAAGCCACAATGGTTTTATAGAATTCAGCAATTCATTAACAAATAGATAAGAATCAGTTGTGCTCAGCAAATGTATTATTTAAATGCAAATGATGCTGCTAATTGTCTTCACTCTCAAGTAGGCTAAAGAGGAGGCATCTAATCCTGGAGAGAGCAAGGAAGCTAGGGGACCTGGTTTTGTAATTACTCTGCCACTTAGTAGTAATATTCCTTGGGCAACTTACTTAATATCTCTGAGTCTCAGTTTCTTTCTCTCAGACACAAGGAAAATAATACTTAGTTCACTGTGTTATTGTGAGGATCAAATAAAATTAATGTGTATAACATGCCTGGGGCAATAAATGGCAGCTATTTTTTTTAATTTGCTATTTTAACACTTTTTCCATACTTTGAGTCAAGTTCTGTCACCAAGTGTCTGTGTGAGTAAACTATTTGTGAATCCTAACAGTCTCTAGTAACAGCGCTTAGTTGATATGATTACAATATAGCCTGAACAGTGCTGTCTCCTGACCCTATCATCCTTAACAATAATTCTGCACTACAAATACATGTGTATGCACCTTTCACAAGGGGAGTAGATGAACAGAATGGTTCTTGGTCTTTATATCAAATAGCAACTGTCCATCAATCTCACCCTGCTCCACCTCATATAATTAAATCACCCTTGCATACATGTATTTCTAAATCCTTATATTAACCATTATCTATAATTCTCAATCCTACCCTCACCAACCCAATTCACTTCACACCCCTCCCCATATTCTCAATATCAGTTCTCAGCATCCAATCCTTCATAATGCCCCCTTTTCCTTGAGATCAGACCTAAAGGGTCCTATCTCTTGAATCAGGTCCTTTCTTCTACTCCCATTCTGCTGCCCTGTTCAGGACCCTCATTACCTCAAAGTGATTTTAAGGCTACCATCTGTTCTCTATTCCAATCTGCCCTTCACACTACAAAAGAGATCTAATTATATCATTCTGTCACTTGCTAACTTCCATTAGCTCTGTACATTACCCACAGGGTAAAATCTATACACTTTAGCTGAGCATGACCCTTTATATTCCCAAGTTAGCTATGGAGCCCATTCTTTTTGCTCCAGTTTCCCAAATATATACTGTCATTCATTAATCAAGTTCCTTTCACATGAAATAGCTTTCCACAACTGATTTTACAGGCAAACTCCTATTCATCCTTTAAAACCCACTTAAATATAACTATAAGGATAGGCTCCTGAATCCTAGAGTTCTGTCCTTACTTAGCCACTTATAACCTTGAGAGGTTTCTAAGGGAACTACTACCATTTAAGATAAGGCTAAACAAAAGATCAGTTTTAATTGCTTTGGTCTAAGATCCTAAGGGGAAGTCCTCAGTTGGCTAACCTAGCAAGACTGCTTTGAACTCGATTATTTTGCTTGGGCACAATAATTGACTTTTGGGGTGTGATTTCACTATAGTTTCTAGATGCCTTCTTAAGAGTCTGAGAGAAAGGGGAGGGTGGAAATATTTTTCCTTAAGCAGGAATGTCAGGGGAAAATGCCAACCACTTCCTCACAATCTTGTGGGGGAGAATAGATGTAGCACTAATTATCCCACTACAGGTTCATGTTTTATACCTGACACCATGACTCCATCCTTTAGAAAACCTGATCCAATAAATATTAGTAGAACATAAGAAATCTATAGCAGCTCTTCTCGTAATGAATCAATATGACAAGAAGGCACAACAGTGACTTCCTTTAAGATTTCTTCCCTGACTCTCTCTCCATTTCCCATTGCCCCATACACACCAAGTACTCCCTCCTTCATCTGTGTTCCTTTAGTGATTTGTTCATCCTGGTAAGTACAAAGTAATGATAGTACTTACATTGTCTATAATTACTTTTCAATATCTACCTTTCCATTTAACTATCATTTTTAAGAAGGAGGGAATGGTATTTATCTTGTAACCCTATAGTGTGTCCCATGCCTAACATAGGAAGGCCACTCACTGATATGGTCCCTAATGCTCCTTCCTCCAGGGACTTGGCCTGTGCTGTATGAGCAGAGTGTGGACTATACTTTGGTCCCCCTCCCCCTACTGTCTGGACACTTGGTACAGGGAATAACTTGGACATCTGTACCCAGCAACCCTAGACCACCACATAGAGGAACTCAAAATACTTTTGAATGAGTCTAATAGAGCATAAAGGAATTGCTTTGGAGTGTGAGGAGTATAATGACAATGTAAAGGCTGAGAAAGTATGAAGCATAATAATTAATAGAATTTGTAACCAAGATCATTATCAATCCACAAATTATAAAAAGTTCTTAAATATACAAAAGCAATAAGAGGGCATTAAACCTCGAAGATTTTGTAACTGGAAGTATGGCAACCATATGTTCCAGATCTTCTAGGATAATCCGAATTTCAAATCTCTTGTCTCATTGTCCCCATAAGTATAATTGTACTTGTCAGAGCATATGTTCTAATTTGGGGCTCAGAAAATACGGTCACTAACGAGAAGGTTTATTTACTTCTCACCCTTCTCATTTTACAGATGGGGAAACTGAGATCCACAGATAACCAGGTCACCTAAGGTCACACAAGGAATTAGTCACAAAGTCAGGACTGAAAACTAAGTGTCCTGACTTCCAATCGATTGTTATGTTTGTATTATTTTATGCTATAACACAGCTCCCTGAAAGCCTTTGCCTGCAATTGGATGGACAATCTGCTCCCACTATTTCATCCTTTCCTGGGATAGGAAACACCACCCTGAAGCAACATGTATACCAGCAGTCCTTCCATCTCCAATTTATAGAGTCTCTGATGTCCTACATGGCCTCGTGCCTGAGACACACTCAGCCTCTATTTTTGGGTTGAGTGTTTGCAGGGCCAAATAAGGAGGAGACATTGAACAACTTCATCAGGGCTGATGGTACAGAAGGGATATAATCACTATGTGATGTTTCTTAATCACTATATTCTGAACTCTGTACCTCAAAACCCCAGGTTTCCTGGTATCAGAGGCATCCAAGGTGACTTTCTGGGATAAAAGAGGAATGTGAGAACATCTGGCAGGGGATGGCTCAATAATGAAGAAGTACAGGGAATACCCAGCAGCCGATCTGCAGCTGCCATTCATAAAGAACTTATCACATCAGAAAAGTGCATATGGAGTTATTAAGAATAAGGACAGAAAGAGTGGGTAAGTTGAGAATAATTAATATGAACATATTATGGATACTGTGGTGCAGTAACAATAATGAAGTGCTTAAAATGAAGGTGAATACACCACTGCTACTGACTGAGGGACTCATGCAGGTCAAAAACCTGAAAATGGAGGGAGGGCAGTTTTAAAAATGAAGAAGTACAGGCCAAATGGACAAGCTGCTTCAAATTGAGGAATGGCAGGACACGGGTCAAGCCTTAAATCTAACTTGATGGGTAACCTTGAGCAAGTTATTAGTTTCTCTGAGCCTCCATTTCCCTACTTGTAAACATAAGAATTAGGCTCCATTATTTCCTAGCCCCCTTTCTAGCTCTAATTTTTTATGATCCCAACTGAACCATTACTATGCTTTATTTACTTGCAGATAATTTTATCTATAGACTAGTGGTCCAGCTCACGAAATTTGTGTGTGGGTGTGGTCACTAGGCCTGGCCTGCGATCAGGCCAAATTCCCCAGCTGCCCACAGCCAGCCCTGCTCCCCACTGCCACCCACCCTCGGTTCCCCGTTTGCCATCGAATGATCGGAGCCTGCCGGCTGGTGAAAGGAACCAAGTGGTGGTCAGGGCACCTCATAGTGACTGGTCCAGCGGTCGCTCTGGTAGTTCTGCTGTTAGGGTCAATTTGCATATTACCCTTTTATTATATAGGACTAGAGGCCCGGTGCACAAAAATCGTACGACGGGGGGGGGGGGGTCTCTCAGCCCGGCCTGCACCCTCTCACAGTCTGGGAGGCATCAGAGGATGGCCAACTGCTGTGGAGGTGGGATAGACTTCTGCCACTGCTGCTGTGCTCGCCAGCCATGAGCCCGGCTTCTGGCTGAATGGCGCTCCCCCTGTGGGAACACACTGACCACCAGGTGGCAGCTCTTGCATTGAGAATCTGCTCCCTGGTGGTCAGTGCATGCCATAGCAACCATTAGGTTGATTTGCATATTACCCTTTTATTATCTACACTAATAAAAGAGAAACATGCAAATTAACCATCACTCCATCACTCCTCCACTCCGCTACACCCACCAGCCAATCAGGAGTGAGTATGCAAATTAACCCAACTAAGATGGGGGAGACCATGGAGCTGGAGGCTTGGGTTGCCCCCAGTGATGGAGGAAGCCAAGCTTCCCGCCTGCCCTGGCTGGCCCTGGGCTCCACTCAAGGCTACAAAGAATTATAGAAGATAAATAAATCCCAGATACCTGCTTCCAGCCTGCCTTAGCCTCTGCTCAAGGAGGTGCTAAAAAAAAAAAAAAAAAGGAGAGGCTGGGAGCTTGGGTCACTGAGGGGTGTGGCCAGCCTGAAAACGGCCATCAGTCCCTCACCCAGGATGGCCAGGCACCCCAGCAGGACCTCTACCCTGATCCGGGACACCCTTCAGGGCAAACCAGCTGGCCCCCACCTGTGCACCAGGCCTCTATCTATACTAATAAGAGGGTAATATGCTAATTAGACTTCCAGGAGACCTTCCAGATGTTCTTCTGGACAAAGCTATGGTGCCGGGGTCAAGGTAGAGGCAGTTAGAGGCCAAGGGGGAGGGCAGTTGTGGGTGATCAGGCTGATGGGGGGCGGGGCCTTTGGGGGTAAGCAGACCAGCAGGGGGGCCAGTTGGGGGCGAGCAGGCCATCAGTGGGGGTCAGTTGGAGGTGATCAGGACAGTGGGGAGGCAATTTGGAGTGAGCAGGCCAGCAGGGGGGGCAGTTGGGGGCAAGGACACTGGCATGGGGGGCAGTTTGGGGTGATCAGGCTGGCAGGGGGGCATTTGGGGGTGAGCAGGCCGGCAAGGAGGGGCAGTTGGGGGCAAGGACACTGGCATGGGGGGCAGTTGGGGGTGATCAGGCTGGCAGGGGGACATTTGGGGGCGAGCAGGCCGGCAGGCAGAGTGGTTGGGGCAGAGTGGAGAGGGTGCAGGCCGGGCTGAGGGACACCCCCACCCCGTGCACAAATTTCACGCACCAGGCCACTAGTATATGATATAAAAAGCCAGCGTCCGGAAGGCCATAACCACCAGAACAACTGGTCACTATGATGTCCACTGAAGCCAGCGAACCGCCCTGATCTGGGGGTGGGGCTGGCTGGCCAACCTCCCACCATCTCCTCCTCCCAACAGGTCTGGCTCCGATCCACCCTAATTGGGGCTGGGCAGCCAGACTCCACCCATGCACAAATTCATGCACTGGGCCTCTAGTTTATAATAAAGAGACTAACAATGTCAAGTTTTGTATTTAATAATGTTAAGGGTTGTGTGGAAAAATGATAATTTCTAGTGTATACTGTGGTCTACAGGTTGTCCACCTTTTCCTCTAAAGGGCCAAATAGTAAATATTTTAGGCATTGTTGACCATAACTGTCACAACTACTCAAACCTGCCACTATAGCAGGAAAGCAGCCATAGACAAAACGGAAACAAACAAGTGTGGCCATATTCTAATAAAACTTTATTACAGAAACAGGTAGCCAGCTGAGTTTGTGCTACAGGCCTTAGTTTGCCAATTTAAGTATAAAAAATGGATTATATGTCATTTAATGTAATGTTTATATTTTGTTTTTTATTATCAATTCTCATATATGTATATATTAACACATCGTACAAATGCCGTTAAAGCTTTTGAGAAGAAACAATTATGCGCACTTAATAAACCATATAGAGTGCCATACTGCACAAATCTAGGGGCCAATATTCATAGTGACTTTATAAAACATTCTACAATTCTATAGAGCCTGGCATGAATGAGAGAGATATATAACCTCTATGGCCCTGCTGGTTGTATTAATACCTCAGTAACACTAACAGCCTGAAAGGGAGAAATCGGGTGCAAAGGAAAGAAAGGTTCTGAAAAAGGAGTGACAATGCAATATAATTCCTATATCCTAATCCCTCCAGGAACTCTGAGCCTACATTCTCCATCCTATTTCTTCCCCACTCTCCAGACAAAAGGTTCTTATCTCAGGAAAGAGAGAGCAAATAAGTTATTTAAACTTGAAGAGAATTTAACAATGAGTTACCTTTCTCAGAATGTTTTTATTAAATATTCTTAACTATTGGAGGTAGTCCAAGGAAGTATGAGGAGGTAGGGGAGTGCTTCTGAAAGAATACCACATTAGCTGCTTGCTACTTGCCCTGCCTTAAATTGTTCATCTGTTGTTTACATCTCTTCACTCAGAAACAGCATTTATTTATTTTGAGGTCTTACCCCCACACCAAATCATAGGTTCCAGTAGAAGTTACTAATGAGAGTAAACCATAACTTATCAGCTGAAAGATGGAGATATGACTCAAGCCAGGCCCATCAGAGTTCTTCCCTGGGATATTTCAAACCAGAACTCAGGGAAGAAGAGTAGGTGTTTTCTCTTATAGGGAAACTATAAGAGGAGCTCTCTGTCACCAACCATGGGCCCTGCATGTGCATAAAGCAGGTCTGAGCGAATAGAGCCAATACGCAGTGAGAAGCTGAGAGATAAGGTTTGGAAGATGTTCTCATCAATATGCCTACCTGTTGCTTTAGGCCCTGCTGCACCCCTATCCCTCTCAGAGTGGGAAGGTGCCTTAGGTATCCTTCTCATGAAGTCTCCTTTATGCCCAGACTAATTCAGAGTTTTTGTTAGTCATAATAAAAACTGGAGGCCTGGTGCACAAAAATTCATGCATGGGTAGGGTCCGTAGGCCTGGCTGGTGATCAGGGCCAATCGGGGCCTTCTGGCTGCCGACCAGGGCCTTCCCTCATTTTGCACCAGCCCCTGGTGGTCAGCGCATGTCATAGCGAGCGATTGAACTCCTGGTCTCCTGGTCAAACTCCTGAGGGAACAATTTGCGTATTAGGTTTTTATATATATAGATAATATGAAAAGTACAATCCTGTTCTTCCCCCCCAGATCTATATTTTGTGTCATATTGTTAAACTTCTTTATCCCTCCTTTCCCTAGGATTACCCCATATCTGGCTGATTAAGGAAAAGTTAAATTCTCTACCACCACATACCATGCATCAGCCCTATCCCATGCTAATAGGAATTCTGTGTTAAGGCTACTTTTGTAAATTGACAGAAAACTCTTGATCTACAGACTTTGGGTATTAACCACAAAGAATTCAATCTGCACCCATTCCCCAATGGCTAACAGATATGAAAGACAACACAAGAGCAACTAAGCACATGGCAGGTAACCATTTCACCAAAGGACAGGGAAGAAGCATTAAAACCTCAAAACCTTCAGTAATCAAATTCTATGTTAGCCAAACATAGAAACTCCAAGGTCCCAGGAAGGTCAATCCCACCACTTGTTTTGTTCTTATTGCTTAATTGGTAAATTTTTGTTTTAATAGGCAATACATGTACATGGCACAACCATAAAAGGTTACAAAGTGTTATGGTGAAATGTGAATCTCCCTTACTCCTTCCTCATACCCTAGCCGTGAAATCTCCTCCCTAATGCAATAGCTCTCATTGGTTTTTTGAATAAATTTCCAGAGGTATTGTATGTATTTATAAATATGTATATACATATATAGTTTCATACAAATGCTAAATGCTAGTATTATAATGCATAGTATTTTGTTCTTTGCTTTTTTTCACATAACAATACATCTATTCTCACCACTTAGGATGAGACAACACAAGAGCAACTAAGCACAAGGCAACACTCTTGTGTTGTCTTTCACATATTATCTGAAGAATAGAACCTCTGGTCACATCTGCTTGAGAGCAATACGTATATAGTCTCACCTGAACAGAGATAAACACTCTCTAAGGTCTCTATTAGAAATGTTCCTTTGTTTTTCCTTAGCACTGTTATAACATGAGGCATATTTTTTTAAAAAAAATTCTAATGTATTTTTCCCTTTTTCTTTCTCTCTTTCTTTCTTATTTATTTATTTTTAGTAAACATCAATTTGAATCAAGCAGTACCAAACCAGAAGTGGTTAGGAGCACTCCACCTACAGGAGCTAGGAGAAAGCCTTTTAATAGAGAAGACATGGAAGCAAAGCAAGGAAATCATTTGATTGGCTATAGGGTAAGGGGCTGCCTTATTTGGAAAAGTTTAGTTGGCTGTTTGTGATTGGCTATCCTTAAGTTTTGATTTCTTAAGCCTTGAGGCATTTCAGGCCAATGTTCTGGTTTGGTTTGCTAACATGAGCTGCCAAGAGGCATTACAACCATCTCAGTCTAACTGCCACCTTGTTTAATTAATTTAGCAGCACCAATGGTAATTCATCTAAAGGAAAGCTAAAATGGGCAAAAATACATTATTGACATCTGCAGATAAGGTAAGATCCAGCAGATTTCAAGTGCAAACTTTGACTCCCAAAAGTTTACACTTGAAGCAACATATTCCTTTACATAAGTGAGTTGGAAATTTCAGTGCTCTGTGAAACAAACAAAAAAAAAAAGGTATGGTTGTTGGGTTCCTACACATTTTATTAAATTAACAAAGGACTAATTAGACAATGGATCATTGAAAAAAATAGATAATTTTCTACTGAATTTTTGTGATTGGTATTATGACGGAATAATCTGCCTTAATCATGAGCAAACTCAGGATTAGATAGAACATTAGTTTATTCTTATATAATCATTTATTTGTAGGTTCTCTTTAAAGAGCTATAACTTTCTATAGCTCAGGAGACTTATGAAACAGTCTGAATCACCAATTTTAAGTGATTTTTTTATCCTCTCTTTGGAAAAGACAGTTTGAAATCTTTCTCTTCTATTGGGCAAATCACTCTATAAAGGAGGACAGCTGTGACATTTATCATCATTTAAATAGATTGGAGTTTCAAAGCATGCACTGTCCTAGATCTAAGTTCATCATAAATTTTGCATAAGTTTCTTTGCTCTGAGAAGACAGTCTGACCCTGGGCAGTTCTGTCCCTGGTTTTTCCTTTTAAATTCCTCCCTCACTTAGTGCCTTTCTCTTCCCTCATTTTAAGTCATGCCTTTACTCTAATTGGCCTTACATGAACCATAATATTTGAAGAGTTATCTTATAGCCATGGCCAAAAAAGTGTTAACAGCTGCCTGACTTGTGTTAACTCCATGGAAATTCTTATCAAGTTCAATTCCAGAGAAAATGATGTGCTCTGAACTTCCTTTTAATTACCCATCTTTCTCTTTGCATCTCCCCTTCTCCATGCAACACCATGACCTCCTATTGCATTGACTTGACCAGGGCGCCTCACTGTAAGGCTTTAGGTAACCTGCATTTCCTCTGAGGGAATCTAGGCAAATCTCTCCACTTTCTTCCCTAGCCAAATCTATAGGTTATGTAACAAAGCCAACAGAAGTATTCCTCAGCAGGGCTCCATTGGCATTTTAAATAAGGGAAATATTGAAGTCATGGTGTGCAGATTACTCCTCTGAAGACAACACCCATGAGATTCACAACTTTTTTTCCAGCAGTGTTCCCTAGTATAATCAACTCAAGGTGCATAAATTGTTTTACTGCACTGAGTTAGAATCGTTTTGTTAACGAGACTGAGGTTGTATGTCTCATGTTTCTAATTCATCTTGGCATTCATTTAAACATAAGCCAGGCTCTCTATTCCATAACATTTAGGCAGAAGGCTCCTACTCAAGGACACTATACTTTCTAAGGCCTTTGTGTTCAGTCAAGCTGTCTCTTTTAGCTCCCTTTTAAATCAATTATTCTTTCTCTCTGTACCCTCAGATCTATGCTTTCTGCTTAAGATAAAAATTATTTACAGGTATCTAAATTCCTTCACTCAGCTGGTGCTGCTCAGAATCTACCCAGAGAAAATTCTTAAAAAGATTTATCTTTGTTCCTGAGATGCAGCACCCTACATAGCACAACTAAACTCAGCCTCCAATCTGTGAGCTTCCCCTAACTTCCCCATGATGATCTCTCTCCGACTAGTGCTTTTATTAAAATCCCCTCCCTGAGACTAACTAACAAGATCCTCCCATCTTAATTGGCCACTTTTCTTTAGGTAGCCCCAGGGTCTCTCAAACCCCTACTGTTCCTTCATAATAACCCAGCCAGCATCAGTAGCCCACCTGGATACCACTTAGCTCAGAACTACCACACACATTAGCATAGGAAAGCACAATTATATCCACATACACTTACCCAGGATTGCCTTTCCCTGGCAGCATTTACCATGTTAAATTCCACATTTACATTTTGTCTCAGCTGCTCCAAAGTCCAAGGGAAGCCAAATGACTTTGGGAAAGTTTGACATTTGTTTACCTTACTGAGCTATTCCAAAAGAATTCTGTACAATCTATTTTAAATATCTAAATGAACTAGTTCATAATAAAATGTTACTCATAGGCTTATCAGAACTTTTTATTCACACAGGCCTGGCTTTTCCTCTTGGTTCAGCTTCTCTCTAGTTCAAAGTTGAGCAAGTTATGAAACTCCCCCATCTTCAGATTCAGCATATTAAATGAGAAAACTTACTTCCCATGTCTTAGCAGTAATAGCAATAACATCGATGTCATAGCTAGTTGAGATTCAACTGTTATGTTGCATTTCTCCTCTCCAGTGTATTTGTGTTATTTTAAGGGGAGTACAGTATCTTACTCAATGGAATGGTTCTATGAAGGCTGCAGAAGGGTTCTGTGTGAGGATAGACTTTGGAACAAGTCCTAGCCAATGTTTTTGACATCTGATAACACCTGACTAGCTAATCAATGAGATAGCTATGCTATTAGGAACCTCTCTAGCCATTCTCTCCTATCATTCTTATCATTTCTTGCCATTGTTTAGCAAATAAGTTTCTGTAATTATCTTTCCAAAACTTCCTGTCTCTGATTATATGATATTTGAAAGACATATTTCAGAATTTAGAATTTGAGACTTTCTGTGCAATTGATGACTTCAACTCATTTGACAATTAAGCTGCATCCCCCACTGTAGAGGACTCCACTAAACAGATTATGTTAACATCGCTGCAGCAATCATTTACTTCTCTGTCCAGAACCTACTTCACCTCTTCTGGCAATAGATTCTGTGCTCTTGACCACAGGAGTGGGCATGTGAACCAAGCTGAGTCAATAATATTGTCCAACTGTTTGGCCACTAAGATTGGCCTGGGATAGACACATAATCCATGCAGAGACCTGCTCCAGGATATTTCTGGCTTGAAGGAGCAGAAATCATATCTTCTTCTCTCATGGCAGAAGTGAGTTCAGGGCTGCAAGTGGCCACGTTCCTTGCCATATGGAGAAAATTTGTCTATATTAGGAAAGATGAGGTCAACATATGAAAGAAACTGAGATGCGACATAGGAATAGAGAGAGAGAGAATTCTAACAGTATCACAGGCCATGGATCTAAGTGTTCTTGAGGCCAATGACACCTTTTCTGTGATATGTTTTATAAGCAATAAATTATCCTGTACCTTGAGTGAGAATCAAGTTATTTGTAAGTAAAGAAAGTCTTAGTAATAAAATTTCCATTATCTTGTACCAGCTCTTTAAGAAGAAACAAACCCCCCATCAAAATAAATAGACAGGTCTCTGCTATGAGAATCCACCCATAACCCTGAGAAAAAGATGACTTTTGTCTTTCCTACTAACCTACGTTTTAATACTCTTCTTTCTTCTGCTGCCTTACTTCATCAGTTCTGTCATCTATTCTCTTTCTTTATGTGTTTTCATCTCTATCCTCACACTCTTCATTTCATCTACTCTAAAATACCTTTCTTTGACCCTATGGCTGTCCAGTATAACCATGTCATCTAGTCAGGGTGTGCTCAACTATGTTGCAATAACAAACAACTTCAACATATCAGGAAACAACAAAGGCTTATTTACTCATCATAATAAAGGTACAGGGCAGGATATATCTTCTATGTTGACAACTAGATGTCCCAAATAGAGTTCTCCATACTGTTACTATACAGTATATAGTAATTATAGAATATGTGGCTTCTGTGACTAGCATGAGAGGGAGTAGATGAAAAACTGCACACCAGCTTCTTAAATGCTTCTGCCCAACACTGATAAATGTCACCTTTGCAGACATTTATTTTATTGGCCGAAGCAATGTCTATGGTCATGGCTAACTTCAAGGATTCTGCTTGGAGGAAAGAATTGAACTTGAGTGTTAAATGTTTCTACTACATCTCTCTCTCCTTTTTATTTAAACTAGAATTCTCATGAAATTTAACCAAAATCATGTTAATTTTTTCACAAATACTCAATATTTAACTCCTTGTAAATTTGATTCTGTGCCTATAACTTGAATTAGTTAACTAAGGTGAAGTAATGACCCCGCATCTGTCCCCCACCCCTCAAACCTCAATAACTTATAATAAGACACTTTTTTTCTTTCTCACGTCATGTACAGACTGCAGGTTGGTTTCAGCTTTGGGACCTCGGCTAAAGCTCTCATGCTTCTGCTTAGACATGGCATTCTTCACATTTGCTCACATGCCATTAGCCAAGGTACAGCAAGTGTCCAAAGCTCAAGTCAATGAAACTGGGATGCAAACTTCTTTCTCAGGATGCACAAAAGGTCATGTGGTAGTGAGTGAGGAACCTCCTACAAGGAAGTGGATATAAAGCAATAATATAATCTGCCATAACACTCTACTAGCACTGCTCTGCTGGCTCTCTTCTTGCTCTATTCACTTCCTCTCTCATGGTTTTAACTATAACATCTATAAAAATACACCTCTAATATTATTTTTTCTCTCAAGATTTAATTTTAAATCATCTACTGAAAATCTAAATTGTCTACATTGCAATTCCCATAACCACCTCACTAAACATGCCCTAAATATATTTTCTCAGGGAAGCACTCTTCTGTACATTCCTATTTCTGTCTGAAGTAGCATTGTTTTCCTGATCTATCCCATGCCATATAACCCGTGTCATTCTTAACCTAACTTCTCATTCTTTCTCACATTTTATAAGCCCTTCAGTGCTATCCAATATCCCTTACTAATGTTTTATTATTTCCTGGTACCTAAATCTAGTCTGATCCAAGTACTTCTCACATAGACTATTCCAATGTCCTTCTATTGGCATATCTTATAACCCAGAAATTCCATTCTTAAGTATAATGCCCTTAAGAATTCTTACACACAATGAACAGACTTGAACCTCAGAGGGAAGGCAGGGGAGGGAAGAGGAGGTGGGAAGAGATCAACAAGTGAACTTGTATGCATATATGCATAATGCATAGCCACAGACAATGGGGTGGTGAAGGCCTGGAGCAGGCAGGAAGAGATTAATGGGGGGAAAAGGGGAATGTATGTAATACTTTCAACAATAAAGATTAAATAAATAAATACAATTCTTACACACATTCACTAAGAAATTACAAAACCTTCACTTCCGTGTTGATGAGACTAAGAAAAAACTGGAAGTCATATATATGTTCAACAACAAGAGAACTGACCAATTCTAGTATAGTCATACAATAAAATAAGTATGCAACAGTGAAAACAAATAAACTAAAGCTACATATATTAGCATAGATGATTTTCACAACATACTGTGTGCTAAAATAGCAATATCACAAGACTATATTCAACATGATATATCCTTTGGCAAGTATTTCAAATTATGTAAATAATAATATTGTTTCATAAAATAATTTAATAAAAGTATATTTTAAAGGCATGGAATTCATAAATACTAAAATTATTTATCACAGTTACTCAGCAACAGATGAGGAATGGGGATAAGAAGGGGGCATAGGAAGGGCTACAAAGAGGGCTTCAACTGTGTTTCTGTTTTATTTCTTAAGGGGCATTGGGGATACACAGGGTTTTTTTTGTCTATTTTATTTGTTTATATTTTACTACTTATAATTTTAAGCTGTCAGAAGTAGTTAATGACATAGCATACATTTTTTAAACTTCTCCTAACTAATCTCTTCATTCTAGACTCTCGCTATCTCAGAGCATTCTGCACATGGGCTAATCTTTCTAATATATCATATTGCTTTATCTTCCTACTGGTAAGTCTCCAACCATTCTCTAAGACTTATAAGATAATCATCATGCTTCTTGCATGTCATTCAAAGCTTTCAATAACCTGGAACCCTCTCTGTCCCCATCTTCCTTACTCCTTTACCTGAACTATCCTCTTCCTTCCTGCCTGTTTACTTAAGTCTTACCTTCCCATGAATATCTAGTCCACCCATCCTTTTCCAACTTGCCTCAGAGGGTGGAATAGACGGCCCTGTCCCTTTTCTAGAGCTATTCCTTCATATATACTCATTGGCCCCTTTCCTTCTCATCCTTCAAGAATATGCCCCAACAACTTTCTCACTTTCCTTTAACTCACTATGCTTTCTGTGTTCCTTTGTCTCCTATAAAAACTCCTTTATCAAATCTCTCCTAGTCAACCATGATGGTTGAAAATTTACCACTTTGTATTCTTGGTGTATTTTAAAAATATTGTCAAGAATTATGAAGGGTCAAAAATCTTATCTTACTTGAAAGCTAGGAAGTTAGTCTCCCACAGTTTCAGGAATGTTGGCAGAAGCCATGAGATGCCTGGTCAAAGACAAAGTATTTTATTATTCACAGAGAAAGCAAAACCCAGAATATAAGCTTTTCTTCCCCCCCTGAATCCCAATTCCCATTGGACAATTCAGAGGTCATGTGACACCTGAACATATATTGGGTTACATTTCAGGAAAGAAACCCTGAGCTTTGGGAACTCAAATCTTTTATAATAGTTACTAGGCATACCTACCTTTCCCTCTGAAGGAAAACGCAATTTATATCTTCAAAGGATGTTTGCTATACAAACTTCCTTGAAAATAAATATCTTTTAAAAAGAAATCAATGCCTTTGTTCAAAAGATAAGCAGAAACACGAGACCCATGAGAATTGTCTTCCAAAAGTTACTAGTCCTATTCCTCCAACTATATTGTAAAATTTTTGAAAGCAGGGTTTGGCAACATGTTCTCTGAAAGGGATAATAGTAAATGTTTTAAGCTAATAGACCACACATTGCTGCCATTGTAACTCAAAAGAAGCCAGAGACAATATGGAAATGAATGGGTGAGACTATATGCCAATAAAACTTTATTTACAAAAACAGGTGACTGGCCCTTGAGAACATTAAAACACATTTATGTGTCACACACTGTTTTAAATGCTGCTGACACTTCAGTGAATAAAACAGTTGAAATTTTCTATGCACATCAATCATACATTCTATTGGAAGAACACATCAACAAACAAAATAAATAAATAAAAGATAGTTTGCCAGATGATAGTAGGTGCTCTGGGGAAAAATAAAGCAGAAAAGAATAGATACTAAAGGAGATAAAACTTTACATAAGGTAGGGAAGGCATCAATAAGGAAGGAGACATATAAGAAAAGACTTGAGGGAAGTGGTAATACCTAGGAGAACAGCGTTCCAGGCAAAGGACACAAACACAAATGTCCTGGGGTGACAGTGCCCCATGTTCAAGGAGCAGGAGGAGGCAATGATGGTGAAGCAGAGTGCATGAGAGGGAGAATAGTAAGAGATGAGCTTGAGAGTTAGCTGGAGATTGAACACAGGAATAACCTGTATTGACTTGTATATTTAGAGATAAAGCTGCCATTTTGACAATAGTTTCAAATGGGGTAGGGTGGAAGTAGGAAGATGATTCAAGATGCCTTTGAAACAATCAAGGGAGACGTGATTGCTCAGACTATAGTGATAACGGTTAAATTCTGGATAAATTTGGAAGTACAACCAATGGGAATTGCTGGTGGGTTGGATATGGTGTGTGAGAGAAACAATGGAGTCAAAGACTATAGCTAAGTTTCCGGCCTGAGCTACAGAAAGAATGGAGTTTCCACAGACTGCAATGGGAATACTGAGAGAGGAGCAGGTTTAGGTTTACATATGAAACATATCTGTTTCAGAATGTTAAGTAGATGCATAGAAATGTGTTGATAACAAGCTATCTACTTAACAAAGTTGCCCCAAACCAACCCTTCTGCCCAGCAGCGTCTATCAGAAAATTGCAAATACTAATAGCCAGCATTGTCCCCTTCTCTCTACAGAGCCTGGCCTGGTGGTTTCTACAGATGGGTCAGCTGGAATATTAACTCAGATGGCTTCTCTGGTCAAGTAGACGCAGGATGATGACAAGGGTCCTTTTCCACACTTCATCTGATGAAGGACAAATCCAACAAATAAAGAAGAGACTGTCTGCCTATCAAAATGCATATTTGTTAAACTCTTTATCAACTGTCAGCCCAGAAAGAGAATGACAGACTTTTAACGAGATAATTTCAGGAACATCCCTAAACATATTAAATCAAATTGTCCCTCATGTGTCTGGGCTGGTGCCAGCAGTCACTGTCCACATCTTGAATTCTTCCCCAGGCTGCTTCCTGGGGTCAACTGAGGAGTCCCCTTACACTGATTAAAAATCTATGCACAAAGCTCAGTTGGAGGAGAACACAGGGGTGACTTGCTCCAAAGTGAGAGAATCACAGCACTACAGCTGAGCTCATTCCAGCCCAGCTCTCACACCCTGGCCATATCCCCCCTGGTGAAAACTCAGAAGTCAGCTTTGCTTGGCTCATGCTTGATTTTACACAAGCATTTCTAGGCAAAAGCAAAGTCCCTACCTAGTATGTATAAACAAAATGATTAGCAAACATGTAATTCCATAGTGTTAATTATTATGCAATTGTTATGCCGTTTTATATCTTTTCACAAACCTCTTCAGTATGTCTCATAGAAGGGCAGCAGGGATAATTTAGAGGAGAAGGTTACTACATTCGGAATCCTGTCCTTTCTCAGGCCTTAATGTTGGAGGAGCTCAGGCTGGCTAGTCACTAAAGGGAGGCTCAGTTTCTGGCAAAAGATTGGATGTCTCTTTGAAATATTTGAAGAAGGAGGGTGTACTTATCTGGAGGAGGAAATAAAACTTCCTTGAAGTAGAAAAAAACAAACAAACAAAAAACATTAGCCAGGATTTGACAGAAGTATAATGGGGCTCAACCCAGGAAAAAACTAAGTTGACAGTTTTAGCATTGGAGACAGAAACCAAATGGAGAGAAAAGTTCAGTAAGTACTGAAGGTTGCTATATCCATTGGGTTATAGGTTTACAAGGGTCCTTTGTCCATACTTATGCTGCACATAACTCCTGATTGAAAAGGATAATAATAAGGATCCAATATTGCAAATTATAATAAATCTAGGGTTAGGAGGATTGAAAAGTTGGTACAACAGCTTAATAATGTCAACAAGATGCCCTAACCGGTTTGGCTCAATAAATAGAGCGTCGGCCTGCGGACTCAAGGGTCCCAGGTTCAATTCCAGTCAAAGGCATGTACCTTAGTTGCGGGCACATACCCAGTAGGGAGTGTGCAGGAGGCAGCTGATCAATGTTTCTCTCTCATCGATGTTTCTAATTCTCTATCCCTCTCCCTTTCTCTCTGTAAAAAAACAATAAAATATATATTTTAAAAAAATGTCAACAAGAAACTCAGCATACACTGTCATCCTGTTCTACAGTCATTTATGTGTTGGTGGTTTCTCTCATTATCACATTAGCTGCAATAATTCTTCTGACCTACTCTTTTCTCACAAAAGGGTATCTCAAAAATTAAAAAGTGGGTGGGAACATAAAAGGTATGGCTCTGCCTTTTAGTGAAGGTGAAGGGGGAATACTCCCAATTTCCAAGACTTCTTCTTATAACCTATTGACCAAATCTGGGTTATCCACCAGAGGGAACAGGATTGTTCTATTTGGCTTGAATTAATTCAGATCTCATCCTCTGAAGGTGAGTACATTGCTGCCAGAATAAAATTGAGGTATTATTTGCAAGGAATGGGCAATATCTTTTGGGTAGAAAACCAACAGTATCTGCCATATTTATCTTCTTGCATTTCTTATATTCTACCTTAAAAAATACTCTAAGATACAAGAACTTTTGTAGGGGGAATGTTTGAGTAACTGAGATTCAGATGATTAAAAGAAAAAAAATAACAGACTACATAAAAACTTCTGTTTCTAGTAAGGTGGTCTCAGTAACTGAGATCAAACATCTCAAAAGAAATAACAAAAAATAGAAAACTGGACAAAATATTAAAATCATCTCTTTGAAACTATCTAATAGCTAACAAAATAGTGAACAATTATGAGGCCACAATCTAAAAGTAAAGAGAAATCAAGAGAGAAAAGCTGGCACTTAGGACTAATATACCCTAGGAGTGTCTGCCAATTCTGAAAGGAAGCAGAAAGGCTCAGGAGCTGAGCAGGAACATAGCACTTGGAGTTCAGAACTTTCTGTGAGGAGCCTGATAAAACCAACAGGCCTTTGTAGTAGAAATAAGGGATAATTCAGAAGTGAACCTGTCATTATAGGGTCTTCAGCTTCAAATCACCTCATTCCTTGACACTTTGGTGGAAAGATCTGGGATTGCTAGTATCCCTACTAACCATATGGCGGAAGCAAACAATATTTTTAGACAAACATAACATAACTTAGGCCACTAATTATTCATATATTTTTATATTGTCATACATTTTCACCTACCTAAACAAAATATCCTGACAGCTGAGGATGAAGATACAGTATATAGAATTTAACTATGCTTATAACCAAAATATTGATAATTTTTGGAGATAACTAGAATTTTTTAAAAAGAGTCAAAGGCAAATTCTAAAAGAAAATAAAAGAATAACTGAAATTAGAAAATCAATGGGTGGGTTTAATAGCAAATATGATACAGCTGCTTAGAGAATTAATGCACAAAAATGTCAAATCAGAAGATTTTTTTAATAAAGTAAGAGACAGAAGAGGATAGAAAATATAAAGAGATCATGCAAAATAAAGGAACTGCAGAGAGAAACTATTAATTAAATATAATTAAGGAGAAAAAGAATATACAAAAGTAATATTTGAGGTGATAATAGCTAAGAATTCCCAAAGCAAATGAGAAATATTAAACCATAGATATAAGAAGCACTATAAGCAGTGAATAGAATAAATAAAAAGAAAATTACACCTACATACAGCATGTAAAATTACCAAAAATCAAGATGAAGATAAATTCCTAAAAGCAGCTGGAGAAACAAAATAATTTCAAAAGTATAACAATAATATAATAGATGACTTCTCAACAGAAAAAAAGAACATATCTTCAAATTTCTGGGAAAAAAAATTCTAAGCAAGGATTGGAATACCCAGTAAAATGAAAGGAAAATAAAATTCTTTCAGATAAGTAAAAAAACCAAGAACATTATACCTAAACTAAAAGAAATACTAAAAGAAAGGAAAAAAAAAAACTATTAAATATGTGGGCAAATTTGTTCAGTGGCTAAACATATGAATAATGTTTATGGGCTTTTAAATTGTACAGAATTAAAATATACACAAAGCCATAGCATAAAGGTTAGATGGAAGAGTACGGTATTAAAAGGTTTTTAGGTCCTTACATTTTTTTAGAAACACGTAAAAGTCTTATTTGCATTAAATATTAATATAGTGAGAAAACATGTTTTAATACAATACCACTAAAGAAATTGTAAATAAGAAAGTATGTATCACCTTATTAATGGAGGAAATAAAAATCTAAAAATGGGCTGTTTCTTTGTCATTCATCACATAAACAAAATGAAGGAGAGAAAGCATATCATCGATCTTAAAAGATATAGCAAGAAGTATTGGACAGCTTTTAGTGTCCATTTGTGATGACATACCAAACTAGAAATAGAAAGGAATTTTTTTTATCTTCACTCACAGAGTGAGGATATTTTTTCCATTGATTCTAGGGAGAATGGCAGGGAGGGGGAAGAAAAAAGGGATAGTAGAGAGAAAGAGAGAGGAAGAAATCCACCTGATCTACTCCTGGCAACCCTCTGAATGAGGGATGTCCACAATGTCCTGTCCTCAACAGCCCTGCTCAGCTCCTGTAGACTCATGCCTATGGCTTCTTTTATGGAGTCTATTCATCTCCTATTTGGTCTTTCTCTTTTCCTGCTGTCTTCTATTTCCCCCAGCATTTTTGTCTTTTCAAAAGGAAAAAGGAAACAGCTTATGGAGTTACAATGGACACACAGTAAACTGCACATATTGGAAGTATCTGATTTGATAAGTTTGGCATGGATATATCCTTGTTAAACTATCACCAAAGTTAAGAAAAACATATTCATCACCTCCCCAAGTCTCCTTGTGGCCCTTTGTAATTCCTCTGTCCTGCCCTTCCTCCAACTATGCCCAGCCCCAGTAAAATACTGTACTGTTATTGGTTGTTATAGTTTTATTTGCATTATTTAGAATTTCATAAAATTGAGTCATATAGTGACTGGCATCTTTCACTTAGACTAATTCGGTTGTTTTATGTATATGTAGTCCATTCTTTTTTATTACTGAGTAGCATAAGGTATACTACAATACATTTATACATTTACCTGTTGATGGACATTTAGATTATTTCCAGTTTGGGGCAATTAAAAATAAAGCCATGCCCTCACCGGTTTGGCTCACTGGATAGAGCGTCAGCCTGGGGACTGAAGAGTCCCGGGTTCGATTCCGGTCAAGGGCATGTACCTTGGTTGCAGGCACATCCCCAGTAGGGGGTGTGCAGGAGGCAGCTGATCAATGCTTCTCTCTCATCGATGTTTCTAACTCTCTATCCCTCTCCCTTCCTCTCTGTAAAAATCAATAAAATATATTTAAAAAAAATAAAGCCATGAACATTTGTGTAAAAGTCTTTGTATGACTACATGCTTTCATTTCTATTAGGTGTATATCTATGAGATGAATGTCTAGATCATATTGTTGGTAATATTTAACTTTTTTAGACATTACCATTCTTTTTTAAAGTAGTTCTACCAGCCGAGACCGGTTTGGCTCAGTGGATAGAGCGTCGGCCTGCAGACTGAAAGGTCCCAGGTTCGATTCCGGTCAGGGGCATGTACCTTGGTTGTGGGCACATCCTCAGTGGGAGATGTGCAGGAGGCAGCCGATCGGTGTTTCTCTCTCATCAATGTTTCTAACTCTCTATCTCTCTCCCTTCCTCTCTGTGAAAAATCAATAAAAAATATATTAAAAAAAATAAAAATAAAGTAGTTCTACCATTTTTAATTTCCCTAAGAATCTTTTTATATGTTTATTTTCCATCTATTTATCTTCTTTGGTTAAATATCTTTAAATCTTTGCACATTTTTAAATCTTATTACTGAGTTTTGAGAGATTTTTAAAGATTTATATATTCTGAGTGCAAAATTTTATACTAGTCTCTGTTTCTCTTTTAACAGTATATTTTAAAGAGCAGAAGTTTTTAATTTTGTAAAGGTTATCATTTTTTTCTTTTATGGATTGCATGTTTGGTGTCATATCTCAGGAATCTGTGCCTAACCCAAGATAACAAAGATTTTTCTTTTAGAACGTTCATGTTTCAGATTTTACACTTAAGTCTATGATCCATTTTAATTAGTTGTTGAATATATGAAGAGGTATGAAGAAAGGTTATAAATTTGCATATGGGTATCCAACTGTTCTAGCACCATTAGTTGAGAACACTCTTCTGACTCTAATGAATCGCCTTTATATAAACTTTTGCCAAAAATAAGTTGTCCATATGTGTGTGTCTATTTTTGGATTCTATTTTTCATAGATTTTTTTGTCTCTTGTAAGGACAACACCACACTGTGTTTTTACTGTAGCGTTATATAAAACTCGAAATCAGGATGCAACTGTCCCCCAAGTTTGTTTTTCATTCCAGAGTTGTTTTGGTCCATCCAAGTCCTTTGTATTTATGTATTAAATTTAGAATCAACTTGTCAACTTCAATGGAAAATCCAATCAAGTGCAAAGTAATATTTAGTGGCCTCTTCAGATTATTTAGGAAATACTTTTTGCAAGTCAAAAATCTGGATTACTTAAATAATTTCACCAGTTTAGAGTTTTGGATGCTAAAGAGACCTTATAAATCATTGCTTCTGCTTCTCGGTGTTAATGCAAAGAAAAGGAGCTTCAAAGAAGCTGATGCTCCTAAGAAAGGTCATACAGTTTACAGTTACGAAAAATCCAATAAACTCATTCCCAGTCCAATGCTCATTCCTCTGCTACAGTCTTTCTGAGTATCCGGTCATAGATAATCTTACACTTATTATGAGATGTGGACTAAAAAGGGATTTCTGCAAACAGAATTAATGTCTTCACAGTTCTCTAGAGAGCTGCATGGAAAGGCCTATTGGAGGAAAGAGAAACAAATAAGAAGGAGTCTGGGGAGCATCAAGTGCAAGCTGAGAACACAACGTTTCCCTCCTCTTAGCCTTCCTGACAGTTTCAATGAAAGCAAAACTTCCATAGTATTTACAAGAGAAACTAAGAAATTCTGTTTAGCCTGGATTGGTTCTCATTTGGAATATTTTTCTATGGTAACCTACTGCCATTTGACCGAATTACTTGATTTTATTTGTGCCCACCCATATTGCCCAACTAGTTCATTCTATCTCAACAATACCATGCATTGATAATATTTACCACTGGGGACCAGTATTAGGTACTTATGTTCATTATCTTTGATTTTCCCTACATCTTGCAAATTAAGTGTGATTAGCATTCTTTTTTTTTTAATTAAATCTTTATTGTTCAGATTATTACATTTGTTCCTCTTTTTTCCCCCCATAACTCCCCTCCTTCCAGCTCCCACCCCACCCTCCACCCTCACTCCCCACCCACTGAGTTCATCCATAGGTGCATGATTTTTGTCCAGTCACTTCCCGCATCTCCCACACCCCTTTTCCCCCAAGAATAGTCAGTCCATTCCCTTTCTATGTCCCTGATTCATTATAATCACCAGTTCATTCTGTACATCAGGTTATTTATTCACTTGATTCTTAGATTCATTTGTTGATAGATGCATATTTGTTGTTCATAATTTGTATCTTTACCTTTTTCTTCTTCTTCCTCTTCTTAAAGGATACCTTTCAGCATTTCATATAATACTGGTTTGGCGGTGATGAACTCCTTTAGTTTTTCCTTATCTGTGAAGCTCTTTATCTGACCTTCAATTCTGAATGATAGCTTTGCTGGATAAAGTAATCTTGGTTGTAGGTTCTTGGTATTCAGCACTTTGAATATTTCTTGCCATTCCCTTCTGGCCTGCAAAGTTTCTGTTGAGAAATCAGCTGACAGTCGTATGGGTATTCCCTTGTAGGTAATTGAGCCTCTTTCTCTTGCTGCTTTTAAGATTTTCTCTTTGTCTTTTGCTCTTGGCATTTTAATGATGATGTGTCTTGGTGTGGTCCTCTTTGGATTCCTTTTGTTTGGGGTTCTCTGCGCTTCTTGGACCTGTAAGTCCATTTCTTTCTCCAGATGGGGGAAGTTTTCTGCCATTATTTCTTGAAATAGGTTTTCAATATCTTGCTGTCTCTCATCTTCTGGTACTCCAATAATTCTGATATTAGATCGCTTAAAGCTGTCCCAGAGGCTCCTTACACTATCTTCACACTTTTGGATTCTTTTTTCATTTTGTTTTTCCAATTGGGTGTTTTTTGTCGAATCTTTGGTTTGAGTCTTGTGCTCCTCTGGTCTGCTATTGGGTATAATATTCTTTATTTCAGTCCGTGTATGCTTACTTTCTAATTTCTTTATCATAGCATCGAGGGTCTCATTAGTTTTCGTGAGGCTCTGCACAAATTTATGGCAAGCCCTCAAAATTGCGATTCTTAGCTCCATATCCTCCATTTCTGTCATGTTTTTTTGTCTCCGCATCTTATATGCTTTCTTGGTGCACCCCCTTGTGGTCTCTGTGCGCAGTCTTGTTCTAGCCAAGCCTTAATTGTTGTAGTTAACACTAGAGGGGTTTGACCACCAGGCTATAGGAATCAGCGGTGTGGAAAACTTCAGTCCTCTGGGGAGGCGCTATTCCAGCCCTTGCCTGAGGCGGTGGGCAAATGGCCGAGCGCAGGGCCTGGGCGGGGCGGGCTCAACAGGGCGGGGGGAGGGAGCAGCTATGGCCGCTCTCAGTCCGTCTCCCGGGGCTCTGCCTCTCTGTCCCCACAACCGCTGCAAACCTCGGAGGGGCCGTAGCCAGACAGTCCCGCTTCTCCCGTTTGAGTCTGGGTCCCTAGAGACTCGCCCGGATCTGTAGCCCAGAGTCTGAGACTCGCTCCTGATTGAAAACGACAATCGCGCCCTCAGCCGCCAGCCCGCTTTGCGCGCGCACCCTCACCACCGCACCGCCGTACCTTTGAATTTTCCACACTGCGCCTCCGCTGAGCGTCGGAATGCTGTTGTTTTTGCTTCTAGTTGAAGAGACTCTCCTCAGCCAGCCTTCCCGTGGTTCTGGTTGATGTCCGCTCCGACTTTTAGTTGTATTTTTGAAGTGGTTGTTCGAGGCAGCAAACTCCGGTGTTTACCTATGCCGCCATCTTCGATTCCGCATTCTTTTTTTAAAGATTTTTTTACTGTTTTTTAGAGAGAGGGGATGGGCTGCCTCCTGCATGCCCTCTGCCGCAGATCAAGCCCATAACCCGAGCATGTGCCCTGACCTGGAAACGAACCAGCAACCTTTTGATGCACAGGGTGTTGCACAACCAACTGAGCCACACCAGCCAGAGCATGATTATCATTCCAGTTTAAAAGATGAAGTAATAAAAATCTCAGAATAAATAAGAAGCACATCTAAGGTAATATTATTAATAAGATATAGAGCCAGAAATAAACCCAGTTTCTGGTGATTCTAAAGTCTCCACTCTTCCCTCAGTGCAGAAAGACTGACTGAGCTGAACCATGAATTCCCAAACAACACTTACTATTGACCAAACTGGTCAGTAACGTTCTGATTTGCTGGACAGGAAGAGTGTCCTCCCTGGTGTCCAGAATAATCAAGGGTTAGAAAGTCATTCATTGGTAAATAGGGGAGGGACATAAAAGCAGGATGAGAATCAGAAAAAAATAATAATTATGAATGATAATAAGTAACTTGCTCCAAACACTATTCCACAGACTTTACAAAGTCTATTCTTGTTTAATTCCCATAACAACACTAGGAAGTGTTTCTATTACAAATGAGGAATGGAAAGTTTTTAGACTTAGGTCTAAATCACATTGGTGGGAAGTAGTGAAAGTCTTCTTTCAGAGACCACTTTCTTAACTAGGGGGTTAAAAATCACCCGGAATAAATAGAAACAGAGAAACAGAATAAAACACCAGGTAACTGAAAATGTAACAGGATAAAGTGAACACTACATTGAACTTTGCAGCTTTTACTTAAAAATAATTGTTGTTAAAGACAGGCCTCAGAGATCTCTAAAGTACCTTCTGAAGTTCTATAAAGCTAAAGTTGTTGTTTTTTCTCCTGTATGGAGAAAAAACTTAATATGTCTCCAGATATAAGAAATTGCATTGTTTATCTCTATGCAATACAGTTTGTTTAGTGTGAAATTCAGCAGTGCAATTGTGTTTACTATTAATGACTGGAAAACGAATTGTTGTATGATTCACCATAAATGACAATGGAACATTAAAAATGTAAGACCATTATTCAGTCTCCAGAGCCAAGTCATATTAAGAAAAAGAGTAAATTACAATTCATGAAGAATATCATTTTCTGACCTGCATCAGAACATGAGCTTCCAAATCTCTCCTTGAGTTCATGGGTGACCTAAAGCCTTTGTTCAAAAGAAGAAGTCCCATGGGTTATGGAATAAATTTAGCGAAGATGTGTCTAAGTACTCTACTCTTCATCTTGACCTCTCTTCCAAATCTAAACATCTCATCATGAATAACCTAGGTGCTTAGGAAGCACCTTCAGACACATGGGCTCCATGGGCTCTGAAGAGAGACAGAATAGATTTGTTTTTGGTCCCATGACTTACTAGGTACTTATAACCCTACTAGTAGCCTGGTGCACAAAATTCATGCACATTGAAAGGGAATTAATTAAAGGAACGTAATTTGGACTCACTATCTAATATCAATAATATGTGAGCATGAGGCAGTTCACGTTTCTGAAATTCAATGACATGAATTTTAGCTATTACTTTGCCAAATAAATGGAATTTACGGATATCATTTAAAAGAGTATTCAGCTTAATATTAAAAACTCTGGCTACCAAGTCAGGTCTGTTTTCAACTTTTTACCAGTATTGTAAATTGTTTGCAATATCTGCTCATTTGGGGTTGCATGTCATGGTTATGAATAAATAGGGCTTGCCATACTTCGTTACAATTGCCATAGCATCCTGATATTGCTGCTGCATATTTCTGGGACTACCCTCAGAAGATGATGGAAGTATTATCATTTTACCAATCGGCACATTGTCATTTTCAGATCTAGATTTGAGATAATTCATCAAACCATTATATTTTTCAACTCTCAAGTTAGATTGGTTTGCTTTGATGAAATTTATCCAATTGGCCTCCATTTTTTCATATGAATCCATGATAAACTGTTGAGTTAATTTTCCTGCATTTAAAATAGGATTGAACGTGTCTGGCACAGAGAGATGAAATCCATAATACTTCATTTGTGTGACTTGTGTCCTTACATTTTGTCTAGAATTATTGTCGATTACACTGTTGTCTCTGAGTCATAATGCAATATCTTTTCCTCAGCCTTTTTCACCATGTGGAAAAAGAATAGGATATGTCATTGCATCTAATGTAGGAAACAGGATATTGATTTGTTTCATTTCAGTGGCATTTGGATTATTGGGATCTGGTTTACAATGAATGAGCAAGTCCCTTTCAAAAGGAGGTTCTCCATCTTTGTTTCTGAATATGACAGCAACCTCGGTTATATGGGGAGAATTATATCTATCTGGGTCACTGTTACGATCATATTTAATCTCCATCGTTACTTCCGTGGGAGCAATACCTTTTGCTGCTGCTTCAGATTGGGCTTTCTTTTCTACCTCATGTAGCATCTTGTATGATTTTGTTAATTCATTTATTTCATGTATGAGGTTGTTGATGTTGATCATGAGTCTTTCTGAGCAGCCCTGGTTTTCTGGCATTGCTAATCTTTTACTTGTAGCTTCGGCTATATCCAAAATATAGAGTTGAGCAAACTTCCGAGAAACACCATCCGAAGGATGTAAAGTTCCAGTACGGCGATAAACTTGTCCATGTATTCTAAAACAGTATGGCCCATATCCTGATGGCGATGCAATATTTGCACCCATGGAAGCAAAAGCAAAAGAACTATTTATGGAACGAATATTTTCCATGAAATTTTTACTGTCAGAATCTTCGTTTATCATTAGTCTTTTTAAATATGCCGGGTAATTTGGAAAATGTATATCATTTGGACAGACTTTTCCTTTGCTACAACATTGAGTAAATTTCCCATCAGATGGTTTTTCATCAGAGAAATTTAGTAATAGGCAAAATTCATATTGAACAGTCATTCCACCACAACTATGTTCGAGAATTGCATCCTCATGTACTCCATTTTTGCTGAGAAGGCAGTTACTACCAGTATTGGTAGTACTTGTTGATGACTGTTCTCTAGACATATTCTGTCGTTGCCACCACCTTCTTTCAACTTCAAAGGCATGTTGGTCTTTAGACATTTTCTGTCGATAATGCCAGTGTTTTTCGGCATCAGAGTGACGTTCTTCCAGTAGCTGCTCTTCAGATACATCCTGTCGCAGGCCCCGCCTTCTTTCAGGATCAGATGCATGCTGCTCTGCAAACATTTTCTGTCAATAACACCGGCATCTTTCAACTGCAGAGCTACGTTGTATCAACAGTTGTTCTTTAAACATAGTCCCACCTCTCTACTGTCACGGTCTGAGATGCAGGTGAATGAGAATCCTGGCTGTCAGGCCGCTGAGAGCTGTCTGACCAAAGGCTGATTCTGGCTGATACTGTGGGGGTGAGACTTCATCCTCCCTGCTGTCAGTTTCCACAGCTGTGATGAGGAAGCTGGGGTGACAGAGGGAGCTGCACCCTCCAAGCCGCCCTCTCTCTCACTCTGCTCTATGTCCAGTGGTCTCCTGCTCTGCCAAGTCCTACAAACCTCCCACTCTCTGTCCGCTCCTCTCCCACTCTACTCTCCGCCGGCAAGGTCCCAGGAGCCTGTGGGCGTGGTGAGGCGCGGGCGGCCTCACCTCCCAGATCAGCGAAGGTCCTGGGAGCCTGCGGCCACGGCCTCCATTGCCTCCTGGGGTGCTTCACACCTGCGTATGCAAATTAATCACCATCTTTGTCGGGTTAATTTGCATAGTCACTCTGATTGGCTGGTGATCCTGGCTTGTGGACATGGCTTGAGCGTAGCAGAGGGATGGTTAATTTGCATGTTTCTCTTTTATTATATAGGATTGTGTCCCATATGACTAATTCTATCAGTTTAAATGAAAGTGTCCTCTGAGCAATTTCAGAGAACTTTCCTGAAAATAACACTAATTTATTTCCCCCTTATTATTCACCCATTCCTCAATCCTATTGCAGTAAAATGTGGATCCCACCTGAAGGATGAATCTGAAGGTCACACACAATGGATGATAGTACAGGGAAATGCAGAAGTCTCCCTCTGAAGACCTGTAGTAGAGTTACAATCTCCATGCAAACCCTGGACAAATACCTCTGCACATTTACATGATTGAAAATTACACTTCCAACTTGACTATTATTAAGGTTTTCTTGTATTTACATTCATACCTAATCTGAACTAATGCAGACAAGTTATATAAAATGTGAATAATTATATGTGCACTATGTAGCTCAGAGGTTTATTTTGAGGATTAAATGAGAAAGTGCATGTAAATACAATACCTGGATAATAAGTATTAAATATTTGTCATTATTAATGTTATGATAACATTTTTTGCCTAATGACAATTTTCTTGGTCCAGGTCTATTTGAGGAATTATGATATTTGAGATGTTTCCTCCAACTAAGACATAATAAGAAAAGATATAAATGGTCTTATAGGATCACTATAGTCCTCATACCTAAGGCCATTTCTTTATACTAAGGATCATTTTCTATAAGGAATAAAGGATTGGGGCCTAGACTTCCCAGAAGATACAGTTCTGGTTTCTACCTTCCAACTCATCTTTTCCAGTCAGTAAATTAGCTGTCAGTAAATGCTCTTGCTAGTGATAATATTACCATATGGCATTGTCCAGGCTCAAGAATTCAGCCTATTTCAAATGTTATATTTTAGAGTTATCACTTCCTTGCACATTAAACTCATCAGTAAATTATTTCCAAATTATGATATGAAAAGAATTATTTCTGGGGTATGTTCTGAACACTTCTTTTGATTTTCTCATCTTTGTTACTAAATAATTTGGAAGATAACTTTTCTCTCTACTCACCACAGAGGTAAAATATGAGAAGTACAAAGTGAGTAGTGTTGGATCCTGAGAGAGAGACATTGCTGAGCATTACATAAGCCATGGAAATGGGCATTGAAGAGATGGCATTTCAAATAAGAGCAGGATTTAGATTTACAAAAAAGAAAAATTTTTAAAGGGGGGAATTCTAGATAAAGTGGCCAACAAGTGCAAAAGTATGGGGAGAGAGTAAACCAATCCAGAGAGTTGATGTGGAAAAGCAGGTAAAAGTGTACAAAAGGCACACTGAGATTAGGACATGAAGATCCTCAAATGGCAAAGGAAGGACTTGGGGATGTTACAGTCAGTGAAGAGCAACTGATGGGTGCTGAGCAGAAGTGTGAATGTGCAACATGATGGGTGAATTAGTGGCAGCAGTCTGGGTGGATTAGAAGTAGAAGAGATGAAAACAATGATCTAGGATCCTTTTTTAAAACAGCTTTATTGAGATATAATTAAGATACCATACAATTCATCCATTTAAAGTGGACAAGTCAATGATATTTAGTATATTTTCAGGTTGTATAGCCATCGTCACTATCTAATTTTAGAATATTTTTGCTTCCTTCCTAAAAAAATCTTGTACCCATTAGCAAGCAATCCTCATTCTTTCCTCTACTTCTTCAGCCTTAGCAAGTATTAATCTACATAAGTTCTCTATATATTTGCATATCTGCATATATATGTACTACATATAGTATATATTCTTTCACTCAGAATAATATTTTCAAGGGTCATCCATATTGTAGCATGTGTCTATACTTCATTTCTTTTTAGTTCCAAATAATATTTCATTATATAGATATATCACATTTTATTTATTCATTCATCAGTTTGATATTTAGTCTGATTCCACTTTTGTGCAATTATAAATAATTTTATAAATATTCGTGAGCAATTTTGTGTAAACTTAGGAGTGGAATTGCTAGATTTAACATTTTGAAAAACTGCCAAATTATTTTCCAAAATAGACACACCATTTTACATTCCTACCACATTTTATGAAGGTTTCAATCTGTTCACATTCTTGCAAACACTTGTTATTGTCTGTTTTTTGGAGTATAACCATCCTAGTAGGTATGAAGTGCTAGCTCACTGCATTTCTCCAGGGACTAAAAATGTTGAGAATCCCTTCATGTTTATTGGCCATTTCTGTATCTTCTTTGGAGAAATGTCCATTAAGATCATTGTGCTGTCTTTTTATTACTGAGCTGTAAGAGTGATTTACTTATTTATATATTCCATGTACAAGTCCCTTATCAGATATATAATTTTCAAGTATTTACTCTCACTTTGTCTTTCTATTTTCTCAATGAAAATAGAAGCACAAAATTTTAAATTTTAGTTAAGTTCAGCTATTGATCATTTCTTTTTTCATTTTTGCTTTAGATGTCTATCCCAGGCATCTATGCCTATATTTGTTTTATTCTGAGTTTTATAGTCTTAGATCTAGTCTATGATCCATTTTGCATTAACTTTTATTACATACATGGCATGAAATAGAGATACAACTACATTATTTTGTGTGTGGATATGAATAGAAAAGCCAGGGGAGAAAAGAGTTTTTAGGGTAAGAAGAGATCTTTTTTGGACATTTGATTTTGTATTGTTCAGGTGAAAATGTACAGAACATCTGAGGGGATGCTGACTGATAACGTAATACTGGGCATATTTTTCATAGAAATGCTAATTAAGTACTCTCCACAAAGGAAATTTCATTAAGAGAAGAATAGGTACAATAAAATAGATTTTTTCAAGTAATTTATCCATTCATTCTTTCAACAAATATTTATGGAGCCCTATTATGTGCCAGAAACTACATAAAGCACCTTGAGTTGGAGGAGGTAACAATATCCATGGTTTTGGCCTTCATGAAACTTTCTATCCAGAGTGGAGAGACAATTACATAAAGAATTGCAGCATAATGATAATCACATGACAAAGAAAGTCTAGGATTCAACAGAAAGCATCCACCTCTGTCATGGTGTGTCAGGAAAGGTTCTGCATAATTTTCTATCTAACCTGAAACCTGAGCAGAGAAAAAAAAATCAAAGAAAGAGACAGGGAGAGGGATAAAGTATTCCAGATGAGAGCATGGGCAAAGAAAAGATGAGAATTTTGTTCATTTGAAGAAGTACTGAACGATGTCTGGTCCAGTCAGAGCACCAAGTCCTAGGAGAGGTGTGGAAAAGTTAAGCAGTTTACATCAGGAAGTAAATGGTTGGCTAAGCCATTCTCACATCTCCTGATTCCTTCCTTCACCTTATAGTCTGATCATTTGGCCCTTATCATTTCTCATTCACCTGAACCAACACCTAGCTTCAACCTCAGGCTCTGTCTCTCAGAACATCCTGGGTGACTTCTCTTAACCGGCCCCTCTGTTTGGTTGCTGTCTTCATCTACTCCATTTGTTCCCCTGCTAATGCTAAAGAGCCATTGCTAGAGTTTTAGCTTCTCCCTACCACAGGGGCTGGCCAGCTCCCCACAGTAGCTTCCCTACTGCAGTGCTGTATTTGTAACCATGGCCTGGGGTTTCCTCAGCTGCTCCTAAAATGCTAGTCCCCCTGCACCACTAACCCTCTCTCTCTTCTAGCAGAGAGATACTTGCTCCCCGACCCATCCTCCACTGGATATAGTTTTAAAGGGCAAAGAACTTGGATTTTGAAACAGACAAGGCTGAATCCTAATACCAGCCCTGTAACCATTGGCTATCTGGCCATGGGTGACTAACTTAATCTCTGAGTCTCAGTTTCAAATGAGAGAGATATGCAAAATACCTGGCTTCTGACTGGGATTCAGTTCATGCTGGTTGCTTTAATTTTCACTCTCTCCTACGTGTACAGTGAAGAGATTCCCTTCTGTACCTCATTTTTCTGCCTGGGCTCTCCATGTAAGGATCCCCTGCTCTGGGATTTGGATCTCTGAATTGCACACCTTTATCTTTTATTCTTCATTGTGTCTTGCCCTTTAATAACACACATAAGTCTCTCCAGTCTCAAAAATACCATTACCTGATGATTTGCTCCTCTCTCTCCCTGTCTCTGTCCTCTGTACCTCTCCTTTCTGTCTCTCTCCCAACCTTCCACCTCTCTCACATTGCTCAGCTTCTCAAAGGAATTGTCTCTGTTTCCTCACAACCCCCCATTTCCTCACATCCCTCTGTTTCCTCACAACATTCTCTTTTTAATGGCTTACCATCAGGTGTTTTCCCCATTGCTGTTCTGATACTCTCTGGGAAGTCACAAGAATTTGTCCATTGCTAAAAATGAATGTTATAGATATAGTTACATATAAAGTTATATATATACTAGAGGCCCAGCCAGTGCACAAAATTTGTGCACTCGGGAGGGGAGGGGTCCCTCAGCCTGGCCTGCACCCTTTCACAGTCTGGGAGCACTCACCAACCATGAGCCCAGCTTCTGGCACACTGACCACCAGGGGGCAGCTCCTACGTTGAGCATCTACCCCCTAGTGGTTAGTGCGTGTCATAGCGACCGGTCATTCCACTGTTCAGTTGATTTTCATATTAACCTTTTATTGTATAGGATAATCTGTATTACAATATATGTTATATATTGCATTACAAATAATATCACATTTTATATATATATACCATATTATGTATAGTACATTTTACTGGTATATCTATCTATCTATCTTACAAGATGTGCCTTGACATGAAGATAAATAATGAGGAACAAAATCCCTTGTTGGTTGTATCTTGCTAAGTAGTTGTTGCCTGTTCTGAAAATATACACATGCTTTGTGTCCAGGTTAATGAACTGATTCAGATTCCTGGGTCACCCATAAGAAAATGGTCCAACCCTTGATATGAGGATTAATAGAAACTTCTACAAATGAGTAATAATTAAAGAATGTGAACCAAAAACAAACAAAGCAAAATAAAAATACAAAGTGAAGTAAAATTTGCCTTGGATGCATGATTTAGGAAAAGAGCATGAAATATATGGCAGATTTAAAAGTTAAGTGAAAAATGGAGGTTCCTGATAAAGAAAGCTTAAGTCAGGAACATCAGATTTTCACTGCTATATTTTTAAATTTATTTATTTTTTAATTTTAATTTATTTTTAAAGAGAGAGAGAGAGCGAAAGAAAGAGAGAAAGGGAGGGGGGAACATCGATTTATTCCACCTACTTATGCATTCATTGGTTGATTATTGTATGTGCCCTGACCAGGGATGAACCCACAACCTTGGCAGAAGATACTCTAACAAATGTGCTACCTGGCCAGGGCTCCTACATTTATTTTTATATAAAAATGATTGAAAATAAATTTTTTGTTTTGAAAACCTAGCTCCCACCTTTGCATTATACTTTGTTTGGGAAACAGGTATAAAAATAGCTCACTGCCACTTGCAGAGAGTAGACTACGGACAACAATGGGATGGAGGCCCTTAGGCATCCTCTATGCCTCAGGATGCCTTCACTGTGCAACACAGGACAGGAGGGAGCCTGGTGGAGGGAAGAAGCAAGGGGAAGAAGCGAGGGAAGAAGTGAGCTGGAATGTGGAGGAGACAGATGGTGCTGGGTGGGTTCTGAGTGAGTGAGCTGGAGGTAAACTGCTCTTGTCACATCATGCTGAGTACTCACGTAGTGGCTTCAGAATAAGTTATCACCACCCTTCAAAGTTCTCATTAGCTCAGCAATGTCAGGTGAAGAGGTTGGGGAACTTCCTGCTGATGCCCAGGGGAGGACTTGATCTGAGCTAAGACACCCTCGGAGGACAGGTTACCAGACTGGGGAGGTCAGAAGTGCTGGCATTTGAATCTGAGTTGATGTAGACACAGCAAACAGACAGTGAGATCAGAGATTGTAAATCCAAAATTAGGACCATGGACAGGGGAGAGAGTTTCTAAGCTGTGGTCAGCATCAGAAAAAAATGTGAAAATTGTTCCAGAGAGCAATGGAATAAAGCAGAAAAGGTAATTACTGAAAGATCTGAATACCTGCGTTCCACCAATTACTTCATGTGTGATCTTGAATAAGTCATTTAGCTTTTCCACATCAATTTCCTTTTTACCAACTTACTTCTCTAAGTCAGAATTCCTTCAGCTGCAAAATGGATGACAATCCTCCTCATTGGAATGTTTTAAGAATTAAATGAGATAACCCATATAAAGACCCTAGCACATAGTAAAAATTCAATATATGCTCATTGTTCTTCCTGTTGTTAACCTTATTGTTATTTCTATCTCATAAGAATTCTGTGCAGACCAATCAAATGCAATAATATGTATAAGCCTGGGCCTTGGCTACACTGTTTCTCAGACCCTACGCTTTGCCACCTGACCTATCACCCTTGTTCCCACTCATTTGATGTCTCAGAAAACATCAACCTAAAGCCATATAACAAACTACTGACATGATGTCACCAGCAGTGAATTGTCTGAACTAGTAAGATGGCAATCATTCAGAGAGATGAAAGTGACAGAAACATCGAAGGCCACCAGGACTACCTTGGCTGGGACACCAGTAACATGCCCCCTACTTGCCCCATTGAGATAAAATCCACTGTGGTCAAGACAAACTCTGCCAATTTCAAGTAAAATAAAATATGTGAACACAAACACAGATGCAGAAAAGAATTTAGAGAAATATACCCCAAATTTGATTATATCTGGCCAGAAGGACAGCTTTGATTTTATTCTTTGCATTTTCCCAATTTTAAAACTTTGTACAATGCATAGGTATTGGTAATAAATCAGAAAAGTTATAAAGCATAAAAAGTGAAGACTGAGGTCCCTCCAAGTAGACTCTGATGACATGAAGAGAAGAGACATAGACCATATTGTAGAGGGGAGGAGAACAGGGAATTTGAAGCTTCATCCAAAGTAATTTTTTATTCTTGCATCCCTTCTTTCTGTCACTTACCTCCCTATGCTGAATCTATATCACTAGATTATTGTAAAACTATCCTGCAATTTATTTCCTCACTTCCAAACTCTCCTTGAGGCTGTCCCTCCCACGCAGCGAGAGCTCATCCTGCTGCAAACACCATCATTGCCAGCCAGCCTCCTGTTCACTCACTTCTAATGATGTTCTGTCACATCAGATATCACTCAACAGTTGCCCACTGTTCAATATCTTTTCTTAACTATTCCTTTGCTGTATTCTCTTCGTCTCCACTGCCATTTCTCAGTGAAACTTAATGAGGCTTCTGTGTTTCAGCTAAAGCAGGGTCCTCAAAGTGTGATCCCTGGACCAGCCATGTCAGCACCACTTGGGGACCTAAAATGCCATTATCATGCATTTCACAGAATCAAAAACTATCTTTTCTTCAAGCTGTCTAGGTGTTTCTGATAACATGGCTGAAGTCTAAGAAACAAACTTTAAGCGCTGAGCTCGACTGACCTGCTGTCTCTCTTCAAATCTTGCTTGGTCATTCACAGCTCGCCACCTTAATACATGGTATGGGGGCTTTGTAATGAATCAACTCGGTAGGATAAACTGCCTTTTCCAGAATTTCCTTACCTGTAGGCTTCTGGTTAGGCTTGGCCACAAGAGATTTACATGCAAGATTTGGAGGGTGGAAGTGAAGCAGCAGTCCTTTTGCAGCTCACACATGTCGTCACTCATCTGCTGATTCACTTCGTGGGTAGGAGGAAACAGCTGGGTCTGCAATTGTTCCACCTAGTCCTGAATCCTCCTTCACCTTCTCTAACCCCTGGGCCAGATGGGCTTTCGTTGACACCATTAAGATCAAAGGCAATGAGAACCATGAGCTCAGTTTGTGGGTTTCACCTTGTCTTTGGTCCCCCTATCTTATACCCATCTTCTCCTCCCCAATGTATGCCCCCAAAATGCCTATCTCCTGCATCAGATGCAAAGACAACAGACTTATATCATGACTGTAAGTGAGGTAGATGTCTCTTCCCCTACAGAAAAGGTAAAGGGCTGAGGCAGAGGGAAAGATTCCCTTGACCCCCATCACAGATCTTACTAAATCCTCAATTTATCATCTACACTATTGCAAGCTCATGAAAACTCATCTTAAATCTGAGATCCAGGAAGTCTTCTAGATTAATCCTTTCTAATTTATTTTTTCTTTTCTAATTCTGAAAGACATGTTGTCCTTTGTGTTCTGTCTGGTAATCATTCACAAGCTGTTTCACATATCCTTGTTTTGTCTCCACTTCCAGATTATGAGCAACAATGCCAGCAATCACATGATCTTTTGCCCTGTCCATGCTCACCCCAGCACCCAATAAAGAAAATTCTATTTAATATGTTTTGTAATGTCACCTTCTTTCCCTAGGCTTCATATATTTCCTATAAATTCTTCATCACTCCCAGCGTGTCATATCTAGGCTGATAACATTCAAATATATATCTCCTATCCTGACCTCTTTCCTGAACTTCAAGCCACATATCCAATTGCCTACTGGACATCTCCATAGGGATATCCCTCAGGTACCACATTTTCATCCCACAAGACAAAAATTGAAGTTGACATTCAGCCAAACCACCATCCTTTTGTTTTTGACATAAGAGAATTACACCTCCATCCCAGTTGGCCAAACTTAAGCTATGACTTTGGTGTTATCCTAGATGCCTCATGCTTTTTTTCACCCTATATCCAATCCTATTATTGAATCACTAGGTTGTTCTTCCATTATTATATCCATTCCTTTCCTTATATCAGGTATAATGTACGTAATGGTTAAAATAATGGACTACAGAAATAGGCTCAGGTAGACTTGAATTCAGTTTTACTGATGATGACTTACTAGCCTTGGGTTCCTCATCTGTAAAATGGAAAAATAACGGTATCTATTGCAAATGATTGTAATGTATATTAGCACAGACAATTCTTATGAAGCCATAGATAGTCCCTGCCACATGGCAGATACTCAATAAATATTAGCTATTATGATTCTTTCTGATATTACTCTAAGCCAGGTCACTCTTTCCTTGGTTATATCTTAGCCTCCTAATTGGTTTCCTTGCCACCGCACTTTCTTCTCTCTCTGAATTATAGATGTAGAATTTATAAAATGTCATAAGTAATTTCCAAAATGCCACTAATTAGTCCCTAAAATTCCACATATATTTTACAATGGTATTTTAAGTATATTAATGTTTCAGATGGGATCAACTTGATTAACAAATTTATAAGGTCTGAATGCCAAGAGTCTGTGGCTTTGGCACAAACCCCCGATTCTCGCTTTTGGAATTTTAAGTAAGTGACAACAGTGCACACAGACTTCCAGGAACACCACTGAAGGCCCCCAAAATTACATAAGGTAGATATGTAATCCTGCTACTGAGTCATAAAACAGGTCTCTTTTTCTAGGGCAACATATGGATGTGTGTGACTTTTCTACGTCACTCAGATTGGAATGTCCTCAGATTATGGTAAGAAGATCCATCATATCCTTATGAAGAGATATGCCTTCCTGTAGCAATAAATGACTCTGACCAAGACAGACAGGCTTAGCAGCCGCACAGCAGATGGCCCTCAGTCATGTTTAGTAACTGCTTCAATTGAATATTATAAAATTGGATGAAATTCTACCAATTTCCACTTGCAATTATAAAAGTGTAGAGTGAGAAATGTAAAAGGGTTAGTATTTATTAAAGTGAGTACCCTTAATATAGTCTTCACTTTCTATTTCTGAAAAACTCTATGTTTTCTTATAGCATCAGAGCACTTTATTTGTATCTCTAGTGAGCTCTGACTGTATTAGTAATATATGTATGCTGCCTACCTTCCCTACCAGACTGAGTGACTTGAGAAGAATTCTATGTCTGATCCATCCTTTTATTTGCAGTCTCTTACCTACAGTATGTACTCACTGAGTACTCAATTGATGAACAACCAGATGAATAAATATGCCATTGAAATTTTCATAATGAAATCATACTTTATAATGAAGTGGAACAAGTCACTATATAAAGGTGCTCTGTGGAAAATTGTGATGTATCATGCCAAATCTCCTCATTGTTTGTGATATATTTCCTATATCAAGTTTACTTAATTTAATACAATTCAAAAATGTATAGATTGAGCATCTGCTAACTTTCCATTTACTGCTGAGGTGCGGAAATTCAAAGAAGAATGAGACATGCTCCCTGTGGCAAATTTCATTTTCTGTTCTTTTTACAGTGTGATTTACTGATGCTCTTCCCACAGAATGGTGGTGTCTATGTCCCCCCCCCCCCCCACGATGAATCTGATTGGGATTTTTAAAGTATATTTTTATTGATTTTTAGAGAGAGAGGAAGGGAGAGGAAGAAAGAGAAACATCATTGATGTGAAAGCAGAACATCAATCAGTTGCCTCCTACACACCCCATACCAGGGATTGAGCCTGCAACCTGGGCATGTGCCCTGACCAGGAATTGAACCAGCAACCTCTTGATGCATGGGACAACTCCCAACCAACTAAGCCACACCAGCCAGGGCATGAGTAGGATTTTTTTTTTTACTGCTCCTTCCAATAGAGCACAGTGCAAGTGATGTGATCTCTTACTCTAGGTTACATGAAGGATTCAGCTTCTCTTGCTCTCTCCATCAGAACACTCCCCAGCTTGGGAGCCAGCTGCCATGGAATAAGGAGGCCCAAACTATTCCATATGGAGAGTGGAAAAACCACACTATAGAGGTCTATATGAAGAGGAACTCAGGTCCTCTGATGAAGGCACAAAATCAACCACCAGACATTGAGTGGCAAGCCTTTTGGTTTCTCAACATTGACATTTTGGGAAGGATAATTTCTTTGAAGGAAGGAAGGTCCTGTGTATTGTAAGATACTCAACAGCATCCCTGGCCTTCACCCACAAGAGCAACACCCACCAAAGTATGATAATAAAAAATGATTCTATACATTGCCAAGATCCACTCTGGGTGAGGCAGAAAACATCCCCCGTTGAGAAACACTGCTTTTGATGATTCCAGCACTCAGCCTTTGAGTTGCCCCAGCTAATTTCATGTGGAGAAGAAATGAGCTGTCCTCAATGAGCCCTGCCCAAATTGGAGATTTATGAGCAGAATTGACATTGTTGTTATTCTGAGCCACTAAATTTTAGAATGATTTCATACAAAACATTAGATAATAGGAAGAGTCCCTCACTTCAAGAAACTGCTTTTCCCTTTGAGGGTGAAAAGCAGCTACATAACCAAATAGTCAGCATTCTACAACATTAGCTTATAGAATCTACTATAAACATTGGCTGGTGAGGCACTCCTTGAACAGATGTATGTGTATAAGAGAGATTGTGGATATATACACAGAGAGGCAGCTCTCTGATACTGAAGTCTTGGTCTGTGGTCATACTGAGCTATTGGAGCATTTACATTAACCTAATTTTAATATATATATATATAATTATATTGTCTTCCTAATTTGCTCATGCACTTTCAACTGGAAGTGGTGAACACCGGATTCTTAAATAACTCATCATTAAGGTCGCCTACAGTAACGCACAGCTTGTTTTCCAGTAAGCTACATTAGATGACTCAGCCCCAGATTATTTGGAACAATTGTGAAATAATGTTCTGAATAGAGCTGTGGCAGGGTCATGTTTAGTCTGCCTACCACTTATAATTTATCTTCAGATATCAAGGAAAAAGACTGGTACAAAATGTGGATATGCAGCAGCTCAATAAAAATTATAGTTGCTAAATTTAGAGTTTTTAATAATTTAAAATTAAGATAAGACATGATATTTCATATACCTAGAATCTATTATTTTACATAATTATAATGAACAATGTGAGCTCTAGAGTGGAAGCTGTGTCCCATTTATCTTAATGGCAATGGCTACTTATTGAATCCTTACTCTTGGACACTGTGCAGAACCCGTATATGCTCTGGTGTTAATCCTCGCCACCGACCAGCAACTGCAGTTTCAGAGAGGTTAAATGACTTGCCCAAAATGCTCCTGCGATTTGAAGGCTTATCTCTCTGACTCCTAAACCTATTGTCTTTCCACAACACCTGCTCCTTTTATCTTTGTGTCCTCACTAGTCAACATGATGTATAGTCATAGATAGATCGTCAAACAAGTTTGTAGTTGTTGATTAAAAATAGCTTGGAAGCCAAGGCTGGTTTGGCTCAGTGGATAGAGCGTCGGCCTGCGGACTGAAAGGTCCCAGGTTCGATTCCGGTCAAGGGCATGTACCTGGGTTGCGGGCACATCCCCAGTAGGAGGTGTGCAGGAGGCAGCTGGTCGATGTTTCTCTCTCATCGATGTTTCTAACTCTCTATCTCTCTCCCTTCCTCTCTGTAAAAAATCAATAAAATATATTTAAAAAAATAGCTTTGAATCATAATAAACATAACAGCTCTGTATAGAAAAAAAGACAATATAGTAAATGCATCATTATGATGGTCAATCCGTTTGTTGTCACTTAACAGAGAAATTACCAAATAAGTGAGTATTCTAGATGCTAAGCCAACTGAGTTGGCTGGATTCTGTGCAGTATACTGATTGCCTAGCAATCAGCCACTGGATGACAAAACTCGTCTCCTATGTAGAAACAGCCTAAAAGGGCCTGCTCTACAAAGTCATTTCCAGTTTTTTAAGGGAATGTTGTTTCAGAAAAGTGAAATAGAAGTCAACATAAGCTCTTTCTCATAAGGAAAGTGACAAACTGGTTAAGAGAGGCTGAATGTGATGACTACCTGACTAAAATATGTTGCATGTAATAAAGCTAACTGATAAAATTAATTGCAGTTGGACTGTGGCTTGTTATTAACATAAGGTAATGACCATAAAATGTGAATAAATAAATGAATAAATGATATATAAATCATGAAAATAATAGCCAAAATACTCATAGGCATTGTCAACTGACATCAGACAATATAATTGAAAAACGAACTTGTTATGAGAATATGTACACATAGATCAATTACAAACAATAGTTATTAATATTTCAAATTGGCTGATAAATGATTATTTGAATTAAGCCTTCTTTTCCTTCTCAACTGCTTCCTGATTCACATGGATTGCTATAAACTTTAGATTCAGACTTAAGTACCATGATGGGTGTGTATGCACATGTGAGAAATAAAGAGAGAAAAAGAGAGGCAGAAAAAGAAAAGGAGAGAGAGACTGGGGTAGGGGGAGAGAGAGAGAGAGAGAGAGAGAGAGAGAGAGAGAGAGAGAGAGACTCTGACTAGCCTGAGAAGAGCTCCTGCCAGTTACACTCTCAATTTTCCATAACCTTAGGGTCTTTCAGGTAACTTATGGCCCTGACCTCATAGTTTGAAGCTACACAAACCAGAATCTTTGCACCTCAGCAGGAAGCAGCAGCTAAACCTCCCCTTTTTTGCTGAAATAGAAAAAGGTGAGGAGGCAAGACAGGCTTAATAGTTCTCAACAGGAGGTGTTACAGATTCTTAGTGTGTGTTTGGAGATGTGTGGGGGCTTTGGCGTTGCCACAGTGACGTGGAGCACCAATGGCATTTAATGGATGGAAGTCAGGAAAGAAAAACTTTCTGCAACATACAGGCCAGTTTCCAAGGAAGAATTTTCCTGCCCCAAATAATATTACTTTGAGAAATATTTAGCCACTTCTCTTTTGGAAATTTCACAGGCACTTGTTAAATAGCAGCAAAGAAAACCAAACGCTAGTCATAATTACATATAGGAAATGCACCAGGATTTGGCTGAAAATATTTTTCTGATCTGAAGCAAAGAAAATCCCTTATGGCCACTTCTAACAATAAACTCTAAATTCATTTCAATTTAGGGACAGCACCTGAGTCACTACAGGCATTAACATTTCAAAGAAGAAAGCCAAGGAAAACAAACAAATGCTAAGATTCTGTTCACCCCCAAACTACCCCTGCTCAGACAGTAAACTTAGTTGAACCTGAGATAGATTAACAAAGGGAACCAGGTGAGTAGTGAGGAGAAAAACTCACTTGAAAGTGCTAAAAAATGTCCCCTTGCTCCTCCCAGTCTTGGGGGAGGTTGTGGTTCTTGCGCATTTCTGGAAGACAATTAATGTTGTTCACTACCAGGTGGGCTGAGGAATTAGCAGATGGCAACAGGATGGCTGCAAAAGAGAAAAGAGCTCTTGCAGATGGTGTCCTTACTCCTTCCTGTGTTTGTGTTTTTGGAGGGGGAAGAAAGGGAGGGAGAGAGTTGCAAGACAGCGCACTTGTGCTGCAAACTTCCAAAGTATTTATTCTCATGCCTTCTCTACAGTCACCACTTATTACCTTTCATCACATATCACAGAGGAGAAATCAAGCAGGAAACAGAGAGAGGACAAGAGGAAAAATTCTGTTAACATGTACAACTATAAATTCACCACCCTGTAGAATTACCCTTCCTGGACTCGAAGCCTGTTAATGCAGTCAATTTCCCCTGCATTATCCTTCTCCAGGTGAAATAAGCTAATTACTGTAACTTTTTTCTCCTAGGCCATTATTTTTCAATGTTGGGCAATTATTTTTGGTGCTTGACTTCCCGCTATATACATTTTGCTCATCATGTGATTCTGCGACATTACAGGTTGGTCACAATATTCAGATAATGGTTTGTGAGATGGGAGCTGCCTGCTCTGGTAATCTCCTGTTAGATGACACCACCATCTCCCTTGGCAGTCTCATCCAAGGCAAAAAAAAGGCAGTTAATGAAGCCAGTCCTCCATGAGCAGCTTCTGCAGTGTGGGCCCAGGTTCCTACCATAATGAGCAGTCACAGCCATTAATTGGACTGCAGGTCTCTGAGTTTTCCAAGCCTGCTTCTTTAGCTCCTGTTGTCACTGTAACAATGGCAAGTTGTAAGTTCTTTGCAAACTATTGCCTCCCACAAAAGAGATCCTGGGAAGTTCATCCCCAAGGATTGCTATCTACTTCCTTTTCCTATGCTGGCTTTGGGTGACAGTTCTTCAGAGCATTTCCTCTGCCTGCCTGCACTTGGCTATCAGAAAGAGAAGAAAATGATAAAGGCCATTGAGTTAGGTGGATACCTTTAAGTATTACCCATGATTCATTCACATATTCATCTGTCCATTCATCAATTTAGTAAATACATATTAAGGAACTACTATGGGCCAATCCTAGGATAGTTACTAGATACAAGGCAAATGAGATCAATTTGTGGTCCTATAGGAGCTCTAGGAGAGAAGGTCAAGAATTAGAATTCAATAAGTCTATTATTTCGTAAAATGTATAAGGTCCCATGGGAATGCTGTCTTCCTGGAGGGTCAAGATCAGAAAAGCTCGTAAGAGTATACCACTGTTAAACAGTCCTGAAGGATAACTAGGTGTGACTATCAGGGAACAAAAGGTAGGAGGAACTATACCATAGAGAAGATAGAGCCCATGCAAAGGCACAGGAACATGAGAGAACACTTCCAGGTGCCAAGTAGATAGGAAAACTGTGGGGTATGGCGGTCATGAATGTGGGGATAGAAAGGCCAAAGGAGTTAGGACTTAACTAAAAACTAGTTAAGAACCAGCATAGCAAACTGCCACCCTAGTACAAATCACTCAGCTGCTTTAGTCTAGGGCAGTGGTTTGCAAACTGCAGCTCTCGAGCCACATGAGGCTCTTTGGCCCCTTGAGTGTGGCTCTTCCACAAAATACCACGTGCGGGCGCGCACATACAGTGTGATTGAAACTTCGTGGCCCATGCGCAGAAGTCGGTTTTCGGCCTGGGCAAGTCTATTTTAAAGAAGTGGCGTTAGAAGAAGTGGGGGGGGGGGGGGAGGGACGGTGTTGGTCAGTAGGGTGACGGGAGATGCGGCGCGGAGATGCAGCGCAGGTGGGCCGCAGGATATGCAGCGCGGGGGAGGCGCGCACGATTCATGCTCGAGTTGAGTGAGCCAGTCAGTCAGCAGTCTCATTGTGCAGTGGCTAGTCGCGTCCGCAAATCGCGCGCGGGTGACAAAAGTACCTACTGGAAGCATAAAGTTACCTGTATTTTTCCAACCAGCTGCAAATCCTACAGGTATTTTTGTCATCAATTTAAGAATTGTAATTATTTTGTGTTGGTGGCTTTATTATTATAAAATGAAACATTTTTTTAGGTGCCCTGTTTGACATGGCTACAAAGAAGAAGCAAACTACCTATATAGTTTAAGTTTAAAAAATTTGGCTCTCAAAAGAAATTTCAGTCGTTGTACTGTTGATATTTGGCTCTGTTGACTAATGAGTTTGCTGACCACTGGTCTCTCAGGTATTTGGATTCAGAATAGGGAACTAGGGTGCAATGAAACAGACTTTCCTTTCCTCACAATTTACCTGTGGCTCTCTCTGCATTATAATGTAAAGAGTGCTACTGCCTGGTAGACAATGGGCTTAGTCTCCTCAAGCAACTAACAAACACAGGCAGGAATTTAAGTTGCTCTTCATGGAGGAAATTTGTTGCTTTGGCTACCCAGAACCCAGTCCCCTTCTTTTATGGTATTATCACCCCACATTTTCTTTGGAGGATCACCCTATACCTACTTTCAGTCCATGTGTGGTTCCATTCCTGCAGAAGTGAAGTCTGTTACTCGGCTTGGTATCCTACCCACAGTCACCCTAGTCACAGTGACTGGTTCTGAGATAGGCATCCAGCCCAAGCTGATCCAATCAAGATAAATCCCAGGGCTAATTCAAGAGCTGCCTGGAACGTTTGTTCTCTTGTTTGTTTGCCACTGGATACAAACATGGGAACATTTAAGGTCTGGAGTTCCTTCCAGTTATCTTGCTAACTTTAGGGAACTTGAGAATAAACTCAACACAGTAAAAACCAGAGTCAGGAAATGGAGAAAAACTAAGTCTCCCTGACATATCTTGAGCCTCTTGGATCAAGCCTCAACTGAATCTTGGACTGCCTAGAAATGTATGTCCAAAAATCATTTTCCATTTTATTAAAGTCAGTTTGAGTTGAATTTCCTATCATTTGATACTGAAAAAATATCCTTAGTGATATAATGCTAAAATTCTTCAAAAAATAGCTTTTTAAAAATATAGTGTCTCAGGGGATAGAATATATTGAACACTGAGCAGGTGAAAAGTAATTGAAAGGATCCATAAAACCTGTTTTTCAGGTCTGGCTTTGCCACTTACTACTCATATAGTTTGGGACAAATCACTTCATCTTTCTGAGTTTCAAATTCTCTATATCGAAAATACAGGTAATAATTCTAACCCCCTCCTCATATCGCATCCTTGCAATAAAAATCAAATAAAATTATGGAGGAGCAATTTATCAGATCTGGAATGTTAAGTGAGTAAAATGGCTACTAAAGTATTCTTTTTATTTTTTAAAGTAAGCCTTTAAAGATGTTAGTTTCACATTAGGAATCAGTCTCATTTCTCCAGTTGTCTTATAGTTCTAAGGATATTGATAGCCAACTAGCACCTGCTATAAATCATCAGGTTCCTAAAACCTAAATGGAAATCATCATTACCTCAGGTCAAGAGCCAGCTAAACTGAAAAACACACTGTGCCCATGGTAACATGGTACGTGTTAATTGGCAATATGTTGACAGTCAGTTGGTCCAAGGAAGATATTGTAAGAAAGCTATGTCTAATATCGACTTAGAGATCCGGAGAAGGTCCAAAAATATCAGCTAATAAAGAAAACAAAACAAAATAAATCTAATTGACTTTGCCTTTCAGGTTGTTACCCATATTTTCTTTCTCTCTCTTTTTTTTTTCCTCAACCTGGTTGCTGTGGTGACCTGCCCCAGAGTGATAAAGCTTTGCTTGAGTACTAGTATATTCTATGTCACCCAGAACTGCCAAAAGCCCTTCTCAGTCACCCAGTGTTTCTCAACAACCAGCCCATGCAACCGATTGCCTTCAAAATAGGTATTAAGGATCTTGTACAAATAAAAAGGGGAAATTTGAACACAGAGATATGTATGGAGGGAAAACAGCCTGCTGGTAGAGTGAGACTGCTTTATACAAGCCAAGGAACCTTAGGGGCTACCAGACACTAGGAGAGAGACATGGAACTGATTCTCCATCACAGATCTCAGAAGGAACCAATCAGGCCAACACCTTGATTTCCCAGAACTGTGAGAACATAAATGTCTGTTGTTTAAGCCACCCAGTTTGTGGTGCTTTGTTCTGGCAGCCTAGGAAAATAATATAGTATTCCTCCAATGAACTTCAGAAATAACTAGGTACATGATTGGATTCTTGCAGTCACACAGAAGGGATTCTCAGATTATTGTAATTTAGACATCAAAGGTGGGGGAGAAAAACTTAGTTACATTCAGAGAGATGAATTTCTATTGCATTCAGAGTGGAGCACTCCAGCTCCCTTATTGTATCAAAGGAGTTACTTTTGTGACCCAGCCAGAATGGAACTCTTTCATGGCATATAATACAACATAGTACAATACAAACTCCTTCCTGGTCAATTTTACTATCTTCATTATTCCTAGCAAGCTGTTGCCATTTAATATTAAATAAATATCCTATGAATTATACCTACTTCAAGGCCTTTCTATATTTGGCATTTCCAAAAATACCCCTTCCATCTGATTCCAAAAGTGACCAAAGATGCCTGCCTGCAGAAGATCTAGGCAAGGAAAATAAAGTCCTAACAACCTTGGAAGAGTGTTAAGAAGGGATGAGGTTGTTCAAGGTGTTCAGTGATCTAGAGATAATATTGAGCACATTCTTCTGACGCTTGCTTTTTCACTTGGCAATATATCAAAACTTTTCTCTGTGTCAATAAATATTCCTCTACAACATGATCTTTAATATCTACAGGGATTCCATTGTCAGGAAGTACATTCCATAATTCACTTAACTAATCCTCTACTGAGATAAGTCAATGAAAAAAATCCAGGTAGTGAGTTGAATCCAGAGGTGTGTATGCCCTAAGGACCAGCATTGTGATAATCTCTTTTGTATTCCTTTATAAATCTCTTCATGGTGCATTCTTTGTCTAAGAAAGTGCCCCAGGAAATCTAACTCTCTGGTCTGTGGTTAATTCTAGGGCACTGAAAAAAAAACAACCTGTTATTAAGCTTCCGAATATATCAACCATCCATTCACTCAGAAAATAAATGTTTATTTTGCACTTAACCAATGCCAGACACTATTCTGGCACCTGATAATAGAGCAATGAGCAAGATAGATATGGCCCCTGCTTTCTTGGACTTAAATTTTAGAATAAACATATAAAATAAAAACATTCAAATAGCTGCTATGAAGGAAGTAAGATAGGTGAGTGAAAGGAATTGATGAAAAGAGAAAAATTTAAATGGAGAGAAAGGAAGTAGCATATTAACTGAGACCTGAAAGAGGAGATGAGCTGTCCATGTCAAAAGCCAGTGAAAGCATCCCATGTAGAGAACACAGCTGGAATAAAGGCATGATGTGGGAAATAATATGACATGTTCAAAAAAATAGATGTTATTCAGAGTGGCTGGATAGAGTGAAATAATGGGTGACATAGAAAACTTCATGAAGTAGGCAAGTGCTGGATGTAGCAGTTGTCCCAGGACATGGCAAGACAGTAGGACTTTCCTCCAAGGACAGTGAGTACAGCAAACAGCTAGTTGGGAAGGTTTTAATTTGTGAGTGTTGTGTGTCAGATCTGTTTTAAGAAGCCCCTTCTGGCTGCAGTCAGAAGGAAGCATAGGTTATAAAGAAGCATAAGAGGAAGCAGAAAGAGACCAGCTAGCAGGCTACTGCTGTGGTCTAGTGAAGAGAGTTCTTGCTACCTTAGACTGAGTTGATGGCTGTAGAAATAAAAAGAACTGAACTGGTTCAATATACTTTTTGATAATAGTATAAGCAGGACATACTGGTAGAATGAGTAAGGGTAGACAGGTTAAAAGAAAGAAATCAGGGATGACCACATTTTATCATGAAAATTTTTGAGCTCACAGAAATGTTGAATGAATTGAATAATGAATACCTATGTACTCATGATGTAGGTTGCAGTTAACATTATGCTGTATACTTGATCACATAATCATCCAGTTATTTTATTCTACTGTCCATGCATCAATCTATGTTTTTTTTATGTTCTTAGGGTGAATGAAAAAAGTTGAGAACATCAAAACATATCCCTCCCTACCCCCTACTACGGTATGCATGGTATTAACTAGAATCAATATGTGGTTTGGGTTCTTCTATTTTTATAGAAAAATTGCATGCAATGAAATGCAAGTCTTAAGCATACCATTTGAAAAATGCATGCACTTATGTAGCCCTGACCCAGGGTTTTAAAATGTGACACTATTCTCAACTTTAGATAAGTCTGTAGTCTGGCTGCTGTCCAAGGCATTGTTGAATGTTTAGCAGCATCCCTCTCCTCTACCCACTGCATGTCAATAGCACTACACACACCCTCTCCAGTTGTGACAACTAAAAACATCTCCACACTGCCAAAAGTAACCTGAAGGTTAAAATTGCCCCCAATTGATAACTACGTCCCTAATTCCTACCAAGATATAGAACATTATCATCACCCCTTATACATCTTCCCAGTAAATGCCCATCCCTCTCTCAGAGCTAACCAATATTCTCATTTTTTGCCACATGGATTAGTTTTGCTTGGTCTCGAACTTCATATAAGTGAACTCATACTGTATGTGCTCTTTTGTGAAAGGCTTTTTCAATAAGCATGTTTTTGAGATTCATCCACGTTGCTGTGTACAGCAATAGTTTGTTTCTGTTTATTGCTCAGCATGAATGTACCTGAGTTTGTTTAGTCATTCAGTTGTAAATAGACAGACAACTGGGCTATTTACAATTTTATATAGTTTTAATAAATTTGACATAAAAATTCTTATATAATTCTTTATATGGACTTGTTTTCATTTCTCTGGGCAGAAACAGAAATGCTAAGTCATAGGATAAGTACATGTTGTTAAGGAATTTCTAGACTTTCTTGTAAAGTAAATGTAGATCATTTTACACTCTCATCAACAATATATGAGAGTTCCAGTTGTTCCATAATGCTTGTCAACACTTGGTGTTTGTCAATAACTTTAATTTTAGCTATATTGGTGAGTGTTCATCATATCTTGTTAAATGTATTTCTAATTATGTTATACTTATTTTATTTTAATAGTAAATTTTAAATTCATCTCCTCTTTTATGCAGTTAAATATAGGAAATGCAATTGATTTTGTACGTTGACCTTGTATCCTGAGACATTGTTAAATTCACCTGTATCAGTTTTAGTGGTTTTTTTGAAGGTTCATTAGTCTTTTCTACCTTAACATGTATGTCATCTGTGAATAAAGACATATTTACTTCATTTCTTATCTGTGTGCCTTTTATTTCCTTATCTATTTTTATTGAAAATCTAGAATTTCCATTAAAATGTTGATAGAAGTGGTGAGAGTGAACATCCTTACCTTGTCGGTGGTCTCAGGAGAAAGCATTTACTATTTCACCATTAAGAAGAATGTTAACTATTAATTTTTCATAGATGCCTTATTCAGAATAAAAATTTCCCTGAATTCCTCAAATGCTGAGAGTTTGTTGGTATTGTCCATTTTATGTGCTGTTGGATTTTATTTGCTAATATTTTAAGGATTTTTGTATCTATGTTCATGACTATGTTCATGAGGTACATTGGATAATAATTTTATTTTTTGTAATGTCTTTGCCAGTTTTATAATCAGGGTTTTTTTTCTACTTGGTATTGTCCATTTTATGTGCTGTTGGATTTTATTTGCAAGAACATGTGTGGGAAAGTTGGAAATCAAGAGCTCCGACTTAGACTTGTTTAGTTGAAATCCAAGGGAAAATGTCAAGTAGATAGTTGTATAAATAAATTTACAGCTTAATGGAAATGGCTGGTGAGTTATGTGTGAAAGTTATCAGTATCTAGATGATGTTTAAGTCCACTGAAATGGATGAGACAACCTACTATAAAAGTGTAAATTGGAAAGAGAGCTGAGGAGAAACTCTGAGACACTTTAACATTTAGAGATTAGTTAGGGGAGTAGGAGACAATAAAAACTGAGAAAGAACAGCCTGTAAGGAAGAAGGAAAATAAGTAGCTTATGGTTCACAGAATCCAAAAAAAGAAGGTGTTGCATATTGACTGCTGCTGAGAGTTTAATAGATAAGGACAGAGGAGCGACAATGGATTTGACATCATGGAATCATTGGTGACATTGATATTAATCTTTCAGGGGGTCAGAGGCGGGGTAGAGTGAAGGTAGATTGGAGTGAATTAAAAAACAAATGGAAAGTGAGACAAAGGTGAAGGAAAGTATAGCCAACTTGCTATAGATTTTTTTCTGTGAAGAGTAGCATAAAAATAGGGTGGGAGGAGATGAGGAGTCAAAAAAACAATGAGAAAAAAAGTATTCCAACCTTCAAGGTAGGTAAGTAAGACAAAACAAAAGAGAGGACAATTTCACTTAAATTATGTGTGATAGTGGAGGGAGCTTTGGACTAAGGATCAGACCAGGGTTTTACTTCCAGTTAAAGTTAATCAATTACACGGCCTAGGGCAGGTCATTTTCCTGTCTCTGAGTTACAGTTTTCTCATCTGTAAATTGATGTCTGTTGGACTAGATATGAAAAGAAATAAAAGACAGTTTAAATATTTCTCAACTTCTGTGACTTCTCTGACAGGCCTCATAATGAAATTGGTCTCTAATTTGTTATGCTTACCTCTTAAGATTTATGGTAATTTTGTTTTATCTATTGTGTCTCCTCATCGTTTGGTCTGTTTTGTATCATGTAAGTAGTATTAAAATGGGAGCCCAAGTCTACTTGATTAATCTACAAAAGAAGCTACACAAAGCCCTCACTGGTGTGGCTCAGTTGGTTGGAGTGTCATCCCACACACCAAAAGGTTGTGGGTTCGATTCCCAGTTAGGGCACATACCTAGGTTGCAAGTTCGATTCCTGTCGAAGTCCATATAAGAGGCAACCAATTGGTGTTTCTCTCACATCAATGTTTCTCTCTATATATCCCTTCCTCTAAAATCAATAAAAACATCCTAGGGTGAGGATTAAAATTATATATATTTTTAAAAAGTTATACAGAAAGAATCCTACTTATGTGAAAATAAGTTAAGAGGAAAAATAAGGCCAGCATGAGAAAGTTTCAAGAAAAGAGTGGATACATAGCCAAAGGAATTTCCTAAACAGAGAAAAAACAGCCACAGATGTTTTTGTAGATCCATTATAGTCTCCACAGCAAGTGAGAAGAGAGATGATAGGGTACTTGAAGGTTAATCACAATCATCCAATCACATCTTGGTAGATGAAGCACATTTGATAAACTGTAATAACTAGTCACTAAAATAACTAGGCCACATCAAATTATCTTGTTTGTTAAGATAAATATATTAGATTCACCATTTTACTAAATCCATGGATTGATATTTAACTAATTAAACTCATCTCTTCTAAATGAAGTGATTGTGTGGATGATGTAGTGCCATATAAACAGGAGAGGTTGATTTGAAAAGAAACAAAAATTAAATAGACTTGTCTACAAAGAATATGTATATTTAAATAGATTCAGAAGTCAAGCCATCATCAGGGATCTATTGAGCTTCTAAAATTCCATGTTTTGAGTTTCTACCTTTATTAGACAGTAGGGGAAACAAATAAGAGAAAATGATTCCTGTACTTATGTATATTCTAACTGAATTGAGGACACAGAACACAATAGTGACTGTAATGAATAATATAGCTTTATGCCTAATTTGGGGAATGAATAGAAAATTAGTATTTGTACAGAAGAACCAGGGTATTATAGGGCAAAGATGTCAGGGGAGTCTCATGGAAGATGTGGATTTTAACTACATTAGAGGCAGAATTAAAAATTAGAACATATTTGCTTCAAGTGACAAAATCCAACATGAGGTATATTAGGCATAAACTGAAATTTGAGAAGTCACAAGTAATCAAAAGAAGATGGGCAACTAAATTGGCAGGTACAAAAGTACCTTCAGGACTCTTTCCCTTCTTATTCTCTTTTCTACTGCTTTTGGTTTCTCAATCTCAAGTCTCAATTCTTCTCCAGTGGAAGCTCAGAGAAAGAGACAAAGAAGCATAGAGTAATGGAGTAATTTGTAACATAATTAGTGCCAGAAACAGTGGTGTGCTAGTAAATCTTTAAAAACCAGTTCTTTAATAAAGAAAAAAAAAGACCTGATTTGTAAAATTTGCCTGTTTCTATGGCATACATACTCCTCCTTTGGCTGAATTCAAGCTACCAATAGTTTAACAACTGGCTGGCAAAATTCCTACAAACTTAAAATGTGCCTCTTATGAGCTGGTATGAGCTGACTCCAACACATCATAAATGCTATAAAGCTGGAAAAATATTTTTAAAAATTAATGTAACACCTACCATCCCAGTCTGCTTTCCACTTGGGCACAGTTTCCCTAAACAGGTGGAGCTGGACCTGGAGTCCAGGGTACAGCATTCCAACTGAGCTAAGGAATATCATTAGTTTGAAGATATAGAAGGGGCTGGAAGCTAAACAACATCAGTAAATAGGAGGGACCTTTGTAAAAGTGAGCCCCAGAACTCTAGGTGGGGTATTCTGGTGGGTCCTTGCCTGAGAGCTGCACTGTTCATGTGCAAGGAATGAGTACACAACTTTACAAGAAAGAAACTGTTATGAGGCTGAGAGTAGAACACAGATACTAAACGCCAAGCTGAGTTATGACTTACATGAGATTCTGGACACCTCCTTACACTCTATTAACACCTCATTAGCACTCACATCCAGCTAAAACTTCAGAAAGACCATGCATTAGCTGTAAGAAATGACATATTTAAAGTGCTAAAAAAATAAAATAAAATTTAAAAAGTCCAAAATTCTATAACCAGCCAGCAAATATTTCTTTACAAAATGAGGATAAAATAAAAACATTTTCTTTAAAAAACAAATCCTGAGAATATCTGTTGCATGAAGACCAGAACCTCAAGAAATATTTAAAAAAACTAGAGGCTTGGTGCCCAAAATACGTGCATAGGGGTGGAGGGTGGGTGGGTCCCTCAGCCCGGCCTGCACCCTCTCCAATTGGGAACCCCTTGGGGGCAGTCAGACACCCCTCTCACAATCCAGGACAGCTAGCTCCTAACTGCTCACCTGCCTGCCTGCCTGATCACCCCAACCACTCTGCCTGCCTGCCTGATGCCCCTAACTGTTCCCCTGCCTGCCTGATCACCCCTAACCACCTCTGCCTACCTGCCTGATTATCCCTAACCACCTCTGCCTGCCTGCCTGATCACCCCTAACCACCTCTGCCTGCCTGCCTGATCACCCCTAACCACCTCTGCCTGCTGGCCTAATCACCCCTAATATCTCTGCCTGCCTACCTGATTGCCCCTAACCACCTCTTCCTGCCAGCCTGATCGCCCCTAACTGCTCTCCCCTGCCTGCCTGATTGCCCCTAACCACCTTTGCCTCAGCCCCCGCCACTGTGGCTTTGTCCAGAAGGACGTCCAAAAGACGTCTGGTCTATCCGGTCTAATTAGCATATTACCCTTTTATTAGTATAGATATTTTTCAGCTTGAAGGAAATAATACTAGATGGAAATTCATACCTTTAGGAAATGAAGAAATTAATAATAAATATGTGAGTAAAGTTGTTTCTTGCTTAATACTTCCCCCCTTTGCAATCAGCCACCCATCCCCTCTCCCCTCTGATACTAGTAGACATTCTGTTCTCTGTATCTATGAGTCTTTTGCTATTTTGTTTGTTAGTGTATTTTGTTCATTAGATCCCACATATAATGAAATCATATGGTATTTGTCTTTCTCTGATTGGCTTACTTAACTTAGCATAATATTCTTCAGGTCCTTCCATGCTGTCACAAAGAGTAAACTTTCTTTCTTTTATATGGCCAAGTAGTATGCCATTGTGTAAATGTACCACAGCTTTTTTATTCACTTATCTACTGATGGCACTTGGGCTGCTTCCAGATCTTGGCTATTCTAAACAATGCTGCAATGAACATAGGGGTGTATATATTCTTCCAAAAATATATTGATATTGTTAAAATTCAATCAATTCTAATAAATAAAAGCCATTGACCACTAAAATAAAAATAAGAAAATAAATATGTGAGTAAATACAAAAAACTTTTTTTCTTAATTTATTTTAAAAAATAACTTATTGATTAAAGCAAAAGAAACAATTTTGAAGTTTACTTTTTAACATATATACAAGTAAAATATATGACAATATTAGGACAAAAGATGGTGGAGGTGGGTAAATAAAATTATATTGCTGTAATATTTCTATATTAGTGAAATGGGAAAAATAAAGTGTATAGGAAGAATCGAGAAATGGAAAATGAGAAATATGAAGTGATACAACATTAACTAAAAGTTAACTCTGAAAGATAAAAATGCACATTGTTTTCTGGCCATCAAATTAAACCAGAAATCAATAAAAAAAATTTTAATCCCTAAATGTTTGGACATTAAATAATATATTATAAATAACCCACTAGTCAAAGAAGAATTCGCAAGAGAAGTCAGAAAATATTTGAACAAAATGATAATGAAGACACAAATAGAAAAATTTGTGGGGTTCAGCTAAAGAATAATTTAGAGAAAAATGTATAACTTTAATGTCTATATTTGAAAAGAAATGTTAAAAATAAATTAAATTATAAGTTAAAAAGCTAGACAAAGAAAAACAAGCATGAAGTAACTAAGAAAAAATAAAGATAAAGGTAGTGATCAATAGAGAAAATTAACAAAATCTAGATCTGATTCTCTGGAAAGATTAGTAAAATTTACAAGTACCTAGTTAGAAAAATCAAGAAATAATAAAGATACCAAAAATTGCCAATATCAACAATGAAGGAAGTGATATCATTACAGCTCCTATGGTCATTAAAAGGTAATATTATAAACAGCATTATACTAACAAATTCAAAAACTTATGTGAAAATGGTTACTACTTAAAAAAAACACAAGTTATTAAAACTGACTCATAATGAAATACAAAATCTGGATAGCAGGTTTTCTATTAAAGAAATTAAACTCATAATGAAAATACAACTTCAGGGAAAGCACCAGATCCAGGTGTCTGCTCTGATATATTTATCAGACATTTCAGAAAGAAATAATGCCAATTTAAAAATTCCCTTTCAGAAAATAGACCAGGAAAAATGCTTACCAACTTACTGTATCAGGCTAGCATAACCCTGATACCAACATTCAAGCAAGATAATATAATAAAATTATGAACAGCCCTCATAAATATAGATACAAAAATTCTTTACGAAGTATTAGCAAATGAAAACCAGAATGATATAAAAGAAAATTATATAATGACCAGGTGGGAATTATCCCAGGAATGCAAAATTGGCTCAGTAACGAAAGTCAATAAAGTAATTCACCACATTCACAGAATAAAGGAAACTTGATATTATTAGCTCATAGATGCAGGGCATTTGACAAAATTCAAAATCTATGCATGCTTTTAAAAATTCTCAACACACTTAGAAAAGAAGGAAATCTCCTCAATTTCAAGGAAGGTCAGCTACCAAAAAATTATATCTAATAGCAGACTTAATGATGAAATATTGAATTATTCTTAAGATCAGGAACTATGCAAGGTTATCCATACCAACTGCTTCTATTCAATATTGTTCTGGAGTCTGAAGCCGTAAAATACAACATGAGAAGGAAATAAAAGGCATAAATATTGGGACAAAGGAGTAAATCTATTTTTATTCACAGCATGATTGTTTATATTAAAAAATCTAAAGATGCAAGGTCAACATACAAAAATTAAGTGCATTTCTATGTACTAAAAAAAGTTGAAATTTTAAAAAGATACTATTTATAATAGTATCACAAAACATTAAATTCTTAGGAATAAATTTAACAAAAGATGTGCAAGACCTCAATTCTGAAAACGACAAAATATTTCTGAGAAAAAAATATTTAATTTAAATTAACAGAGATATAACACATAATGCATGAAAGGACTCAAAATGAAGATGTCCACTTTTCCCAAATTGATCTATAGGTTCTATTTGATTCTAATAAAAATCCTGCTCAGCGTTTTTGTAGAAATTAACAAGCTGATTTTGAAAACTTATATGGAAACATAAAGGACCTGGAATAGCCTAAGCAACTTTGTAAAACAAATTTGTAAACAACTTTAGAATGAGATAGAGGATGTACACTATCTCATTCTAAAACTTACTATAAAGCTACAGTAATCAAAACAGTGTAGTACCAACATATAGACATACAGATCCATGGAACAGAACAGAATATCCAGAAGCATAGTACAACACACATACACACACATGTTCAATTGATTTTGGCAAAGCTTCCAAGGAAAAAGACCTTCTTTTCAACACATAATCCTATATAATAATAGAGAAACATGGTAATTAACCATAACTTCGCTACCCTTCCCATTGGCTAATCAGCGAGATATGCAAATTAACTGCCAACCAAGATGGCGGCCGGCAGCCAGGCAGCTTGAAGTGAACAGGAGGCTTGCTTGCTTCAGTGATGGAGGAAGCCAACGTTCCCCGCCTGCCGCTGCTGGGCTCTGAGCTTGCACTCTAAGAAACATTGTTACAATTATAGAAGCTAAAAAAAAACCAGAAACCTGCTTTCAGCCAGCTGGGCCTCAGAGCTGGAGTTGAAACAGTGTTTTGATTATAGAACCCAAACAAACCGGATACCTGCTTTCAGCAGCCGAGGTCTCAGAGCTGGAGCCGAGCCTCAGAGAAAGCCGGCTCTCAGTTCCAGTGACAGCCATAGAAGGTAAATAAATCCCAGAATAAAAGAAAAAAGAAAAAAAGGACAGGTTGGGAGCTTCAGTTGCCCGCCAGCCTGAAAACGGCCCTCAGACCCTCACCCAGACTGGCCAGGCACCCCAGTGGGGACCCCCAACCTGAAGGGGGTGTGACCAGCTGCAAACAGGCATCATCCCCTCACCCAGGCTGGCCAGGTACCCAAGTGGGACCCCCACCCTGATCCAGGACACCCTTCAGGGCAAACCAGCAGGCCCCCACCCGTGCACCAGGCCTCTATTCTATATAGTAAAATGCCTCCCAGCACCAGGATCAGCGGAGCCGAGAGACCTCCCGAACCCGGGATCAGTGGAGCCACGAGGCCTCCTGGCACCGGGATCAGCGGAGCTGCAAGGCCTCACTGCCCCTGTGTCAAGCAGAGCTGCAAGGCCTCCCAGCACTGGGATCAGCGGAGCCATGAGGCCTCCTGGGCCCTGGAGCAGCATGACAGGGGGCAGAGCCCAAACCCCCTGATCGCCCTGCAACTCTGTGTGTGACAGGGGGCGGGGCCACAACCTCCCTATCCACCCTGCTCTGTTCATGACAGGGGAAGGTTCCCCAACCCCCTGATCGGCCCTGCTCTGTGCCTGATAGGGGGGCGCTCCCCAACCCCCTGATCAGCCCTGCTCTGTGTGTGACAGGGTGGAGCCGCAACCTCCCCATTGGCCCTGCCCTGAGTGTGACAGGGGGGAGTGCCCCAACCCCCTGATGGGCCCTGCTCTGTGTGTGACAGGGGGGAGCTCCCCAACCCCCTGATCGACCCTGCTTTGTGTGTGACAGGGTACGGAGCCCCAACCCCCCTGATGGGCCCTGCTTTGTGTGTGACAGGGTACGGAGCCCCAACCCCCTGATTGGCCCTGCTCTGTGAGTGACAGGGGGCAGCGCCCCAACCCCCTGATCGGCCCTGCTCTGTGTGTGACGGGGGTTGGCGCCACAACCTCCCCATCGACCCTGCCTTGAGTGTGACAGGGGGCGGTGCCCCAACCCCCCAATCGGCCCTACCCTGAGCATGACTGAGGGTGGCATTGCAACCTCCTGATCTGCCCTGCTCTGTGCATGACAGGGGGCGGCGCCCTAACTCCCCAATCGGCCCTGCTCTGAGCCCGACCAGGGGCTGCACCTAGGGATTGGGTGTGCCCTCTGCCACCTGGGAGCAGGCCTAAGCCAGCAGGTCATTATCTCCTGAGGGGTCCCAGACTGCGAGAGGGCACAGGCCGGGCTGGAGGACCCCCCTCTCCCCCCAGTGCACAAGTTTTTGTGCACCAGGCCTTTAGTATATATATAAAAGCCTAATGTGCTAATTGTCCCTTCTACCATTCAACCAGTAGCTATGATGCACACTGACCACCAGGGGGCAGACGCTCCCACCAGCAGGTTAGCTTGCTGCTGGGGTCCGGCTGATCAGGACTGGGCAAGACAGGCTGGACAGCCCTGGAGCCCTCCTGCGGTCCTTCCCCAGCTGGGGTGAGGTACTGGATTGCGAGAGAGCTCAGACCAGGCTGAGGGACCCCACCGGTGAATGAATCCGTGCACTGGGCCTCTAGTATTAAATAAAAGTCTCTCACTACTAATGATAAGACAAGCAGCCAATTTATGGAAATGTTTGCCAACACTTCACAAAAGAAGATACACAAATGGCCAGGAAGCACACTAGGAGGCTGAACATTACTAGACACCAGGGAAATGCGTATTAAGTCCACAGTCAGGTGCCATGTCATCAGACAAGTTTAAATTAAAACTGATGAGGCCAAATGTACTGTGGTTGTAGAACAACTGGAATGAACATACTTTGCTGTTTTGGAGTGTAAAATGGCACAGTCACTTCAGAACACAGTTTGGCAGTTTCTTTAAAAATTAAACATACACTAATCATTTGATCCAATAACTATTCTTAGGTATTTCTCTAAGGGAAAAAAATATATATACCATATATTTATCCATGAAAACTCTCATAGATGACTGTTCATAACAGCTTTATTGCCACTAGGAAATAGTGGGACACCCCAAATGTCTATCAAGGGTGAAAGGATAAATGATATATATTCACACAAAATGAACTGTGTACATTCATACAATGAAGTAAATACTCAGCAATATGAAGAATGGACAACGGTTACATTCAACAACATGAAAGGAAATTTAAAATTGTGCTGAGCAAAAGAAACCCGACACAAAAACAGGTAAAGCAACTTAAAAGTGATAGCGATGAGATCGGTATTAATCCAGCGCAGCAGGCATGGGGAATTGACTGTAAAGGGACAGGAAAGAAATATCTGGAGAAATGGCCATGTTCTGTTTTGATTGGGATGGTGGTAACATGGGTGCATATACTTACAAAACCTCATCAAACTACATACTTAAAAATTGTGCATTTTGCCGAAACCGGTTTGGCTCAGTGGATAGAGCGTCGGCCTGCGGACTGAAGGTTCCCGGGTTCGATTCCGGTCAAGGGCATGTACCTGGGTTGCGGGCACATCCCCAGTGGGAGATGTGTAGGAGGCAGCTGACCGATGTTTCTCTCTCATCGATGTTTCTAACTCTCTATCTCTCTCCCTTCCTCTCTGTAAAAAAATCAATAAAATATATTTAAAAAATAAAAAATAAAAATAAAATAAAATAAAATAAAAATTGTGCATTTTATTTTATGTACATTGTGCCCCAATAAAATTGATTCTTAAAAAATTAAAATGGAAGCACTAAGCATAAGAATAGTTATCAGCATTTTGCATGTCTCAGGCACTGTATAGGATGCTTGTATACATCACTACTCAAGTCTTAGAGCATCCCTCAAAGAGGGAGTCATTATAGAAATTGAGGTTGGGAGCAGTGAAGTACTTTGCTCAAGGTCACACAGGAGAGCTGACCCATAAGAAGGCCCAGAGGATGAATTCTATGGAAAATCAGAAATGAAAAACACTCGAAGGGAATGTTGAGAACAAGGCCATGATGTCTGAAACTAGAGGGAAGAATTAAAAGGTGTCTGTAAAGGCAAATATGTGTGAAGAAAGGGATCTAGGTGGTTATGGGGGCTTCGTGTTTGATTAGCTTGGTCTTCTCAACAGAGTAGAAGATGGGATTTGCTGCTGGAGTGGGGCTGGACCATAAGGAGAAATCTGGAATGGTCCCCAACAGAAATAAGAATTGCTGGGCAGCAACAAGTAGGGGGAAAGTAGGCATGTCGGGGGCAGACTCTAGAGGACTCTGCCACTTCCTCTGGGAGGTTCTGCAAAGGAAGAGCAGCCCTGATGAGCGTGATGGTGGACACAGCCTGAATGAGTGTGTAAATCTGTCCCAGGCAGGAGTGGCTCAGAGGCCTCTAGGAGTGGGTGAGTAAAGCATTCTCAGTCGAAGTTAAAAATAGCCAATATCTCATCCGTCTCAGCTGAGGGGAAAACTGGCAATTCTCTCTCTCTCTTTTTAATTATAATATTTGACTTACTATGATTCTGTCAGACTACTAAATTGGAAATGGAATAAAATATAGTAAAATTTTGGCTGAGCCAATTAAAATATTCCATAGGGAGTCTTTCTGTCCAAGCAATATTATGAACCTCTGAATAAATTAGGTCTGGGCCCTGGTTTGTTATTTTTAATTTGGATTAATGGAGTGGATATAAAAGACTAAAATTTGGAACTTATTCAGTCATTCACATTCTTATCAAAACATGTCAAAAATTGACATCACCTTCACCACTTCTATTCCCTCTATTACTGCCAGTATTTGCCCTATTCTCTTCCTTCCCAGACTTGAAACCATAGAGGTGATTGGACCTTAAAACTGTTCCTTTTCATGTCTGGCCCTGATCCTTCTATCCTCTGTCAAGAACCAGTGCCGCCCTAGCTTGTTTGGCTCAGTGGATAGAGTGTCGGCCTCGGGACTGAAGGGTCCCAGGTTTGATTCCGGGTTCCAGTCAAGGGCACATGTTGCAGGCTTGATCCCCAGTAGGAGGCAGTCGATCAATGATTCTCTCTCATCATTGATGTTTCCTACCTCTCTCTCCCTCTCCCTTCCTCTCTGAATTCAATAAAAATATAAATTTTAATAGGTGCTGTGCATAAAAATGGTTCTGTAGTCAGTTATGTTTTGGAAACATTGTGTTAAACAGAGTTTCAAGTGTTTGCTGCGGAACCTCTCAGAGAGTTTAATGTGTTCCTGTGCACTGAGAATCTCCACGGGTGAAATGAAATATTTGATCATGGAATCCCGGTGGTTATAGCGGTGCCTGAAATCCACCCTGCGAACATCAGCCTCAATTGCAGTAACTGCACCCTAGCCACCTTCTCTGCCTTTGGTCTCTCGTGTTCCAATCCATCTTGAATACTGCAGTGGGGATATCGCAGGCCATATTTTCCTTAAACTTGGCCTCAGCTGTGCAAGTTTTGGTAACCACACACAGTAACTAGTATGTCATATCCCAGCCTCTCCCAGTGTGACCTGCAAAGCTTTCCAGACTCAAAAGTGAGAAGAAACCTGATCCATTGCAGCAGTGGCTGCAGCCATAGAAGGCATATGGCTTCAGAGTTTACAATTTAAAAGGATTCAGCATGAGTAAATATAGGGACAAGTGGAAATGGGGTAGGTGTCCCCAACTTCTACAGAAAGAGGAGAATTTTTTTTTTATTAAATCTTTATTGTTCAGATTATTACATTTGTTCCTCTTTTTTCCCCCCATAACTCCCCTCCTTCCAGCTCCCACCCCACCCTCCACCCTCACTCCCCACCCACTGAGTTCATCCATAGGTGCATGATTTTTGTCCAGTCACTTCCCGCATCTCCCACACCCCTTTTCCCCCAAGAATAGTCAGTCCATTCCCTTTCTATGTCCCTGATTCATTATAATCACCAGTTCATTCTGTACATCAGGTTATTTATTCACTTGATTCTTAGATTCATTTGTTGATAGATGCATATTTGTTGTTCATAATTTGTATCTTTACCTTTTTCTTCTTCTTCCTCTTCTTAAAGGATACCTTTCAGCATTTCATATAATACTGGTTTGGCGGTGATGAACTCCTTTAGTTTTTCCTTATCTGTGAAGCTCTTTATCTGACCTTCAATTCTGAATGATAGCTTTGCTGGATAAAGTAATCTTGGTTGTAGGTTCTTGGTATTCAGCACTTTGAATATTTCTTGCCATTCCCTTCTGGCCTGCAAAGTTTCTGTTGAGAAATCAGCTGACAGTCGTATGGGTATTCCCTTGTAGGTAATTGAGCCTCTTTCTCTTGCTGCTTTTAAGATTTTCTCTTTGTCTTTTGCTCTTGGCATTTTAATGATGATGTGTCTTGGTGTGGTCCTCTTTGGATTCCTTTTGTTTGGGGTTCTCTGCGCTTCTTGGACCTGTAAGTCCATTTCTTTCTCCAGGTGGGGGAAGTTTTCTGCCATTATTTCTTGAAATAGGTTTTCAATATCTTGCTGTCTCTCATCTTCTGGTACTCCAATAATTCTGATATTAGACCGCTTAAAGCTGTCCCAGAGGCTCCTTACACTATCTTCACACTTTCGGATTCTTTTTTCATTTTGCTTTTCCAATTGGGTGTTTTTTGTCGAATCTTTGGTTTGATTCTTGAGCTCCTCTGGTCTGCTATTGGGTATAATATTCTTTATTTCAGTCCGTGTATGCTTACTTTCTAATTTCTTTATCATAGCATCGAGGGTCTCATTAGTTTTCGTGAGGCTCTGCACAAATTTATGGCAAGCCCTCAAAATTGCGATTCTTAGCTCCATATCCTCCATTTCTGTCATGTTTTTTGTCTCCGCATCTTTTATGCTTTCTTGGTGCACCCCCTTGTGGTCTCTGTGCGCAGTCTTGTTCTAGCCAAGCCTTAATTGTTGTAGTTAACACTAGAGGGGTTTGACCACCAGGCCGCCTGGCTGTAGGAATCAGCTGTGGAAAACGTCTGTCTTCTGGGGAGGCGCTATTCCAGCCTTTGCCTGAGGCGGTCGGCAAATGGCCGAGCGCAGGGCCTGGGCGGGGCGGGCTCAACAGGGCGGGGGGAGGGAGCAGCTATGGCCGCTCTCAGTCCGTCTCCCGGGGCTCTGCCTCTCTGTCCCCACAACCGCTGCAAACCTCGGAGGGGCCGTAGCCAGACAGTCCCGCTTCTCCCGTTTGAGTCTGGGTCCCTAGAGACTCGCCCGGATCTGTAGCCCAGAGTCTGAGACTCGCTCCTGATTGAAAACGACAATCGCGCCCTCAGCCGCCAGCCCGCTTTGCACGCGCACCCTCACCACCACACCGCCGTACCTTTAAATTTTCCACACTGCGCCTCCGCTGAGCGTCGGAATGCTGTTGTTTTTGCTTCTAGTTGAAGAGACTCTCCTCAGCCAGCCTTCCCGTGGTTCTGGTTGATGTCCGCTCTGACTTTTAGTTGTATTTTTGAAGTGGTTGTTCGAGGCAGCAAACTCCGGTGTTTACCTACGCCGCCATCTTCGATTCTCAGAAAGAGGAGAATTGAAATCAGCCTTACTCATGGTTGTTGCCTTGATTCTAAACTCTGACTTATATGCCAGCCAGCAGATAGGAAATGGGTTAAAACTAGGACCCAGGGGAACACTTGCCAAAATCTTCTGAGATCTACTAACAGCAGAGGGAAGACTCATAACCACTTTACTTCATTCAGGGGTAGTAGCCCCAGTCCCATCTTAAGTAACCAAAACCAGACAATTGAGTCTTGGAGGCAGCATCAGTTGCTGAATTTTGCCCCTTCAGAGAGATGTTTTGCTATATCACTATGAAGTATCATGGAGCCCCTCACTTCCAAATACTTTGACCTAAAATCCTATATAATAAAAGGCTAATATGCAAATCGATCAAACAGGGGAACAACCGGTTGCTATGACGCACACTGACCACCAGGGGGTAGACATTCAATGCAAGAACTGCCCCCTGGTGGTCAGTGTGCTCCCACAGGGGGAGTGCTGCTCAGTCAGAAGCTGGCTCACAGCTGGTGAACACAGTGGAGGTGGCAGGAGCCTCTCCTGCCTCCATGGCAGTCGGACATCCCCTGAGGACTCCCAGACTGCAAGAGGGCGCAGGCCGGGCTGAGGGACCACCAGTGCATGAATTTTCATGCACTGGGCCTCTAGTTATTTTAATATTTCAGGTCAAAATGTGGTTTGGGCTTTAATTACCTAAATAATTAAGTGTGTAGACAGGTGCTTAGTTTCAAGAGTATATGACTGGAATAAAAAGAGCCTGTTTCTTTAAGTAGTTTCTACAAAGGCTTTCTAAAGCCCTCTCCTGCTTTGTTGATTTATTTTTTAAAGAGAGAAAGACATGTTGATGAATGAGTTGGAATTCTGCAGGATCCCAGGAGAGTATAGGAGGAGCTTATGGGAGAGGAAGGGGTGGGTGATTTTCCTCTGCTTTGCAAATGCTCCAAGGCCCCCAATCCTCCCTGATTACTCTCCAAGTTGTTGCACTCACTGTCTGAATATTCCTTGCCAAGAAAACCCTTCTTTCAAACCTTGGAGAGTTCTATGCTGGGGGATAAAAAGTAACAAGAACAGAAAGGGATGAAGGGTAGGGAGTGAAAGAAAAAGGAAGCTGAAGAAATGAGTCTATTTGCAAAGCTGGGAGATTCCTACATCCCCAGCCTTGCTAGGCTCCATTGATCCTGAGAAATAAAAGGGCAGCACTAACATAAGATGCCCCTATCAGAATCTGCTTTTGCATGGGAGGTGTCCAAGCAGTTTCTCTGCCACTGGTCTGGCGAACAGCAGGCCTTCAATAAGAAAACAAGTGAGAGAACTTGTCCTGAAAATCAGCCGAGACTGCGGCACCCACAGTCTGCTTTCTAGGGACTTGTGGGTCCCAAAGGAGCCTTTTCTCATGACTGCAGAACCAAAGCTGTTAAATCTCTCATTTATGCCAGCGGAGAGTACAATGGAGCTATCATATATTACCCAACCAGCAGATTTAGGGAGTAGCAAGGTACCCAGCAAAACAAGAAAACACCAAAAAATGTTTTTGATGTAATGTAATATTTGCTATTTAAAAAAAATCCAAGTAATCAGCATGGAAAACTAGAATAGTTTCTTATATTACAGTTTATTGTGCTTTGGATAAGCTAGCCTTTGCTACAAAAATACTGTCTAGCTGAGTCTAACCTAGACTAACAAACCATCCCAAAACTCAGTGACTTCAAACACCAGTAATCTCTAAGTCAGTTGGGCATGGCCTCATCTGAGTTAGACTCAGCTAGACAGCTGTGCTTCTGGCTGGAATATCTGGAGCTGCTCTGCTTCTCATAGTGGCCTGAGATGGCTGAGGGGCTCTGCTGCACGTGTCTCTCCTCTTTCTTGTACCATCCAGCTAGCTTGGGCATGTCTACTCTTGGCGTTGACGGAAGCACAAAACAGGGCCAGCCCCAGTGTGCAAGCACAAGTCCCTGCTAGAATCTTGTCTGCTAGCATTTCATTGGACCAAGCAAGTCAAAGTCCAACTTCAAGTGATGGAAAGGTACACTTCACCTTTTGAGAGACAAACTGCAAAGTCACCTGGCCAATGGTGTAAGATATAGGGAGAGGTAAAGAATCAGGCTCAATAGTTGCATCTATAACTTCAGTTTTTAGGGCCTCTGAAGTTCTTCTCTATATATCACTGGTTCTTCACCAGTTAGTAGCTAGATAGTCTTGGAGTTATATCGTTGGGACTCAGTTTCCTTATATGTAAAACTAGTGGCCTGGTGCATGAAATTCGTGCACATTAAAAGGGAATTAATTAGAGGAAATATTTTAATATTGCTATTTGCCCTTTCTCTATATTAGAAGTGTCAGAGATGAAAAAAATTAGTAAAATGTATATGAAAATCTCCCTCCTGTCAGAGTTTGGGATGCACTGCGGGAACCAGAGTCAAGTCCCTGCCCACCTGTGCATGCCTTGAAATAGCGTGAGACCCAAATCCGGCCGGCTCCACCCCCGTCAAGTCCCGCAGGGTGGGGGGCGCAGACTCAGGTCCCCCATCAAGCCTCGCCAGGCAGGGGGAACAGCTTCAGGTCCGCCGGCCCAGCCTCAGGTCCCCTGGCCCCAGCACCAAGGCAGTGGGCGTGACCTCAGGTCCCCTAGCCCCTGTGCTGGGGTGGGAAGCATGGCCTCAGGTCCCCTGGCCTGGCCTCAGGTTCCCCCACCACCCTGGCGGTAGGGTGCAAGGGTGTGAGGGCACGAGGGCATGATGATCATTTGCATATTAGCTCTTTATTATGTAGGATAGGGTATTATTTTCTCTGCCAAATGAGATAATGGATGTGAAATTCTTAGAAAGCTCAAAGATAAGCTATTACCACAATTACCAAAAATAATACTCTTTGTTTGTATTGGGCTTGTGGGTCATACATTCTCTGTCACAACTGCTCAACTTTGCCATTGTAGCATGAGGTAGCCATGGAAAACATATAAATAATAGGCATGGCCATATTCCAACAAAAATTTATGTACAAAAAAGGGCAGCTGGCCTGATGGTCATAGTTTTCTAGCCCTGGTATATATCCATGAATTTTAGGAAATGGATATTAAGAGATACTTGAGCAAAACCTCCTTCAAGAGATTCTCTACCTCCCTCATGGACTCACGTTAGGGTTTAACAACCTTCATCATTAAAAGACACATTATGATATGTCAACTATACCTCAAAACAGATGCATTATATTACCAAAGCTCCTCACTCTACTTTAACTTCTCTTGTTCTGCATGGGAGCTAGTTTATTTGTTATATATCAGGTACTTTGCCCACAAAGGTTCTTCTTATAAAGCTAAGTTATCTGAGGATTGATGAAACTTGAAAAGAGAAAGAAAACTTTGTCCATGTTCTCTGGAACATGAGAAGACCCTTGGCTTCTTCCTTCCCCACCACAAGTGCCTGGTGACACTATCCTGCAGAGACAACAGGCAGGGTGAATATGTGAACCATAAGACACATTTGCAGCCCCTGTTCAAAGGACGGTCCCTTCATTTCCACTGAAGAACTAGCTGCTGCCACCAAGACCTCTATAAGCTTCTTTGCTGTCTTCAGAACTGTCTTTGAATTTTCATTCCCTGTCAGCCGGAGGATTTATTCTCCATGGCAATCAGGTATAAGCCTTGCTCCAGCCTTTTCTCTTGGGAGACAAGTATAGAGGGAAGTCTTCTCACTTCTAAATCCCGGGAGGTCAGTAGCTTAGAAAATAAACTGAAAAATAAGCTGGAGGAAATCAAGAATAGTCAGACAACCCCATGAGTTGTTTTTTTTACCTGAACTCTTCATTAGGCATTCTGAATTGAAAACAGCTGGTGAGTAGACTACAAAGGCTGGTGTGGGGGACATGTTTTTATGAGAAGGCAAACAAGTCAGAACTTTCCAGAGAATGCAGGCTGAGTCAAGATCCCCAAATGGGCCCACTGTGAAAGACTTCATTGTCCTGGAATGATATTCTCCACATCAAATGAGGGTTTACATAATAAGCAAATTACCTGAAAATGCCTAGTGAGTCAACCCAGATAATGAGGACATTGTAGATCACAAAGCTTGTCTCTCTCCACTTGGTACATAGTTTAGGACACAGGCAGGACCCCATATTGATTTTATGCCATCTCATCCACAGAGCTGGCAAGGCTCTCAGGGTACATTAAACTCAATTCAGGCATCAGGGGGACAACCTTTGCAGTAACCTGGAGCTTTCTAAGGTCTGAGCTCCATTTACGGTTGGCTGATGCCCAGTTTTCTTAGGCTGCTCTGAGACACAATCCTTTGTAGCACAGACCAATCTCAAAGAGTTCATGTTCAAAGGAAGATTCCCTTTCTTTGTGCTCGTCTGAGAATGTGGATGTGCTCCGCATGGGGCATTCACTCTGCCCGTTTAAACCAGGCCTTCCTGCCATTCACAGCACATGCCTTCCAGATGCCTGAGCCAGCCTGGTGAACTAAGGCTCTGGCTCTGCAAGCTACCTGCTATTCATCCTTCTCTATTCTCCTCTCACTTCATTACTTTCTAACTAAATGCTACCTCCCCACTGCCAGACTCTCTTCTCCTACAAACCCACCTTACATGCTGGCTCCTCCTCAACCTTCCTATAGCTTGAATTTAGTTCTTTGCAGTCTTACTTTTCTAAACCCATATCATTTACTGACCCACTTCTACCTTATGTTCTAGCAAATGGTGTTACTGATTGTTCTCCAAACTCAACTCGCCCTTTCCCACCACCTTCTTCCCCATGCCATTTTCTCAGCCTGAATGCCCTACCCCACCTTTACTTACTCAAATCTTTCAAAGTCCAACTTATATACTATTTCTTCTAGAAAGCTAATAAAAAATAATACTCAAAAGTCCCCTAAACTCTAGACTTCTCCTGCATATTATAATGAATTATCTTTTCTGTCCTTTTGGATTAGGAGCACCATTATCTCTACACTGCCTTCCTCTTCCAAACTATAATTCATAATGGATGCTCAGTTAATACTTGTTACTCAATTTATTGATCAAGCACAAGACTCAAGGCTTGAAAGAGTTAATGTGCCTTCCTAAGCACTGAAAACATAGCTAGAAAATGTATGATGTTATGTATATAGTTTGCCCTGTCCCTTGTAGAAAGTAGAAAAGGCATTTAACAACAGTTTTACTAGGTTGTTTACTGAATCAGATCCTATAAGCCTAAGAGAAGTAAGTTAAATCTTATTTTCTGATAAAAGCAATCATATAAAATAGGTTTCTGTTCTTAACCAAGGTCTTGAGCCCAACTTCTTTATATGAATGGTCACAAGCGTGATATTTAATCAGTTACGAATGTTACACCTATTACACTATAGGATATAAAGCTTTCTACAGTGTATATAAATCAATTAAAGAAGGCAACACACCTGTAAAATATAATTTTATTTAATATGGGCTATCATAAAAGCCTACTTATAGTTATCATCCTTTAAACTCCCTACTAAAATAAATCTGGAGGTGAAGATACTCCTTTGATAGGGTCATGGTTTCAGAAAGATTTCTTTAAAGCAATTTTGGAAGGCATCTTAGAAAACTCTATAGGGGATTAAAGACTGCAGGAGCTTTTACAGAAACTAATGCAGGAATGTAGATTTGGTTGCCCCTATTTCACCCTGACAATCTCCCTACGGTGAACATAGATATTAGCCAGCAAGCCTGGATTTCTCTCAATATGGAGGCAGAAAGTTTGCTGCCTTTTGAGTAATCCTCTTATCAGCACTAGTTAATTTTCCCTATTATGTGACAATAACATATATGGCTAAGGAGACTACCCATTAAAATGCATCCACCCATTTATTCGCACACGATGGTGTCTTATTTTTCTTATTTGATAAAAAGCTTGGCCTAGGTTCCTTTTATTTTGACAGACTAAATGTCTACAATGCTCACAGCCATCTCCATGCTACCACTCCTCAGTGATAAGCCTCAAAGCTGCCTTTGGTAACTAAAGGTGGTACGGCTCCACATTATTGATCTACCTCTGATTTATGAGCACCATGCCCAGGCCTTTCTCTACAGTTACCATGTCTCTGCCAGAGGTGCTTAACCTGCCTACACATTGAAATATCACTGCCATGTCCCCAATGGATGAAAACTTATGTGCACACAAAACCCCGCACATTGATGTTTACAGGAGTTTTATTCATTATTGCCCAAACCTGGAAGAAATCAAGATGTCCTTCAGTAGGTGAATGGATCAATTAACTGTGACACATCAGTAAAAAGTAAAAAGATCAGTGGTTGTCAGGAGTTAACAGGAAGGGAAAGATGAACAGGCAAAGCACAGTAGAAGGTATACAAATGGCCAAAAGCACATGAGAAGATGTTCAACATCACTAATCATTAGAGAACTGCAAATAAAACCACAATGAGATACCACCTCACACCATGCTCACTGCCATCTCTGTGGTACTCTTTTAGGATAGCTGCTGGGGGAAAAAAAAGACAAGTGTTGTCAGGATATGGGACCCTTATGCACTGTTAGTGGGAATATAAATGCTACAGCTGCTGTGGAAAACAATATGGTGGTTTCTCAAAAAAAATTTAAACACTGATTTAATTTAAAATGACCCAGCAGTTTTACTTCTGGGTATATAACCAAAAGAACTAAAATCAGGAACTTAAAAAGATACTTGTTCAAAGCAGCATTGGTCCTAGTAGCCAAAAAGTGGAAGCAATGTAAGTATTCATTGACAAATGGATGAATAAACAAAATGTGATATACTACAAGTTGGAAAGCACACAAAAATAGCAGAAAATTTTAAGTCTCTCTCTCTCTCTCTCTCTCTCTCTCTCTCTCTCTCTCTCTCACACACACACACACACACACACACACACACACACACACAATGTTAGATATGGTTTCATCTGTACTCCATGAGGATAGGGACTTTGTTTTGCTCTCTGCAGAATTTCCCATGTTTAGAATTGCTAAAGTGAGTGTGCAATATGAATGAAATATGAATGAAAAAATGTGCATAGTTTTCACTGAGGGTCTCTGGTCAGACCTGAGCAGGGCATGGGTGGGACACACAGCCAGTGGATCAGATGAGCCAGTGGAAGGGAACCAGACCAAGGCTTTCCTCCTTACCAGGTGGGACAGACCTGGGGAAAGTACCTCCCATAAAGCATAACGTTTAGGGACTATATCAATTTGCTATCAGAGCTGAAGTAATGAATAGTGCTCCCCAACACGAGGTTCCAATATAAAATGGGGGGAAAAGTGATAAGAAATTTAGGATGGGCTATCTTCCGAAATCCAGACAGAAAAGTAACCACTGTAGTAGAACCTCAGTCACTAAATTCCTGGAAGGAAGCCTCATGCCAGTCTGTCCAGAAATCAAAACCCAAACCCCAATTAAGGATGGTGAGAAGAACTAGGTTAAAACATAAAAATTGGAAATTTCCATTTTCAAAATGGAGGCATATAGTTAGGCTTAGATTAGCAAGATATTTAGCACCTCATACCACAACTCCTGTGCCTGGAACTGGAGATAAGTCCAGATGCCTGATGTGTTCACATACCCGGTTATGAAGAATAAAGGAATTCAGAAACCAAAGGACAGGTTTGCAATAACCTGTATAACCTGTGTCCCTGTCTTGACTTTTGTTCTCCCTCAATACCATAGGTCAGTCTGTGTGTTTTCACCTCAGGTTTTAAAGAGTAGCTCTTCAGCTCAATCCCAGGTCCAAAAAAATGAAGTTAGGAGGAAAGGAAAGGTAGGCATCTACAGACGGAATGTGTAACGGGAAGGTTTTCCACTACAGAGAGAATTACACTGACAAAACACCTAGAAGACATGAACTGGATTCATAGAAATATTTCTTCCATGAAAACAATTTCTCAGTTTCTTTTCCCCTTGCTTTTTTGCGGTAAAATGATTTCTGTAGTCTGTGTTAAGCAGCCTAACTGTTTACTCTTCATTGTTGCTTTCTATGATCCAATCTAATTAACGTGTTCTTAGATTCTCCACTCCATGTCAAGTATAGCTGGAATAATAATAATAATAATAATAATAATAATAATAATAATGACAATAATATATAGCAGTAATAATAAATAGGATTTTTTAATTGTCTTTTAATTGTCACCCGAGCCTATTAAAATAGGTACTACTTCCTCATGTTATTGATAACCAAACTAAGGAATGGAAACAAAAATAATTTTTTGTCCATGGTCACACCCCTAGTAATCTGAATTCAAATTCAGACAGGCTTTCTGACTCTATAGCCCTCTCTCAAAACCACTAGATATACTGAGCTACTCTCACTGACCTCCTCTGATAAACCTGTGCTTTCTGAGCATGATCTCTGATCTACTATGACCTCTTTTCGAAAGACCCATATCCTTTGTCACAGATGTTAATTTTTCAATATAGTTTTACAGTACATAGCACAGTTATGAAGTAGAACAGTGATTGAATCTGATCTATAGGGTCACATAGCCATAGCAGAGGGCAATGATTTCCTATCATTTCATTTAAACTCCCCTCTCCATGTGGAGAAAAGCACATTTCAAACATCTTCAGGGAGAAAACCCTATATGCTGGGCAAAAAACAGACTAGTCAGACTGTCTCCAGGGGCTATGAATGCCAAGCTTTCTTGAAAACCTGAGGCACACAAACATTCTGAAACCCATGCCATTTCAGGGATATTTTGTTCAAATTACCATGTCCTGGAAAAAAACTAGAATTAGATTATGCAGTGATCCATTACAGGTAACGTGTACTCAGAGGTAACCTGCTGTATCTAAATATTTGCTTATCTTTAAATCATACTCTGAATTAAGTACTCAGATTAAAATATCATACCTGTTTTGATAAGTAGTTTGTTTGTTTTTAATTAGTTACCTAAATCTATCAGGAGTGTGACAGAGCAAACCAGCAAAGGCATCATACTGTGTGGTTGTAACTAGTTCTAGTAGTTGGCTAAAAATTAAGAGAGAAATACAGCAATCCTAAAGCAGCAAGGAACTGCAAGAGCTAGAAGTACATTTTAGAATGAATCAAAGGCCAGAAATGAAAAATGGGCCTTCAGCAAGTAGCCTTTCCTATTAGTAAGTTGATCAAGCAGTAAGTACATGTACAACTGCATTCTCCACACTGCATTAGGAGCTGAGGATTGCAGAGGCAACTACTTGCTCTCTGCTCCTAAAGAATTTTATCATCTCTCCTGCCCTGGCCAGTGTGGTTCAGTTGGTTGGGCATCATCCCACATACCAGGAGGTTGCAGGTTCGATTCCCAGACAAGGGCACATGCCCGGGTTGCAGGCTCAATCCCCAGTAGGGGGCATGCAGGAGGTAGCCAAATGATCATATTAATGTTTCTCTCTCTCTCCCTCTCCCTTCCTTTCTCTCTAAAAATTAATAAACTATTCTTTAAAGAAAATAGTTTTATCATCTCTAGAACTGAAATAGAACTTCCTACATTGATACAAATATCCCACATTTGCTCTGTTAAATATGAAAGAAAAGAACCACAGGTTGATATTTCAATTTCAATTAAATTAAATTAAAAATTTGATTCTTTAGCCACACTAGCTACATTCAAGTGCTAAATAGACAAACATGGCTGTTTAATCAAATCTAAATACATTTAAAAATTTCTCAGGCATGCTAGTCACATTTCAAGTGCTTAATAGCACCTGTGGCTCATGGCTACTGTGTTTCCTGGCTACAGCTGATTCTCTCTCCCCCGGAAGTTTTATTAGACAGAACTACCCTAGGAAAGGTCAGAAAGGAGAAAGCATAATGTCCTTATTTTTAAGAAGCATTCATTGTATGGACTTCTTCAAATAAAATCTTAAGTCATTATAAAAAGAAGAAAAAGTGAACAGGACTGAAAGGTGAAATCTTACCAACTGAAGGCAACTATGTGTACTTTACAACATACCTGTAACCAGATGATATTTGATCTTAAATTGGCTTTGAATTTATATATAACTAGAGGCCCGATGCATGAAATTCGTGCAAGAGTAGGCCCTCACAGCCCCGGCTTCCTCCAGACGATCATCTGGAAGGTCGTCAGGGAGGGTGTCTGGATGGTCATTCTGCTGTTTGGCCATTTGGTCAATTTGCATATTACACTTTTATTATTATAGATACTGTTAAGTGATGTCTTTAGCAATCGATGGTAAGCTATTAGGCACAAAACATTTCCACTTAAGAAATTTTCTATAAAAATAGTCAAATCCATTATATTCTTAACTTTATAGTCAAAGATGATTAGTGTGGGTGGATGGCTTGGACTATAGGGAAAAGAATAAAATTTAGGATAATAGAGACACCATTGAGGTGAATTATTTTATTCCAGCAAACCTCATGCTGAGATTTATTTCTTCTTCTTGGTAATGCATAACAAAGAAAGTTAAGTGTGGGCTCTTGTATCAGTAGGACCATTTAAACTGATGCATTAGAAGACTACTAGCAGCTTTCACCTCATTCTAGCTATGGGCCTATTGATGTTCTCATTAAAAACTAATATTCTCAGTGACTTGAAACTCATCATAAATATTTAAGTGGTATTACTTCTAAAATGAGAGCTTCTTCACTCCCTTCATTCATAAAAGGACTTCAACCCATTTGTGACTATGTTTCTGAAGAAGAACATGAAAGATACCCACAGTGACAAGCCCTCGATATTCATGTAGATGCTGATATACATGCCATGAAAATAAAGCACAGTAATTGCACTGAGTAGATACATGTACCTTCCATTATCTTGTTTACATACCTGGATGAAAGATTTATATAACTGGGGTTGCCTTTTTGGTACCATCTTCAGAACTCTGATCTTCAATGACTTTGGCCTAGAAAACACTCAACAAGGCTATTTAACTTCTGAAAATTGGCTTCTTCACACATGAAATGATTTAATTTAATGACAATGATAGTAATCATGTTAATTGAAGAAAAGAAATTCACTGAGAAAATCCACATTAATGCCTGGCCTTATTTTAATCTGTTCAGAATTTGTGAATTCAGCAGGCTACATCTTAGCTTCTGGAATGATCCATTCAAGATTTGATTGGCATGTCCTAGGTGAGCACTGCTCACCTCAAGGGAAAAGATCTGTGATCTGGTCAAGGAGGTGAGCCAACAGCCTGGCCCAATATCCAGTGTCCAATGAGCTGCCTTCCCTTTTCCATTTCCTCATTCTAAACTCCTCTTTTACCTGTTTATTTTTTTTATTCCATTTACTTATTTATTTATTTATTTATTTATTTATTTTTATTTTTATTTGAGAGAGAATGTGAGTTAGAGAGAAAGAGAGGGAGAGAGAGAGAGAGAGAGAGAGAGAGAGAGAGAGAGAGAGAGATTGATTTGTTGCTCCACTTATTTATGTATTTATTGGTTGCTTCTTGCATGTGCCCTGACCAGGGATCAAACCCACAACCTTGGAGTATTGGATGATGCTCTAACTAACTGAGATACCCAGCCAGGGCCTCTTTTTCTTCTTTTTACAAAAAATGTTCTGATATTACCTAAAACAATCCTTTTCAAAACAGTCTCTCATGCTTTCTTCCATAGAAATCCTCAGTATAAACCCCCAAACCCCATCTCCAGTAATAATCTAACCATGATCAGCGCTATTAGTACTAGTATAACCATCAGCATTCACCTGCTCCTGTTGACATGCTGACTGGTTTCAGTGTACTGGTTACAACTATCCCACTAGTCCTGCAGCTAACGGGGTACTTAGCTCCTCTGGAAAACGAGTTGCTCCAAGGCACAGGCTCTTTTAGTTATGGCTGATTGGATTTAGAGGCGACAGCTCAACCAAGATGAACTAGTCAAATGATTTCTTCCTACAAATTTAGATTAGAATTAAGAGTTAGTCAGTCTGACCTGATTTTTAAATGGAGCAGTTGCAAACTTGGGAGACCTGAGTTGACCACCTTCTCATTAGCACACGATATGGAGAAACAGAAGGAAAAATAAAAGCCAATCGGGGTGGGGAGTGAACGTCTGTCAGTTTTGCAATTCAAGCTCCTATCTCCCCAGTCCCACCCCACCCCCAACCCACACCCCTCATGGAAACGCATATATCCACAATCCTCCTCCAAAGAAGATTGCCTCACCTCTGACTTAATCATCTTTTTCTTCTCCACTGGCTCCTAACCGCTCACCTGCCTGCCTGCCTGATCACCCCTAACTGCCTTCCACTGCCAGCCTGATCTCACCTCCAACTGCCCTCTCCTGCCAGCCTGATCACCCCTAACTGCCTCTCCTGCCTGATCGCCCCTAACTGCCCTCCCCTGCAGGCTTGATCTCACTCCCAACTTCCCTCCCCTGCTGGCCTGATCTTGCCCCTGCCGGCCTGATCTCACCCCCAATGGCCCTCCCCTGCTGGCCTGATCACCCCTAACTGCCTCTGCCTTGGCACCCACCACCATGGCTTTGTCAGGAAGGAAGTTGGATGTCCAGAAGATGGCCGGTTGACCTGGTCTAATTAGCATATTACCCTTTTATTAGTATAGATGTCCTTTTTTTTGGTTAATTCTCAACTGAGGATATTTTTTCCATTGATTTTTTAGAGAGAGTGGAAGGGAGGGCAGAGACAAAGAGAGAGAGAAAAAAAATCAATGTGAGAGTGACACATTGATTAGTTGCCTGCCACATGAGCCCCGACCAGGGTGGGGGATTGAGCCTGCAACTGAGGTACATGCCCTTGACCCTTCAGTCCACAGGCAGCCAACACTATATCCACTGAGCCAAACTGGCTAGGGCCATCTTCTTTCTTGGACTAAGATTCCCTCCTCCTTTTTAACACTAACCCTTCAACTCAACTTGGGCCCATTCCTTTCCATCTCCTGAGTAACCCTCCACAACTGTTCTTCCATTACCGGCTCCTTCACACATTTTTCATCTCCCATTTCTGTTATTTATCCAGGGATCCCCTTAGTCTTCAAGTGAGCTTCTGTTTTCTTTCATCTCATCGCTAAGCTACTGGAACAGATTGAGAGTAGTGCACTTTGTAAACAAGTGCTGAGCTCTGGCTACTTTCAAGTTAGTATGCTGAGCATTTCACATTTATTAGCAACAACCCCACAGCTCTGTCTACTGCATGACTCTGCTTCCACCTCCTGTCCACCTTCACTCTCCATTAAGCCAGAAAACTCTGTCCTCAACATTCCATGAAAACATTTGTCCCAAAGGGTACTTGTGGACTCCCAATCTCCAAATTGTAGGTTCTTTTCTTAATTCTCACTCTGTTTAGCTTTTGTATCATATTACAATAATGGTTTATCCATCTCAATAGGCAGAATAATGATCCTCCCAAAATACCCAACTCCTAGTTCCTGGACCCTGTGTATATGTTACATTATATGGCAAAAGAGACTTGGAAGGCATGACTAAGGTTGCAGTCCTTGAGATAGGGAGAGTTTCATGATTATTCAGGTCTAAGTATTATCTAATCACATGAACCATTTAAAGGCAAAAGTCAGTCAGAGATGTGATGGAAGAAGCAATAGGAGAGATTCAAAGCATGAGATGGACTCAACCCACTGTTGCTGAAGATGTAAGACAGTCAGAGCCAAGAAATACAGGAATCCTCTAGAATCAGGGAAAGGCTCTTAGGTGACAGCCAGCAAAAAAATGGGATCTCAGTCCTACAACCACAAGACAGTGAATTCTGCCAACAAACATAAAGAGCCAGGAAACAGATTCTCCCATAGAACCTCCAAAAAGGAACATGGTCCTGTGACATCTTGATTTCACCCATGAGTGACCCATGCCAAAATTGTGACTTACAGAACTGAAGATCATAAGATTGTGTTGTTGAGCCACCAAATTTTTGGTTACTTGTTATAGCAGCAGAAACTTAACACACATCCTTCTTTCTGGAATTCTCTTCTTGGCTTTTGTAATAATCCTTTTTGTGGTTCTACCCCTATCTCCTCGAACTCTTCATCTTCAACTCTTCTTTACTCCCATTCTCCCTATATATAGGTAATTTCTAAATTTTTGTTTTCATTCCTATTTTCCTCTTGGCAATCTCATAAGATTTCATAACTTCAACAACCACTTCTATTCATATGGTGCCAAGAGCTAAATTCCTGCCTCTGGCTTTTCTCCCACTGATTAGTGGTCATCATCATCTAAATAACTCACCCATACAAAACATTCAGTACAACCAAAACTGAACTCATCATCTTTCTCCAAGGGCTGCTTCTCCTTCTTATTGTTCTAATCTTAACTCATACTGCCATTCTCTCTGTTACTCATATTCAACAACTCCAAAGCATCCTCGATATCTGTTAATATTCTAAAATACACAACTCTACAGTTTTTTTCAAAGTCCTATGTATTCATCTTTGTATGTATTACTTCTCCTCTATTCCTATTGGCCTGCTGTTTCTGATAGGGTTGAATCATGGAAATAGAAACTACTTTAATTATTTAAAATAGACTCAAATACAGAATTTTAGCTTTACATGTGATAGAAGAACCAAGAAGCTAAATAAGGAATAATCAAGCAATCCAGAAAGTAGTACAATAGTAAGTTGCCACCACCCCTACCTTGGAGAGGCAAAAATGGAAGATGGGGTTCCCAAAGCTGGAACCATAGAGAAGTTATTGCTGCTGCTAGAAGTTAAGAGAGAGGTCACAGCTTCCCAGACATCCCTGCTAAGCCCCAGATATGTGAGTAAAGCCCTCTTGGACATTCCCACCTAGCCACATGAGAGATCCCAATTGAGAACAGCAGAAATACCACTCAGCTAAGCCCTTGCCAAACCATAGAAGCAGGAACAGGTAAAAAGATTGTCTTTTTAAGCCACAAAGTTTTGGAATGGTTTGTTACAGAAGAATGGAAAGCTGAAATACTCCCGCTCCTCTCACAATCATGTATGGTTGCATTTTTGCAATAAACCATTACTCGATAATATTTGTAATGGTTTTGCCTCTCTAGACAAACCCTGACTACTACACTTGGCATCCAAAGCTCTCTTCCATCTGGCCCCAGCCAGTCTCGCCCTGCTCATCTCTGACTACTGTTTTCAATCACCTTTTACTCCAGCCAGTCAAATCATGGGTTCTCACACATGCACTTGACTTTCTAGATCCACATTCTCCTTACCCAGACTGTAGCCTCCTGTTAGTACTGACATAAGTAAACCCTGTTTTAATATCCCCTCCTTCAGGAAGTATTATCACACTCCCACAAGTAATCTCTTTCCACTTTAACCCTGTCATATTTTATGTGTGTATGGTACTTACCTTGCATTATTGTTAATTAGTTCCTTTGAAGAAGTGGAAACTTCAAGAGGATAGGATTGAGATTCTTTTTTTAAAAAAATACATTGTATTGATTTTTCACAGAGAGGAAGGGAAAGAGAAAGAGAGTTAGAAACATCAATGAGAGAAACATCGATCAGCTGCCTCCTGCGCACCCCCTACTGGGGATGTGCCTGCAACCAGGTACATGCCCTCCACCAGAATCAAACCCAGGACCCTTCAGTCCCCAGGCTGACACTCTATCCACTGAGCCAAACCAGTTAGGGCAGGATTGAGATTCTTAATGCATGTTTTCCTTTCATCAGCACCTAGGAGAGTACCTTATGCAGGATGCCCCACCCCCTCCAAAATGTATACATGCTTTAACAGCTGATGGCTCAATTTTGAAAATGAAATGTATTTTAATAAACACTGCCTTAATAATTATTCAAAATGTGTGTACACATTTTTAGGGACACCCTATATATAAGGTATGCTCATTAAATGTTTGTGGGCTGACTGACTGGCTCAATTAAACATCAGTGAATCTTGGGTAACCAGGAGGAAAGAAAATAAATGATGTGTGCCTACCACTAGAATGAAAGCTTTGCTGGGCACTGAAAAAAAGGCTCAGAAAATACTTGTAAACTGGATGACATTCATGTGATATGTTCTATGAGCCTTATACTATTTCAGGAACATCTTCCTTAAACACTGTGTAGTTCCCAAAATGTTTGAAACATTTAAAGTTTCAATGACAACCTTTCCTTCTTTGCCCACAACTCATTTTCTCCTTCCTCTTTCTGCATTACTTTCTCTTTCCAAGCCCTGCCTTCTTCCTTTACCTAAGGGAGAGGAGCCTTCTTTAGGTAGGCTGCATGCTGCCCAGACCCCATGTCCAGGTCCACAGAGATGTAGGGGTCATCACAATTATATTAATCTGACCCCTTTCTTTCTGTGCAGATTCATTTTCTGGCCTGGAACCAACAATATAGAGTGTTTTCAGAGTCCTAACCCTTTGAGGATAAATTTTAATTTAATCATTTAAAAATGATAAGAACAATCAAATCCTTGGTTAGCACAAAACATCTATGGGATTGTTACAAATTTTTGGCAATATTCACACAAGAGGGAGCAAAGCATGTCAGGCTAAATTGGTTATAAAATGCAAAGCAATTTTCATGGAAAATTAAAAACTAGAGCCTGACATTGAACTGGTACCCAATACATAATAACTTCCAAGAGTGCCATTTAAAAGAATCCACCTACCACTTTGCCTTCTTTTTTTCTTACTTTTTTTAAGGAAAAAAAAGGGGGCACTTGTGCAAAATTCCAAATTACTAACCAGATTCATACTCCATACAAATAATGGGAAAGCCAGAGTTTTGCACTGAGACACCAGTTTGAATGTTAGTTCTAAGGCATTTACTGGGTATGTTACATCAACTCTTGCAGCCTCCAAGTTTCCTCAATTGCCAAATGGGTCACAACCCTGGCCATAGAGGATTGTGAGAGATGCTCCTGTGAACACAGGACAAGTCATGCCACCTAGAGCTGCAGGCGCTCAACTGCTCCAGAAATGGCAGGGTTGGGACACTTGGTGAATCTGTTTCTCTCACCAGCACTCGGAGCAGGACCTAATGCACAGTATGTGCCCTGCACATGGCCCTTCCCCAGAGGAGCTAGGGAGTCATTTTCATAGTTTCTTCCTTCCACTAAATCAGTTTTGCAGTTTTCTTACTTACCTAATGACAAGACATAGTTCTTGAAGTGTGTGGTTAATCCCTTCTAGATATAGCCAGCCCTCACAGCAGTGTAGTTCAGGTTGGCAGGCAAGTGCTAAGCCCCCACCAAGCTCTTCTCTGTCCTTGTAATTCTGAGGCATAGGTGAGATCCAGGGTTCCTGATCACTGAGTTTATAATCTCAGCAAACGACGCAGATGCCTAAGAAACAACAACAACCAATCCACCACGCATTTTTATAGCATTTTTATTATTATAATAAAGATTGTGTGCTTTCATATAAACATTCCATTCAATCTCCTTCGAAGCTCCCAGTGCTTCTGAGGTAGGCAGGAGAGGTATTAGTATGCCACTCATAAAGCTGAGGAAATCGATGCCCAGAAAGTCTGAGCCAGGTATCAGGGCCACAGAGGTACTTAGTGGCAGAAGCCAGACGAAGCTCTGGGTCCCAGGACACCATGCCCAGTGTTCTTCCCAGTAGACACACAACTTCCTGTGCTTCCCTTCCCTACCCTCTAATTTCTGTCTGTGCCATTTTAACATACCTGAAAGAAAGAGATCTTCAGATCATTAATTCATTCAAAGTCCCATCCTGAGCTCCTATCTTGTGCAAGACTCTGAGCTGGGTGTTTGGGGGGCACAGAGATGGCTATAGGAGCCACAGTACTTCAAAGAGAGGCAGAGTCATGGGGGAGTGCTTTCATTCATGAGTCCAGAAAGGCTCTGGAAAGACTCATGAATGGAAGGACATAGTTCTCCACTGTAGCTGTGAAGACTGGGTATAAAGCAGGTAAGTCAACTCAGGCCATAAACTCAGATCTGCAAGAAAGGCAGCTTCATTTTTGTTTTGTTTTATTTTTGATACTTCAACTGAGTTTCTATTGTGAACACATTCTGCACATAGTACCCTGTTTTCTGTTAGTTTGCATAATCTCTATCCATTCAGAGAATGATGGTTAATTTTATGTGTCCACTTGACTGGGTTATGAGGTGCCTGGATATTTGGTTAAACATTCTGAGTGTGTCTGTGAGGTGTTTCTGGATGAGATTAACATTTGAATCCTCAGACAGACTAAAGCAGAATGCCCTCTCCAATGTGGGTGGTCCTCACCTATTCTGTTTAAAGCCTAAATAGATGAAGAAGTTAAATAAGAAAGAATTCTTTCTCTCTGGCTGTCTTTGAGCTGGGATGTAAGTCTGCTCCTGCCTCTAGGCTCGGACTTGAACTTACATCATCAGCTCTCTTGGTTCTCAGACCTTTGGACTCTGATTGGAACTATGCCGTCTGCCCTCCGGAGTCTCCAGCCTGTGGACTACAGATCCTGGACTTCTCAACCTCCATAGCCATGTGAGCCAATTCCTTACCGTAAATCTCTTTCTCTAGGCAGATAAATATACTATCAGTTCTGTTTCTATGGAGAACCCAGACTAATACACAGGGTCTTCTCACCCCTCCCTGATGGGGTGCCTATGTCCCTGGGGGTAGCAGAGGAACTTACTTAGGGCTAACAGACAGGAAGGAGGAGACAATCAGTCATCATTCCTCATGGCCTGTACTGCCACTAGCACAACTAGGGCCTCACATTCCTGGCAGGGGTTTTTGCAGATGGCTGTTACACTCTAATTGTTCAAATCATTACATGCCCCAGATCCAGCTCTCACAGCCTCTCCCACAAGCTTCCACGGTATTTGGGAAGCATTGGGCTGTTCCCTTGCCCATGCCAGATATACAAGAAATTTGGCTAGGCTGCCTCAGATCCATAAGTACTCACATACCACACAGCTCCATGACTGGGGAACTGGGAAGCTCTGCACAACTTTCATCTTCTCAGGATCCACCTATAGCATGAACATAGGACACATCCACCTCAGATCCCAAGAAATTTAGTATTTCTACTATGGCACATTCTCAGCACCCTACAATGTCTACTCCTTCTGAGCTCCCTCTAAACATTTCACCTTCCTCCACCTGTAGAAGCTTTATCTAGACAGGTAAGAATGGGACTTGGGGAACAGGAATAAAATGAATGATCACATATTCTTATTCACACATGAAGCTTTTGATCATCATAAGGTCAATAATTTGACTCATGTTCTCTGCAGATTTGGTTATTTGACTTTTGTTTGTTTTCTGTGATACCATCTTCCCCTCAGATATTAAACACTTCTGACTGAATGGGGCAAAATTTGAGGGGACAAGAAATGAAATCAGATCAAGAAATAATCTGGGTCATATTTATTACCTTTGTTCTGCACAGTAGGGCTTGGGGATGCTGACACGGCATTGGGGAAGAATGTTTAAGGGAGCAATGTGAGAGATACTGGGAAAGCAAATTAACAGGACTCATTATTTTCAATTTTTATAAAACCGTCCTGCTCCTGAGCTTTTTAAAAAATGAGAATTAAATAAATCATTAAGCAGCTTATCAAATCTAGCCAATTTTAAATAATAGAAAAACAGTACTGAATTCTGCCTGAAACTTCACATTTTAATTTTTTCCTCTTCATTTCCAATCATGCTTGGTATGATCTAAACAAACTTGCTTATTCAGCATCCCTCACTCATTTCCAGACCCCTGTCTCTGTACATCCATTCTCCTGAAAGCACCTCTTTCAGAATGAGAATAAGCTTGGGCAGGGCTCAGTAGCCCCTGAAGCCAGGCTGGGGAAAACTGGAGCTGTTCTATCAAAGGCTGTGCCAGGACCTTTGCCTACCTTGCAGCTATGAGTGCTCAGGCTCAGAGCCGGTGTCTGGCATGAGTCAAGGGAGAAGCCGAGATAAGCCTGGTCTGGTCCATCTGGCAGAATCAAGGTCAGGGATATCCCTGCTGGAGCAGAGTGGACAGAGCAGTGCCTGGTTCTGAGGAACAGCCACTCACGGTGGTACCTCTTGGTATCTGGGAGAAGGAGGGCAGGAACCCAGGTAAAGATTTCATCTCCTGGAGAAGGCCCAACAGGAGCCAGTCAGGACAGTGCCTCTTACAAAAGTCTGGGACGCCAGATAGGACGGGATGTGTGGAAGCCAGTACGTTGGGTTAGATCCACGCTGGTGTAGCGCACAGCTATAACTGACAGCCTTCCAGAGTGCCCAGGGTTGGTGTCTGGCACAAAAAGCTGATCATGTTAGCATTCTGTCTCACTCTCAGGCACTGCTGGATCAGGAAGAGGAATTGTCCTGAGCTTGGGGCTATGAGGAGCTGGGAAACGCCACAAGAAGAGCCATGAGAGAGAACTCTATGAGAGCCAGATTTTTTGTTTATTTAGTTCACTGCTATATCTTCTTTATTACAACAGTGCCTGGCACATGGTGTGCACTCAATAACTATCTGTGAAAAGAATGTATAAAATCATGGTTCTGTCTTTTAAAAGCTGTAAAACTATATGCAAGATATAGAGACTCAGTTGTTCTTCCATTCAGTTGTTTTAGACAATGTGTGTTGCCATAGGCACAATTTTGTCCCCGTGACTTTCACTCTCAAGTATTACTCCCATGAAGATGTTACATTACATGGCAAAAAGGAACATTGCTGATGTAGTTGATTACTACTCAGTTGACTGTAATATAGAGAAATTATCCTGGATTATCTGGGTACACCAAATCTAATCAAACAAATCCTTAAAAGGGAAGATATTTCTGCAGTTGGTAGCAGAAGGGAAGTCATGGGAGGAGGTATAAGAGGACATAGGAGGAATAAATGGTGATGGAAGGAGACTGACTTGGGGTGGTAAATGCACAATACAATATACAAATGATGTATTATATAATTATACACCAGAAGCCTATATAATTTTATTAACGAATGTCACACCCACACATTCAATTAAAAAAAAGAAAGGGAAGTGAGAGGTTCAAGGCATTAGAAGGATTTAATGCACTGTTTGGTTGACTTAAAGATTACAGAGGTCATGTGTCAAGGAAACCGTGATCTCAGTTCTACAATCACAAGGAACTGAATTCTGTCAGCAACCTAAGTGAGCTTGGAAGTGTGCTCTTCCCTAGAGCCCAGCCACCCCCTTAATTTCTGCCTATGAGTCTGAACACATGAGCCAGTTGGCCTCCCTATACTCAGACTTCTAAGCAACCAATGTGTGGTAATTTTCCATTGCAATAATAGAAAACTAAAAAGTATTTATGTATTTATATTCACTTGTATCTATATATATAAAAGCCTAAGCGACCAGCTGACCAGCTGACCAGCTGACCATTTGACCAGCTGACCATTTGACCTTGACACATGGTAGCTATGACATGCACTGACCACCAGGGGGCAGATGCTCAATGCAGGAGTGGAAACCACAGGCATGGAAACATGGAACAGACTGATGAATCTCAGAGGGAAGGAGAGAGGAGGGAGGGTGGGAAGAGATTAACCAAAGATCTTATATGCATACTAGAGGCCCAGTGCATTGATTCATGCACTGGTGGGGTCCCTCAGCCTGGCCTGCGCCCTCTCGCAATTCTGGACCCCTTGGAGGATGTTGGAGAGCGGGTTTTGGCCTGATCCCCACAGGCCAGGCTGAGGGACCCCACTGGTGCATGAATCCGTGCACCAGCCCTCTAGTTATATATAAATAACTCAGAATACACACACACACACACACACACACACACACACGACACATTCTAAGTACTAATAATGATAACTGGAGCTGTCAATCTCCATGGCTTATGTCTGCATTTCTTCTTCAACCCTTTTTTGGCAACCACCTCCTAGTCCTAATCATTTCATTAATTTTGTAATGAAATGTTCTTATAGATTTAAGTTTGAGTTAATTTTTAGGTGAGTTTCTCTTGCTGAGAATAGAATCAACACTGATGGACTGCTTGGGTGTGTCAAGCCTTAGCCTACCAAAGCCTACTACTCTCCATTGTGTATGAGGAGGGGTGAAAAGAAAGGGAAAAGGAAAGCAATGAGTCAGCGTGAGTCTAGGTTTCCACAGAGAAGGGGGCTTGCTGCTTTCCCATGCACAAGTGAAACAAGACTTTAAATAAGTGAAGCCCTCCTTCAATGATGTTTTCTGCCTGGTTGCTGGTCCTGAGCCTGGCAGTTGTCAATCACAACTCAGGTCATATAACTCACTATTAAGAGGAGAATCCCACAGTGTCATAGATGGCTGAGAGCCCCAGAGGTCATCCAAATCAGTGGGGTTCAGCTTCAGAGAAATAATTCACTCTAGCTAGTTTGAGCAACCTGAGATTATTACACTGAGTTGACTAGTGGCCTTCCAAAATTCATGTCCACCTGGAACCTCAGAATGTGACTTTATTTAGAGACAGGTCTGTATAGACATGATTATTTAAGTTAAAAAGAGGTAGTACTGGATCAGAGTGGACCCTAAATCTAGTGACCATTATCCTTATAAGAAGATCATGTGAAGACACAGGCCCACCTGGGGAAAAGGCCATGTGATAATAGAGGCAAAGATTGAAATGATGCAGCTACAAGCCAAGGAGTACCAAAGATTGCAGGCAACCACCAAAGCTAGTAAGAGGCAAGGAAGGATTCTTGTTAGAGTTCAGAAGGAGGATGGGCTGGATGATACCTTGATTTTGAACTTCTAGCATCCAGAACCATGCAAAAATAATCTTTTGTTGTTTTCAGCTATCCAGTTTATGGTGATTTGTTATGGCAGTCCTAGGAAACAAATACACCCCATGTTAAATGGCCCAGAGAACTATTGTGGGAAGGCTGTTGAAGAAACATACCATAGGCTTACTGTCCGGGAATAATCCCAAAGCACACTGTCGGAGCAGTCAGCTAAAGGAGCCACACCTCCTGACTCACACAGAAGGCGCCGAATCTCCCAGCTCTAGAACCACACAGAAAAGGATACTGATGCCCTGCTTCTCTCCCTTATTAATTCGGTTCCTAATTTAAGTCTCTAGCAAGGGTATCCAATTGGTGGAACTGAATCCAGCTGCAAAGGATCTGGAAATGCAGGTTGTAGTTCCCCAGCCTCTGCATCCAGGAGGGCCCAATCAGGAAGGTTAGGATCCACAGGTATAACACTAGACACCAAAGTGTCTCCCCCAATTCCTCACATTGACCCAGATGCAGCTAACCTTCACTGAAATATTCATATGGGCCAGGCATTAAATCATATTATTTTATTCATATTCTTAACAGCCTTTTAAGGTACCTATTATTGTCCTCATTCTAAACATATGGGAACTGAACTGAGGTTCAATTAAGTTTTTGAATCTTATTGATTGCCTCACAACAATTTATTTAACATTCCAGAGGTATTTATTGAATGCCTACCAGGCTTGCTGGGAATAAACAGTAAACAGGAAATACTTAATCCCTAACTCCAGTTGCTTAAAGTCTAATGCAATTGTTTTAAACCTGGCCTACATAAGAGTTGCCTGAGGCCTAGGCTTTCAGGTAGATTGCTGAGCCCACATTACCAGAAGTCTGGGAAGAGAAAACCGTTATTATTGAGGTGATGACCTGAGCCCTAGTCCCTTGATTCCAGGCCCAGGGGCTCTATTGCTGCCCTAAAAATTCCTCCAGATGCCAGGCAGGTAAAACAGGTCTGCGGAGAAGGTAGTTATAAGTCAGTAAGTATTAAGTCAGTTATTGGTAACTGAACCTGGCATGACAACTGCCTAGAGATGCATAGCACATCCCTAGATTATTTAGGGCCTTTGAGCATCCAGGCTGTGAGCAACGCAAGGCTCCTCACCCTCTTTTGTACCTGGCAGGCATCCCAGTGAGGAGGAGAATCCACTTCCATGGCAGTCTCCCCTCAGAGCACCTCTCACACCGAATGCTAACTGCCTCCTGCCTTGGCTGTCAGCCCTGCTGGTCTATAAGTAGCAGGAGGGCCAGGGATTGAGCCTGCCTTGTTCACAGTTATATTCACTCTGGGCAGGGACTAGGCTAAGTTCTAATGCACAAATATCTATCTGTGGAAGAGAGGAAGAAAGGCAAGGAGAGGACAAATCATGTCCCATCACACCAGGGGAATATATGGCCTCTAGCCTCCCCTTTCATAGAGAGGAACACCCTCTGGACTCAGGACGGTCTGCACAGTACCCCTCTTCCTGTCCTTGACAAAGGCCGTGGTGCCTGCTCTGTGGACTGAAGGTACACTGCACTACTCCGCCCCCACAAGGAGGTACCCCCACCTCCAGGAGTGGCTGGAGTTTCCCTCTCACACCGCACAGGTTGCAGAGGCAGCACAGAGACTTTCTTCTGCTCTTTAATTCAGCAAATAATACTTTCCCAGGCTGTTCTAGGTGTTTGAAGTACAGTGGTGAACAAGTAGGTTTTGTTCCCATGAAATTTACCGGCTACATGGTAAACGTGAGTGGGTAGATAATAATCACAGACTATGATAAGTACTAGGAAGGAAAAAGAAAGATAATGTGATAGAGTAACCAGGTGATTAATTTGAATAGCTCATCAGAAAATGCCTCCTGTATAGGGGAAATTTAAGCAGAAACCTGAAGGGTAAGATGGTACCATGAAAAGACCTAGAGGAAGAATGTTCCCCCCACAAAGCAATTCAAGGCTCTTGCCGTGTGTGTGTGTGTGTGTGTGTGTGTGTGTGTGTGGTGGGGAGGCCAGCTGTTTTAGGAACAGGATAAATCCAGTGTGGCTGGCACATAGTAACTGGAGCGTGGTAGAAGACTGAGAATGTGGGCCTGACCAGACCTCTCAAGACTCTGTAAGCAAAGGAGAAAATGCAGCTAACTGACAACCCCCAATAACCTTGGGACCCTATTCTTAGAACCTCTGAGAGGGATCCAGGCAACTGGCATGGCTTATAACCAGATACAGCGACAACTGTCCTTTTGCAGATGCCTTGGATCTACACCCTTGAAGAAAAATCTAGAGAAGTCTCCTTTGCCCTCTGCCATCAGTAGACACATTCTAGGGACACTTAAGAGATCTGTCTTATTAAAATGAAAACCAACTTTAATGGAACAATTGGAAAAGTGTCTGAAAATTACTAGAATCTTTAGATTACATTCATATTCTTATTCTCAACTCAAATGCACCGAAGTTATAAGTCAATATATAATTGTTCCTACTGCCCTGCAACCAATTCAACTTGGAATTTTACAACCCATCTTACCCTGGCTCATTCCTACTCCCCAACCCCATGGCTATCTCAGTTTGGGTTGGCATAAATTAGCATAAAAGGGCCAGTCTACACACAACTAGTGGGGAGGGAATACATGACCCCTACCAACATGCACAGAGTGCTGCTCAAGGACCTCCCCAACATAGAGGCCGCTGTCAAAACTGAGGCCTGGGTTCGGAGAGATTTTTGGAACATGCATGTAGATTCCCTTACCCAGATATCATTTTTTAGAAATCTTTTATTTTAAATTAACTTTTGAATTGCAATAGAGTTGCAGTTATAATAAAGAGAGTTCTGTATACTGTTTACCCAGTTCCCCGGATATTAGCATATTACATAACCATTGTACAATGATCAAAATTGAAAAATTAATACACTATAAACTAAACTATAGATATTGTTCTGATCTCCCCAGTTTTCCCCCAGTTTCCAAAATGCAACTGTTCTGAACTAAACCCTCACTCCCACTAGAGCCAATGGAAACAGAGAGATTTTTTTGGATGTGGAGAACCCAGCTGGGAACAGGGAGCACCCAAGAGAGATGAACGACTATGGAAAGACGAGGAGAAAGGGGAGGAAGTACACCTTCTTTGAGATTGTGTATGGTGGGGGAGAGGGGCTTCTCACCTCACTTCCTCAAGGAGAAATGGGGTGCTATGAGCTTCCAGAGTGTGGGTACATCACCCCTGGAGATCACAACCAGCTTCTCTGGAGGTAGCGATGTTGGCTGCAGAGAAAGTAAAAACCTTCCTCTGAGTGATGCTCAGTGCAGTCTATGTCAGAGTCCACATATATGACAGCCCCTAGGTTCCCCAGTGCCTAACTCAGCATCATACAGGTAGGACCCAGCTCTGGAACCAGAATGGAATTTGCCATGTTTAAAAGCATCTGGGAAGCTACAGTATGTGTTTGGCACAGAAGTGATTGATTGAGATGAAGAGAAAACGAGGACAGCTAAAATTGCAACAAATTACCCTAGCTGAGACTCATCAAGAAATATACCATTTTTATTGCCATTGGGGAGTTTAACTATCCTTCTTCATACCTGCACCCAGGCTTGTGGGTGGATAAGCAATTGCCACCAATACTTTCCTGCCTTCCATGAAATCTGGGGAGATGCAACTAAAGGAACATCTGAGTATTTGCAGGGAGTACATTAATAGTAGCTGTTCCCACCACCTCCAGCTCATCCCTACAGGGGTTAAAGCTGCTGAACCAACTTATAAACCACAGAGAGAATATGCTTAAGCTAATAGTAAATGCCCCTGATGTTTGCTGGAATATGCAGGGAGGGAGAGATTAGAGGGATGGAGGGGGAAGAGAACTGGAATTCCTTGCTTCTAAGGAATGAGTTTTCTGCCTACATAGGAGAGGAGACTCAAGCTGAACACAATATGCTGCATAACTATGACTGTTTCTTCATTGATAAATGAAATGGAACCGAAATCTGGATGATTAATTCAGTAGACCAAAATTCCTTTAATTGTAAGTGTTTGCTATTCTTTTTATGTTCTGTGTTATATGGAGCAGAACTTTGGGGTCTCAAGCAAGCAGTTACACACGTGCTTAAAGCTTCAACACTCTTTTCTGAAAAATAATACCGACTGCGGAAGCAGGTATCCCTACAGATACTACATGTGAAGGAGAGGGCTGACCTTCCCTCTGGGTGAGAGGACAAGTCATTAGTGTACTCCCTGCAAACTTGGGCAATGCAAAAGTGATGCTGGCTCCTCTGAGGAGCATACAAGAAGGAACACACTTGTCTAGCATGTTCCAATTTCTTACCCTTAGTCAGCTAATGTTGCTGATTTTTTCATCATTCTAAATGGCATATTAAAACAATGGGTTGAATTGTATCTCCCTAAAATTCATATGTTGAAGCCCTACCCCCAAAGGTGATGGTATTTGGATACGGGCCCTTTAGTGAAGTAATTAAGGTTAAATGAGTTCATAAGGATGAGGTCCTAATCCAATAGAATTGATGTCCTTATAAGAAGAAGAAAAAATATCAGAGAACTCTCTCTCTCTGCACAAGGACCAGGAGAAAGGCCACATGAGGACATTGTGAGAGGTGGCTGTCTACAAGCCAGGAAGAGTTCTCACCAGAAACCAAATTTGCAAGCCAGTCACCTTGATCATGGACTTCTAGCCTCCAGAACTGTGAGAAAATAAATTTCTGTTGTTTAAGCCACTCAGCTTATGGTATTCTGTTATGGCAGCCCTAGCTAGCAAGCTAACACACACACACACACACACACACACACACACACAAACACACACTCCCTCTTTCTTTTCACACAATGAAGCATACTATGCACCTTGATTTGTAAGATGAACAATGTCTTTGAGATTTACATATTAAGACCTTTTTATTCTTTTTTTGTTTGTGTGTTTCTAATACCAGCACAATATTCCACGGAATGGCTGTGCCCTGATCTATTTCACAGGCCTCTTATGAATGGACATTTAGATGTTTCCAACTTGCCAGCACACACAATGCTTCAATAAAACCCTCACACACGTGTGGCCTTGCACCTGTCACAGAGGGCTTCTTAAAAAATATGAATTCATTGACAATACTTAAAAATGGATTTCATGTCTGATCTGCATTTGTTACTTTTCTTGAAAGAACAGAAAATATGACACACTGGCCCACATTCTCTCCTGGCACCAACCATTTAGAGCTGAGAAGCTGCTGTACTGTCCACATGGGCCACAGAGGTCCTGCCAGCCACAGCGCTCACACATCAGGCCCCCACGACACAGCAATTTGGACCCCAATCTAGATTCTCTGGGCCCACTGTAGTTTAAGGTAAGTTATCAGAAAACACACTATGTACCAGCTTAGCTCATTCTCATCACCTTCTCAAAAAAAAAAGTGCCTTCACTAAGGTAGAATTTAACGTTATGCCTTCTGCCTCTATGGGTGGTTGAAATAAGAACTGTCTATTTCAGAAGGATTTGAGTGTCTTTACAGAGCTGTCACTGAAGATACTGTCCACTGTGTTACTCAAAGTTCTCTAAATAAATTTTCATTCCATAAATGTCTGCTTAGGACTGATTCCAGAATAATAAAAAGGTCTCTTCAGGTGAATGCATATACTTTCTCATGTCAAAAAAATGAAAATGAAATAATGCGCAAACTTCTACTCTTGAGTTAGGAAGCCAAACAATGTTTTAGTCGGTCTCAGTATCCCTGAGAGTTACCACTGGTCCCTGCTGCTTTGAGAGGTTCTGCTTCTCCATTCTATTTAAATCTATAATGAGAGGCCCCCACCCCTCAGTCACGTGAAGCCCATTTAGGTTCAAGTTTCCACCTTTTAGTCAATTTCAGGATGAACTTGGGTTTGGCCAAAAATTAACATTTTAATAGCTAAAACTCAGTGCCATTTATTTCACTGACATTCTCGTATTCAATAATGTAGGTAATCTAAGTTATATAAATATGCATTTCCCCCGAGGGACCTAATAATCCTATTTTCATTTTGAATGAAATAAAATTACAAATAAATATGTATATTTGTCCTGGATTAGCTCTCGCAGAAAAACGAAGGCTGCTTAGTGCTGAGTTAGGTGAACTCCTCGCTTTTTGAATCTCTCAAGGTCTTCTTGACTCCTGTGTTTCAACAGGAATCTGCACCATGGAAGCAGGTAGGGAACAAAGAACTAGGGAAAAGAATACTGTGTTTTTTTGTTTGTTTGTTTTTAATTGACATTATTATGATGTAATGTGAAAAAATACAGCCTGGTTTAAAAGTTCATTTCAGATATTTAATGACATCATGAAATTCTAAGTTCCCCTAAAAATTCTGACCACTAATCCAGTCTGGATTCTTAGCTGAGCAATGACTCTGTCATGATTACTTGTTAAGTTGATTGTTGTCCGAGTCTTCAGCGGATCTGAGGGAGCAACAGTGAAAGCATGTTTAAAACGCCCTGGATGCTTGCTGCAGTGCCCTCACTCATTAGCTGTGTGAGCCTGAGCCAGTGACTGGACTGATCAGTTTCCTTTCCTGTGAAATGTGGCTGCTACTGCTCAAGGTGGCTGTGATGATAATCAAATGACATGTAATATGCAAACATCCTTGGAAAATGTTTGAGTGAATGATAGTAATAATGATGAAGGCTAATATGGAACAGGCTGCCTTCTAAGTAATTTACATATGTATTAATTAACTTAATGGTTACAACCACTCTATGAGGGGGTTATTAGTATCATAATCCTGATATTTTACAGATTAAGAAACTGAGACACAAAGCAGTCCTAAGACTTGCCAAAGGACACACAAGAGCTAGGATATCTTGTTCCAAGGCCCATACTCTTAACTACTTTGCTGCCTCCAAATGTAAGGAATTTTGTACATTAGTATACTCCCACAGTGCCCCAAATATAGAAACATTTCTTTCAAATACACCTTTCCTATTTTTTCCCCACAAATTAGTTCATGCCCGGGAAAAACAAATAAATAAACAAACAGATCTTCCTTTGTGTCTTTCCTACAGGACTAGTTCCTACTCAACGGGAATAGATCGGAGGCTGATATTCTTAAATTAGCTACACTGCATGTGTCCCATGTGTTAGAATTCGCAATTTGCTTTCTTGCACATTATCTAACTCTATCTTCACCAAGACAAGGCAAAAACCAAAAAAATAAATAAAAAATCATTACTGTTTTCATTTGACAGAGGACATAGTTAAGGTCGGAAGAAATGATGTAAGTGGCTGAGGTCTCATAGCTGGTAAAAGGCATTGCTAGGACTAGTACTCGTGTTTTCCTGAACCTAAACCCAGGTCTCCACCTACACACCCATCCAGGTTTTCACCAAGCTCTCATTAAGATGCTGCATGGTAAGGGGCAACATAATGGAATCCTTCGGTTCCCATGTTTACGTTTATATTTTGTGGGAGAGAAGAGGGCATGGTGGGACAGTAAGAATATTGTGTTGTCGTGTACAGGACACTGGTTCTAGAGACACTGAGTAGAGATATGGTGTCTCCATTCCCGATATGTGTGAATTTTGGGGGTGGGTACGTGTGCTCATTGAGAACTAGGGGCTCTGTGGGAGTTTACTCTGTGCTACCTGACCTGTAGATGAGGTCCCCTTTTCTCCTGTTCCCTCAAACCTGAAGTGGAAGTTAGAAGAGAAAGGAATGCTGGGTTCCTTCTAGTGATTTTCCCATCTTGCCCTGTGGATGATGGAATCTTTCCCTGAGGGAGCATCAAGGCAGCCCTTATCCATGTGCCGCACTTCCCAATTGTGGCAGAAGATGGCCAAGAAGTGATCAGGGACTAGAGAGGATAGCAGAGAAAATTAAAGAAAGACAGAGGAAGAAAGGGCAGGAGGCATTACCTTTTGGAAGCAGCAATGAAGAAAAGCACCAAATATTTACTGATAAGGAAATGGATGCTCAGAGGAAATAAGTGGTTATCTAGCAAATCCTTCACAGACCCAGTGCTCTCCCAAAAGATGTGTTTTAAATTCAGCTGAAAGCTCCTCACATCACTCATCTCTGTTGCTTCACAAGAAGTCCAACCCCCACTGTTTTAGCCTCAGAGATAGAATCAAATCAGTAGGTTATGAGACAACTGAGAAAGCAAAGTTATCCTGAGACAAGAGAACTGGGGCTGTGATGGTATTAACTGGCATAGACATATTAGTGGCACACAGCTTTGTCCCTGGTACTGCCTCTGCTCACTCAACACACAATCCCTCCAAAGACCTCACAAATGCTTTCAAAATGCATTAAATCCAAGTTGCTATGTCTCTTAAAATTGTCATTCCCCCTGTTTTCAATGTATTTAGTTCAATTGTCATCATCTAATTTTCACAACACAATTCTAGTGTGTGTGCCTCCCTCCAGGGGTGTGGTAGGGAGGCTTTCCCCTTTTAGATGACGTACACATTCCATCCAAATGGATGGGGATCCTCCAGCAGACACACACACACCCTACCCTATCATTCCAGTTAGTAGAGCTCACAGTCAGAGGCCTAAAGGTTGGTAGGTGGCATGTGACGTGGTGACATGAACTGGGCATGGACATCAGAATTGGGATCCAAGCCCCACTATACCCCTTTCTAGCTGGGTGACCTTGGGGAGCTACCTAATCACTCTGAGCCCTAGTTTTCTCCTCCACAAAACAGAAATGATATATTCTTCCAGGGGTTGTTATGAAGACTAAATTAGATGATGTTTATTTAGTGCTAGAGATAGTGCCAAGCACATGGTTCATGAAATGATAATAAGTATCACTATTGTTGCCATTATTGTTATTAATACCAACATAATTTTTTTAAAAGTTAGAAAAGCAGACATGTGCTGCACTTCCCAATTATGGCAGAAGATGGCCAAGAAGAGGACTTTCACAGCAAATAAAGTGTACAAGCATAAACTCTCCAAAATAGTCAAACAAGTCCTCCTTCCTGCTCCAAAGACCATGTGTACCTCTTTCTACTACAGGACTTACGAGTATATTGGTGGAATTATTTGCTAATGAATCTGCCTCTGACCTGGAGTCTGAGCTCAGCAAAGTCAGGAAAATTTTATTCATCTTAAGATGAATCAAGCTTCTCTTGATGCCAGAATAGGCATTAATAAATTGTGAATGAATGAAAAGCTGTCCAAAAAAAGTACTTCTTCAGAAGAAATGTATCCCACAAGTTGATTTGGAGACATACTACCAAATGAGTTTATAATGCCTCCCTAAATGTCACTAGCAGGTAGCCAACCTAAACTGCAATTAATTAAAAGTAATCTGTAAACTTGTCAAGTGTGAACGGTTACAAAAGGAAGCTAAATGAAAAAGGGAAGGGCTGATGCAACAACAAAGGCAGGTGCCAATGGCCATCAGAGAGGAGAAGGGTTTGTCTCTTCTGCTCTGCTCTGCATGAGGGTGCTCAGAGGGGAAATGTTCTGGCTCTTCAACCTGAAACATCTCTTGGGACAAGAGAGACAATTCATCAAGTTGCCAAGGCTTGACAGGACTGTCCCTGAGGACACCCAGCTCTGATTCTATATTCGCCAAGAAACCTTCTGAACTGTCAATGTGTTTTTTCCTGAGTGAACTCACAGTTTCAGGCCCAGTTTTTCTCCATCTGTAAATTAATAAACCTGCATTCCAAAGTCCACATCAGAATTGGGGTAGGTGGGAGTGTTATCATGAACCAATTATTCACTACCTAGTCATGCCAGGAAAAAAATAAAGAAAATAAAATTGCTAGTGCAGTAAAACTGCACTGGATGTTAAAAAGAAGGAGATAAAAGTTAGAAGGTCTAGACCTGATAGCCTGACCTGTCCTATTACTTCAATAACTACAGCAAAGATTACAAGACAAGTGAAGGGCTGGAAGGAAGCCCCATCCTTCAATGCCATTATTCCCCACTGGGTCCCTCAGAGTGCAAAAAGAGAATTATATGAACTACCACCCCACCACAACAACAAAGCAATTTTATTTGTCTCAATAGACACCTAGCAAATGGTCAAAAGGCAATAGGTGTATATTATGGCAAAAGAACTATTGATTAGCTAAAAAGAGTAACGTTCAGCAGGGTTATTAATATTAGAATTATTATAATGTATAGCTATAAAATTCAAATTCCTAAGATTTTTCTCTATAATTTTTCAATTATTGGTCTAATATAGTTAAACCTATCTCTTGGTCATCTCTAGCATATGACTCTTCAGATGTACTTATATGGCACCAATGTACTTTGTTGATTCAAAACAAATTAATCAAACTAATTATTTTATACTAGAGGCCCGGTGCATGAAAATTCGTGCACTGGGGTGTCGGGGGGGGGAGGGGTCCCTCAGCCCGTCCTGCCCCTTCTCACAGACCAAGAGCCCTCAGGGGATGTCCTCTGTGGAAGGCGACCGGGCTGATCAGGTGAAGCATCATCCCCACCACCCCACTGCTGCTGCCACTGCCAGCTGCCACGGCTGCCTGCCCTCGCCCTCACAGCCACCATGGCTTTGTCCAGAAGGAAGTCCAGAAGGATGGCTGGAAGACATCCAGTCTATCAGTCTAATTGGCATATTACCCTTTTATAAGTATAGACTAGAGCAGGGGTGGGCAAACTTTTTGACTCGAGGGCCACAATGGGTTTTTAAACTGGACCTGAGGGCCGGAACAAAAGCATGGATGGAGTGTTTGTGTGAACTAATATAAATTCAAAGTAAACATCATTACATAAAAGGGTACGGTCTTTTTTTTTTTTTAGTTTTATTCATTTCAAACGGGCCGGATCAGGCCCGCGGGCCGTAGTTTGCCCACTGCTGGACTAGAGGCACGGTGCACAAAAAATTGTGCACTTGGGAGGGGTCCCTCAGCCCAGCCTGTGCCCTCTCGCAGTCTGGAATCCCTCGGGGGATGACCACCTGCTGGCTTAGGCCAACTCCCTGGGGGATTGGGCCTAAGCTGGCAGTCAGACATCCCTCTGGCAGCCCGGGAGCCCTCGGGGGATGTCCACTTGCCAACAGGGAGCAGGCCTAAGCTGCAGTCGGACATCCTTAGCACTGCTGAGGAGGCGGGAGAGGCTCCCACCACCACCACCGCTGTACTGGCAACAGTCAGTCTTGCTTGTGGCTCAGCAGAGCTCCCCCTGTGGGAGCGCACTGACCACCAGGGGCCAGCTCCTGCATTCAGCATCTGCCCCCTGGTGGTCAGTGTGTGTCATAGTGACCAGTCATTCCCAGTCGTTCTGCTGTTAGGGTCAATTTGCATATTAACCTTTTATTATATAGGAGTTTCTGGCCAGCCTGGGTGAGGGGCTGATGGCTGTTTGCAGGCTGCCCACAGCACCTTCAGTGTGGGGGTCCCCACTGGGGTGCCTAGCAAGTCTGGGTGAGGGGCTAAGGGCTGTTTGCAGGCTGGCCACAGCACCTTCAGGGTGGGGTTCCCCACTGGGGGGCCTGGCCAGCCTGGATGAGTGGCTGATGGCTGTTTGCAGGCTGGCCATGGCCCCCAGCCACCCAAGCTCCCAGTGGAGGCTAGCTGGAAGCAGTTATGTGGGACTTATTTGTCTTCTATAATGGAAACTTTGTTGCCATGAGCAGAGCCCACAGTCAGCTCAGGGCCTGCAGGAAGCTTGGCTTCCTCCATCGCCTGGGCAACCAAGCCTCCTGCTTGCTCTAGCTCCGTGGCTGCTGGCCGCCATCTTGGTTGGGTTAATTTGCATATAGTCACTCTGATTGGCTGGTGGGCGTGGCTTGGGGTGTAGTGAAGGTATGGTCAATTAGCATCTTTGTCTTTTATTAGTGTAGATTATAGATACAAAATAACTACCTGAAAGAGTCTTTTACACTTTCCAACAACTGGGTTGGCATTCTATAGATTAGACATAGATAATCTATGGTCTATGAGCCAAGAGAAACTCTCAATTTATTTTCATCTGGATAGCAGGGAAAGTACCAAGAGGAATAATCACCCAGACATACTTTTGCTTACAGTTGCAAAAATGCAACATGGCTTAAAAACCACTATCTATGTAATCCTAGATTTCTATAAAATTAGAATGTCTCTCTGAAATTTCCTTTTACTCTGTGTCTAAACACAACAATCTCTAGCTATGCCGATCCATCTGTGCCTTTCATTCTCTGTCTGAAAGCCCATCTGACTCTGTAATTCTCTCATTCTTTCTCTCTCAGATGACCTACCTCATTATCTGATTCTTGCCCTTCCATATTCAATTCCCCCCCCCTCTTCTTCTCATCCCCTATCTTCCTTTTTATCTATCCCAGTGCCACCCAATAAAACTTCCTGCAATGATGAAATTGGCTTATATATGCACTTTCCAATACAGTAGTCACATGTAGCTATTGGGCATTTAAAATGTGGGTAATGCAACTGAGGAAGTAAAATTTTAATTTAACTTAAATAGTTACATATGGGTAGCAGCTATCATATTGGACAGTACAGAATTCTATTCCACAGAATTTTCAATCATTACAGAATATGTGCCTATGTGTGTATACATAATCTTTATCTCTTAAATATAAGAAATCAAATATATGTGGCTCTCCAATGATTTTTCCTTTTCACCCCTCAACAAACTTGTGTCATATATATATATATATATATATATATATATATATGTCATATATATATATATTTAATTTTCTAAGCTTGAAATCTCTAAGGGATTCAAGGGAGAAAAAAGGAAAAATGAAGCAATGAAACAAGAAAGAGAAAAAAAATCAGGCTATAAATTCATGAACCCATTCCTGCAAGTGGGCTTGGGTCCTGCCTATCAATAGGTCATTATTGGCTGATTAGCAAATACTGAGGGTTTGTTGATTTGGCATGAGGAGATCTGTGCCTGGCCTCTTCAATCAGGCATCCCCAGTGCAGAGATATCATAGGACTGCACTCTGCCATGGCCAGAGCAGGCACCAGCAAGGAAAGCAGCTCTGGCCTTGAGCCTGAGGGTGATTCAATCTAGAGCGAAAGCTCCGCCTACAGGCCATAGGAGTTAATGCAGTCTCGCTCACACAGGGTCTTCATTCATCCTGACAAGAAGCCTATACAGTAGAAAATCTCATCTCCAAATCCTGCCACAAAATCCCACGTTCATGGGGGTGTGAGGAGGTGGATAAAGTGAAGCATTTGTCAACTCCATCTCACCAAAACACTACCTCCCTGATTCCACCACAGTGAAGCACTTCATTTCAGAACAAATAGCAGTTCATCACCAACCTCCTTCCTGGGTGCATTTAACTGGGCACCAGGGTCTAAAGTCCCTTCAGTTCCCAGTTCTCTGCCGAATGTACATGCAACTGTACATCCCCCATTTTTTTAAATTTGGAGATTGAACAATGTAAATGATTTTACTGACAATGAAGTACTTATTAAGAAATCTAGAGATAGAATTAGATCCTCCTACTTTCCCTTCATTTAATGACAATAGAATAATCATTTGTTACATTAAATGCATTAGAGATGAGCATAATAACCCTGCTATTTTTATCACTTCACCACCACCTTTACTGGATTTATACTTTATTATAGACAATGCAGAACTGTGATTTTTAAGTTCCGTTTTGACACTGTCTCCTTGCGGCATTTTTATACAGATAGCCCCGGACAGAAATCCAGCCCTGAGTCTGTGGGAGGTGAGTCTGCCTGGAAAGCCTTTTGAGGCTGCTGCCTGTCAGGAATCCGAGCTACTATGAAGGAAGACTGCCTCAGCACTCAGGAATTGGGACAGAAATGGTTGCTGCCTTCACAGAGCTCACATTCTCTGGTAGTCAGTTGACAAAATGTGTTTGGCTAAAGCTCATATTTCTGCTGATTCTAAGATATTAATTCTAGGGGAGTTCAGCTAGGTATTGTCTATGTTTGAAATATAGGAGCAAAAATTGCAGTTGTAAAATTGCAGTTGTAGCTTAGTTGTTTCTTTCATCTTAATAAGCTATCCCAGTAAATTAATCTTCATTAATCAATCAAATATTTAAGTAGCTCCTATTTTGTGGGAGGCATTATGCTAGCTCTTTCATGCTAGCTCACAGGTGTGAGCTCACAGGTCAAAACAGAAAATAAGACACGTGCATACATACTAGTAACTAAACTAAAAAAATCTACAAAATAGCATAAGACAAACAGATCGATTGTTAGGAGAGATCAGGGGATGGTGGGATTGCTGAAAGGATCCAGAAAGCTGGAGAACATAGATTGAGACTTGAGACAAGAGTAGGATAATGACAGGTGGAGATTCTTCAACACAAAATCAACAGAGCACGAAGTTATTCAAACTATAGTTACATTCATTAATCTGCTTGAGCTTGATGACAGCTCTGTGAGATGGAGAAGTTAGTAATATTGCTATTACCTTTTTCTCCAAATGAAGAAACTGAGTGTTGGATAATTTAAGTGACACACCCAAAGTCAGCACGCTGGCACAAGGCTGGACAAGTTTCATTAATCACTAAATAAGGCAGGATCTTTAGTCTGTCATTCTTTTATTTTTTTCTTCGTAGTGCTACTTAATAGAAATCTAGTGCTGGGCTTTAGGAAACAGACATTCTCCATCTGCTAATGGAGGAAGTATCTGCATAATAAACAGACAAAATGTTTTTTCTTAACTTATATCTAAAGGCACCCAATATTCTGAATAAAAATGTCTCTTGTATGTGTTATTCCTTCCAAAGACTTCATAAATTGTTGCAATGTATTTGTTCCTGTTCCATTGGCCTTGGCTTCTGGATCCGATGAAGTAGCCCCGCCTTTGGTAACCAAGGAGGACCTAGTCTCTGGCCCATCTTTGGGGTCATTCTGCCCTTTTCTGAAAGGATAACACATATTCTCCGATGAATAGCTCTACGGGCCCTTTTTATCCTATCACTGTCCCCTTCATTCCAGAGTTTCTGTTGAGAGGGTTGCCTGGATCCAAGTGTCACATGCCTCATCTCTGAAGTAAATCGTTTTCAGCTACACCCTTGGCATTCTCTCCAGAGCATGCTTTGTCATTGTTTTGCAATATGCTAAGATTTTCCAAATCTTCAAGTTCTGGTTCCTCTTTGCTTAACAATTCCTTCTTTGATTTTTTTCCTTTTCTCTTGCATTCTACCCTAGCAGTAAGGAGAAATGAGTTCATCACATAGAAGTTCTAACTTCCATAAAACAGTAGAACACAATGCAGCCGGGTATTCTGCCACTTTATGACAAAGATCACTTTTTCTCCAGTTTCCAAAAACATGTTTCTCATTTCTGTCTGAGACTTCACCAGATGCACCCTGGCATGTATATTTCTGGGAACAATCTCCAGAAGTCTAAAATGATTCCCAAGATTTCCCATCCCTTCTCCTTGAATATTCTTCAGGACTGTCAACTTGATGGATTCTCTCCATGATTAGGTCATGTTGAATGGCACTGTTGATTTTAAAAAAGAGAGATTGTCTAAATGGGCCTGACCACATCACATGAGCCTTGAAAAACAGGGAGGTTTCTCCAGCTGATCTTAGAAAGAGAAGACAAAGAGATTCACCTTGAGGGAGATTCTCCATTGCCCAGATGGAGAGATATGCGGCAAGTTCCAGAGACCAACCTCACAGAGCTAGGAGTCCCCAGCCAACAGCCATACAATGGGAACCTTTGTCCTACAACCACAAAATAAAAAAATTTAAAAAAGAATTCTGCCAATAGTTTTAGGGAGCTTGAAAACAGATCACTGAATTGAGATGGAGCCTTGATTTCAGCCTTGTGAGAGCCTGAATAGAGGACCCAGCTAAAATATGCTGGACTTTGGCCATTAGAAATGGTGAGAAATAGTTTAAAATAAAAATAAAGCTATCTATTAATGTGCTGTTTTAACCACTCAGTTTGTGGTAACTTATTACACTGCAATAAGAAAATAATAGAGGTCACCTAGAATTTTGCCATAATCTATCTACCTAACTTCGGAACACTGTACTTACCAAGGCAAACTTATTACTCCAAACTGGGCAATCTTTCCCCTATTTGTTTAATACATTTTGTCCCTTGCCATTTCCTCAGTTTTGTTCAAATTTAATCCCAAATTTTATGATCTCATGCCCTTTCTTCACTTGTACCAATTATCCTTATAATTTCTAGAACATGTGGAACAAAAAAGATTCATGTCTAACAGTTGGATATAATGGTGTGGTTATATTGCATTTCCCCAAAATGGTTACAATAATTCTGGTTCCACAGTCTCATCCATTATTTTCCATTCTCCCATCAAGAGGCTGGAGTTCCTATCCCCTTACCTTAAACCAAAAAGGTCTCTGTGACTACTCAGACTAATAGAGTACAGTGGAAGTGATGCTACATGACTTCTGAGGCCATAAAACGTAATACAGCTTCCACTTAGTGCCCCCTCTTTCTCTTGAATGCTCTTCCTTGAACACAGTCATGACTGTGAAGAAACCCAGGTCTGGTGGAGAGGCCCATAAGAGAGATTATGAAGTCCTACCCTCATCCCTAGCTGAGGCCTCATTTAGGGATATGTGTTAAATGTTGACCACCAACTCTCTGGAGGTGTGTGGGAACTCTAATTTGTAGAATCTGCCAATACCCATGGTGTAAATACTCCCACTATGGCTGGTTTCGAAGTATAAACATGATGCTGCTGAAAATAGATTTTGGAAATAGATGGGCACAATTGGCTTTGCAAACCAACACAAGCTTGCTTCAGCACACCATTGCTCCCAGCCAGTGGCCTGCAGCGACCCACAAGCCATGTGAGTGAACCATGTCAGAAGCAAATACTCCAGCCCTCAGTCCAGCTGTCCCAGATGACTACACCTGGAGCAGAGACATGCCTTCTCCTCGGAAGCCCCACCCGAATTTCACATTTATCATGAAAATAAGTAATTGTTGTTTTAAGCTACCAAATGTTGGAATAGTTTGTTATAAAGCATGAAATAATCAAAACAAATAAAGGTGAAGGAGAGGAGAACTCCAAGATGACCCTGAAGTTGTGAGCCCAAAAGATTGAAAAAGCAATTACACAATTGAAGCTAAGGACTCTGGAACTAAAGTTTGTAAGTTTGAAGACCAAAATTATAGACTAAAGCAAAGCAAATAGATCACAGAGCCACTGATATTGGCTAGACATTAGGTGATTATCTGATTAAAGTAATTCACACTAAGATGTTACTAGAGCCCAGCTTACTCTCCAAGGGAATGTTTGCATTTTAAAAGAAGAAGTTAATAGAACAAATTAGTAGTCTTCAAAGTAATGCTACTGTGAGGTGCTCTGCTGCCGAAATCAAATAAAGATAGCTGTTTATATCTGAATTTGCAATGAAAAGACATTCCAATGAGTACAATTTTCTAAATTTAAAATGTTGTCCCATTAGAAAACCAAAGCATTCCTTAACTCTTCCGTGACTGTTACAGTTTTGCTGCTGGTGAGTCCTAGCAAATGACAACACAAATTATTAAGAACTATATTAGTGTCATCAGAATTATTTAGAATCACCCTTAGTTCTTTGGCACATGTGATTATGGAAGTGATTTCAGAGTGCTGCATATAATGCAGTCATATTTCTGCTGGTTAAGTGTTCCTCGTTTGTAAATGGAATTAAGTACATCAATATTTCATGGAGTTCTTCTCAGAGTACTACTTCCTCCAGGTGTTTTGCCAACTGAACAAGATTGAGAACCACTAACTTAAATGAATCTGTCATTAGCGAAATGTAAGAGAGGATATTTTCTTAACAGGTGGGAAGTCTTGCTGTACCATCCCTGCTCTGAACAGCTGCCAGCCTGCACCACAGGACAGAAAGAACAGTAACCAGCAACTTGGCATCTTACTTCCGAATGGCTTACTACCCTGGCCTTAAGGCAGCAGAAAGAAGCCAGGGGCTTTCTGAAGGCAAATGCAGCCTGAAGACACAGGACCATATGGCGGTCCGGAGAGACATGTGATGATAAGATTAGACTGCATACATACAAAATGAAATCAAAATCAACATCTAAAGATGAAACCAAGGTGATTGGGAACAATTAAGGAAAGTGAGAAGGGACCCACATTACTAATCCTAGTTCTATCATGCCTATGTAGTGGCTTTGAGAAAGTGCCTCTGTGTGTGTGATTATAAAATGAAAACAAAAGGCATACCTCTGAATAGTATTATAGACTTAAATATAATTGCACTGATACTCAAGTGTGATGGCTGAATTTTCCAATATTTGGACCTCCTAATAAAAATGTTAGCTAGCCAGAGGATTCTGAGTTTATGTAAAATACAAGGATAATTGCTTATGAATATATTTTGTGGCTTATATACCACCCATTTCCAAAATGGATATGAGCAGCATTCCTTTTTTAAATCAAAGTTACCTCAATCTCTCTCTCTCCCCATTTCTCTTCCTTCTCTCTCACAAAATAACAGGATTAATTGATCTTGATTGTTACTTTTCTTTACTGCCACTTGACACTTTTTAGTCATTTAAAGTGTTAAAGAAAGTAACCTTCTCTGAGTATTTTAGTCTATGTTTAGGGCCTATGTCAACACATGTTCTCGCTATAGCTGTTTTCTTTCCATTATTGGCTTGTCCTGAACACTCTATTCTTCTTTTACCTTAAAAAATTAACTTCAGCATCAAGGCTAAAGCAGAGAGGTGGAGGGTGGGGAGGGAAGGAAGCCCCTGTCAAAGATTAGAAAACAAGATTGAACCCTTTGCTGGCAAGGGTATGACAAGATTCGTGCACTCATACAATTATTGGTCTAAATATGACAAAGCTTTAAAATTGACCTTATCCTTTGACCTATTAATTTCAAGCCAGAAAATGTAGTCTGAAAAAATGCTCAAAAACATTTAAAAAACAATATGAAAGCATATTTATCTTATTGTTAGATATAATAGAATTTTAAAGTAATATAATTGCCAATAATATAACAAGTTTAAATACATTATTTTATATCTATATGGTATCATAATCTATAAAACTCTATACACTGTATGATTCCATTAGTATATGCTTGTGTGTGAGTGGATGCATCCATGAATCAAGAACAAAAGAAATAAAAATCCTAACAACAGTTATTTTCAGTATGAGAATGATGACTTTCCATTTTCCTCCTTATATTTTTCTATACTTTCTAAATGTTCTGCAGACTGGATATTTTTTAATAACCATAAAAAAGAATGATAGTATAAGTAAATTGCCCATTCATATTCTTAAAAAATCAATCAGAATACCCAATTCTCTGAATTATTCTAGCATTTGATGTTGGGCTAATTCCTTTTTCATGGGATGTGCCCTGCGAGGCCTCGGCTTTAGCTTGGCTCTTCCTCACACTCCTGCCTCTGTGCTGCATGCTCCAGGGCAGAAGTGTGCAGCTTTCTCTCTCCCATCCATACTGCTACTCTCTGCTTTCTGCTTCTGCTGAGGACTTATGAGCCAGAGGCACTTTCTCTTTATTTTTTCTCTCCCTTTGTCCAGGTCTTGGCCTAGCAAGCATACCCTCTTTTTTTCTCACCATGAAACTTTCAGAAGCCAATTTTCTTCCTGGGTTCACCTGCAAGCCGAAGATGTGGTTACCAGAATTTTTTAATTAAGAAATAATTTGGGCCTGGCCAGTGTGGCTCAGTGGTTGAGCATCAACCTATAAAACCAGGAGGTCACAGTTCGATTCCCAGTCAGGGCACATGCCTGATTGAGGGCTCGATCCCCAGTGAGGGGTGTGCAGGAGGCTCTATCATTGATGATTTTTTCTCTCTCTCCCTCTCCCTTCCTCTCTGACATAAATAAAAATATATATTAAAAAAAGAAAGAAAGGAAGAATTTGGTCAGCTTGATCCTACTTATACTGTTTATGTTTATCTTCAGCACCTTTATGCAAAGATCCTTAGCAAAACATAAGTCCTTTGAGGTTTTTTGGTCACTTCATCTCATATATATCAAAAGGCTGAGAATATTTATATCTGTTAACCAATATCCCTTTTCTTGGAATATAGCACTAAGAAAAAAATCCAAAATTTGGAGAGGGGCAGAGGATATAAGGTGTTCATTGTAGCATTTATATATATAAAAGCCCAGCAACCCGAATGGCAGAATGACTGGAACAACGGTGGCTATGACACGCACTGTGGCAGCCAACCAGCCTGATCTGGGCCCAATCACCCCCCCAAACCCCCAGCCAGCCTGGCCCCCAATAAGTCCCCAACATCCCAATCGGGGGCATGGCCAGCTGGCCAACCTCCCTCGGCCCTTCCCCCCAGCCGGCCCCACCCCCAATCAGCCTCCATCAGGGCAGGTTGACCAGACCCCATCCGTACACGAATTCGTGCACCTGGCCTCTAGTAATTTATAAGAGCAAAAATTAGAAGGAAACTAGATGACCTACAATTGAGAAATAATTAAATAAAATTAGGTACATTAATAAAATAATTTTAAAATTATAGCCATTAAAATAAATGGCTGAGACTAGGTAGCAATGGACAAATATTTAAATATCCTATATAATAAAAGGCTAATATGCAAATCAACCACAAGGCAGAATGACCGGTCACTATGACGTGCATTAACCAGGGGGCAGATGCTAAATGCAGGAACTGCCCCCTGGTGGTCAGTGCACTCTCACAGGGGGAGCACCACTCAGCCGGAACCTGGCTCATGGCTAGTGAGCATAGCGGCAGTGGCGGGAGCCTCCCCGGCCTCTGCGGCAGCACTTAGGATGTCCAACTGCTATTGGGAGCGGTCCTAAGCCATCAGGCAGACATCCACCGAGGCGTCCCGGACTGCGAGAGGGCACAGGCCAGGCTGAGGGGACTCCTCCACTCCCCTGCCAAGTGCACGAATTTCATGCACTGGGCCTCTAGTAGTTTTAATAAAAAAGAAAGCAGCCCTAGCTGGTTTGGCTCAGTGGATAGAGCATTGGCCTGTGGACTAAAGAGTTCTGGATTCAATTCCAGCCAAGGGCACATGCCTGGGTTGCAGGCTCAATCCCCAGTAGGGGGTGTGCAGGAGGCAGCTGATCAATGATACTCTCTCATCATTGATGTTTCTATCTTTCTCTCCCTCTCCCTTCCTTTCTGAAATCAATAAAAATATATTTTTAAAAAAAGAAAGCAAAGCTTAAATAACTTCTAACCTAAGTAAAAGGGTATAAGAAAATCTGAAAGGACAGGCAGAGATGATACAGAAAAGCATCATTTTCCTCTCCAGTTAGTTTCTCCTATTAGTTGAGGACATATCCAAAACCATAACAAGGTGCATATAAATAGTTCTACAAGGTCCAGTACTGAAGGATCTCACTACCCACCTGTGGACTGGAGTGACATCTCCTTCCTTCCCATTACTCCCACCTCAGCAGGGCAATGGTGACCTCCTTTCATGTCACAAACATGGGAGGCATCTTACTTTCCTCCCACCCAAATATCCTGCTTTGAACAAAGCAAATGAAAACCAGTATTTACCTCTGTCCCGCCAACCATCTGCAACTCAGTCTCTCCCTGGATCTACCTGTACATCGAACATTATTCCTACCCACCAACCATGGCTACGATCTGTACAGTGGAGTTAGCAAGTCTGTTGGGACCCAGAAGTGCCAATCGGGCAGTCCTGTAGGCAGGGATTTCCCACTACCTCTTGGAGTGAATATCCCTTTTCTGGCAATGCGAGAGGCCACCACCTGGAGAGGTCTGAGTAAAGCTGCGCTCGCTTTGACCACTGCTGACAGGACTCCTTTATTCTTCCTCTCACCTATCCCACTGCCTCCTCTGTTTTCCACTTGCTGCCTAGCTTTGCTGTTCTGCCTTCCACTAGAAAGTTCTTAAAACCTCTCATTAAGGCAGCTAACCCTTGTACTGTTTCCGCAAAGGAAAACCAGTACTTCTCTTCCATGTTGAGGCTCCCCCTAGTGGATGGCTGAAGAAAGACAGTTTATTTATTCCCCAAAGAACTCAGATCCAGTGGAGGCTCCAGCTAAGCCCTCCCTCATTGCATTCTTTCAGTGTGTCTGGGAACACAGAGGTCCCATGTCCGAGGCATGCACCTGGATGAGCAAAACCATATGCATCATCACAGAGTCATTTTTCAATGCTTCTCAAATTCCCCAGCCTTCCAGCAAGAGGAAAATCCCTCAATAATAAGACAGTCTTAAACTCTGTATAGAAATTACTTTGAAGGCATCCATTCATGACCTTCCTCCCCCTTTTCCCAGGCAGCCTTCCCTGGGCCCAAGCTAAGATTCTCCCAAAGTCCCAAGCTGTTGTGAAGTCCCAGGTCCCTGCACACACATTTTATTTTGAGCTTTAGAAAACTGTTTGTACATGTTAGAAAAAAAGAAGTTGGAAGAAATACATCCAAATGATCACTACATTTGTTAGAGTGGTGGACTTATAGATGACATTTTTTAAATTATTATTTTCCAATTTGTTTATATTTACTTTTATCAATCTGCAACATTCAGGGCAAATAATGCAAAAATATCTCAAGGTCTTCATCACTGATCAAAATTCTCTACAAAACTAAAATAGTTCTTCTACTTGATCTTTGTTTTCTTTTCTCCAATTTCTGTCCTCCTCTGGTGGGATATCTCATTCTGGTCTCCCATCCACCCATCCATCCATCCATTCCTTTTTCCATTCCTGCCATTGAGGAACTAAGCAGGGGAGCCATGAGTTGCCTTTTTTTAAAAAAAGCAAGAAGCACTCAGCAGCAGCCACAGGCACTAATGTGAGAAGCTGGAGAAGGTGTCATTTTTCACTCAAACTGACATTTAAGCTGTTTCATAAATATGAAATCAAACAAGGGTCCAGATGGACTGCCGCCCCCTCCGCCTTTTGCTGGAATGACATGCTATTTACCAGTCTCAGAAAGGGGGACTGAGAAATAAAACTTTCAGATGATGAGTCACTGGGGGAAATGATTGATGAGTGATGAATGAACTGGTGATTTTTTTCTCATACAAGAATCGAGAGAGAACCACTCCACCATGGACAGTGATCCCCAGCATGTACAGCTCCCAACGTTGAATCGTGACAAGGAGCAAGGCAGCCACATTTTTCTAGGCTCTGCACAGATAAGTCACAGCTCATCATCCAGGTACATAGAGGCAGTTCCCAGAGAGAAGGGTCCCTATTATTGTGGGTGGGCCCTATTGAAACACTTGTTTCATATCATGTATGCATCATAAGAAGAGAATTGCATGAAACCAGATATGACGTTTGGGTTTTGAGGACACAGGCATCTGCTGGTCTCTTCAAATCATGACGTGGAGTATTTGCAACAGCACTGCCTCGCCCGCCAGGCACTCCCTAGAGCACTGTTCTGGAGGTGAGCCTTGCAGAGCCTCGTCTGCATCTCCAGAGCCAAGTGGAGCAGGAAGAGGTCAGGAAGGCAGGGGATTTAGGGGGGCCCATTGCCACTCCAGCAACACCATGCCCTAGACAGGTGCATCCTGTTGTTATGCTGCAAAGCTACACTATACTCCGAGTTATGAGGATTCTCAAGAGTGCCGAGACATTCATTTCTGATTTCTCCTTACAGCTCTGAGGAGTCTCTGTTTCCTGAAAACAAACGACAGCTCTGGTATATGTTATAACTGTTGATGAGAAAAATTATGGAAGACTTTTCTAAAATTCATATTTCAAGTAGTAAAGGGAGATGTTACGGAAGCCCATTAGCTTGAATGTTCTTCATTGTTTGAAAGGCAAGAACTTGAGGTTGGGCAGGACACTCTTTCTTCAGTGAAAATGTGGTGATTTGTAGGCAGTAGCTGTGACTTTGAGCCACACATTTCCCTGAATGGGCAGAACCGACCTCTTACCACTGAACAGATTCCAGCTTGTTTGATTAAATTCTTTGGAGAAAGCAGCTTTGTATTATGTACCTGAGCACCCAGAGGAGAAGAGCTTTGTTATATTTCAATAGACCAGCAATATCAGAAAGCTATTCTACATGCTCTTCCAAGCATTCTGTAAAACTGAGTCCTCCAAAAGGGACTGTCAGGTTAAAGTAGGAAATGTTCGAGTAAGAAAACATTCCCTCCCTTTGCTCCTCCCTAAACCAACTACATCTGTAATCCTTGCACCAATATCTCCACCCAGCTCCAACTCCAGATTGCCTTAGCCCATATGCCACCTTTGGGAGATCTGGTCAGAGGCAAAACGCAAGCTTAGCATTTATCTGAGCTGATGTCTCTTGGCAAACAAAGGGGAGAGTATCTGCTGGTCGCCTGAAGGGGTAAGAAAACTGCAGTGAGAATCTATTCTATTAGAATAAGGACACTGGTAGGAGAGAGGAGGACAAGAAGTAAGGACAGGAATATGTGGCCAAGCCTGCAGCAGGCCTCCCTGCCCTCTTTTAAGGTCTCCAGTTATCAGTGGGCCACTGGTTTACATGCAGATACATGTCTTAAATTTAGTGAAAAAAATAAGTTTTCATCTACAAATATATGTAGAATATAATATATATGAAGTATATACATATATATGAAATACATAGGTATGGAAATTTATTATGTATTTTATATATAAATATATGTGTATATACATATTTACATAGACTCAGAAGATCTTTATAATTTAGCTTGACTTGTGCTTTATACAACTCTCAATTGTTCTAAGTGAAAATCTCCCTTGAATGAGCCATTGGATTTCCAGCCTGCCAGGATGACTAATTCTAGACATGCTGTTTATCCTTTCATGCAGAGATCTGTGGCAGGGGCCCCATTAGGGCTATTTGCAAGAATCACTCAGTAGTTTCCATCGCAAAGATGGGAATATGCGCACCAATTAAGGGCATATAGAACCAAAATGTAAAGCTGGTATCATAAAAGTACCACTTAAAGAGAACTAGTCTCTTCTCTGCTATTTAGGATCCTAATCATTTCATTGAGATACCAGGGCATATGCTGCTTACTTCCACACTAGAAGAAATGCAAAGGCTTAGCAAGAGGAAGTTCTATCTCCCTGCTAAATATTAAAACCTATGTTCAATGTAATTCAAAAATCAAATCTTAATTAAATATACACTTAACCCTACACTAGACATTGAATAGGGGTTTTAAAACATTGTTTTCCCCCTTACATTTATTGTCATATATGTTTGTTAAGAACAAAATAAAAGATAGCATAAGGCAGTAAATAAGATGAAGTTCTCAACTAGCTCACTTTATTGAAAAGTTTTGTTTTGTTTTGTCTTTTTCATAGTGATCATATGATCTCTCTCATACAATAAATGGAAGCAAAGTGAGTGTAAATGGGCAGGCATTAGGGCCGGAGTTGCTATCATTATATAAACGCCGATGGCTAGAAATGACTCTGCTCCCACCAAATATTCCCATTAGCTGCAGTGGAGAAAGATGTAAAGTTAAGTACTTCCCCAGGTGAGTACCAAGGATCCACAGAAGGTGCAACAACAGACAACAGGCTGGAGCCAGGACAAGCAAATGCCTCAAAGAGTCCCGTGATTACAGATGTGCACGAGACAGTGGAGAAAAACGGTGGCGGTCCTAGGATGAAGAGAAATGCAGAAAGCCAAAGGCAGCATTAGGAAAATCTGAGAGTGAGGCAGAATCTCAGCCATAGGGCTGGTTTACAAGGTCTCTGCAGAAGACAGGAAAGGCTAAGGTCTTAACCATAAAAACAAAGGGCATAACAGGCCTTCAAAACAGGGTAAAAGAACAAGACAGGGACCTACTCACCAACATAGGGGTCCAACAACAGGAGGTGATGGTCTAGGACTCAAAGGGCACGGGATTAGAGTCAGGCATGCAGGAACAGTAATTGATATTTGCACACAGCACTGCATAGTTTCAAACTATTTTCATTTTTAGTAACGCACTGTATGGGTCCTCAGGTCACCCACTTAATAAATTCACCGACCATGTGCCAGCACCCACGGCAGGGATGAAACACCCGGAGCCGGAACTTGGAGATGCAGAACACTTGGCCCCGACAGTGAGGAGAGCATGGTCAAGTGTGGAGAACTGATGGGTAAACAGTCAGGACAACAGGAGAAGGGAAGCCATCCTGTCCTCTGTCTTTCTCCTTACTCTTTGTAACGGAATGGAAAGTTCACAAGTGACAGCACTAGATCTAGCAATAATGACTTAGCAACATTTCACAAACCAAACAACCAGAATTCAAATTTCCATAGCATGGACATTTAGTTTCTGCCCCACGGGGCTGCACTTAAAGCAAGGGGTCATTTAAAAATTCCATAGAGTAGGCCCTGCCATGCGGAGCACCAGAGTACTGGGAGGTGGATGGGCTCTAATGAGCTGCCACGTGACCTCGGTAATGTAGAGCTCTGAGAAGGGACCTCGTACAAATGCTGGGTGATGAACTAAAGAAAAAAACATGGAAACCTCTGCTTCAGTGAATGTGGAAAGATTAAAACAATGAACACATGGGGTTCAGGCCAGGGGGGACCCTAGTATCCCGAGAACTTCGAATAATTTGAACCCAGTTTCCTCCCTCCCCCAGTCCTCCACCCAAATGTTCTGTTGCTAAGACAACAGAATGCTAGCAGGCATATGCAAGTGTCTGCTCCCAGCATGCTGTTGCCTAGCAACAGGATTCAGCAGAGCCTGAGCTCTTGCTCTTTACACCTACCCTGCTCCATCCATTGCCTTGACTTGCCAGTTGCTTCCCCAACCCCCAAGGCAAAGAAACAAGAAGCAGAAGAGTGCCGGAGGCTCAGGATCTGATCTTCTAGTCAACAGCCTGTTATCAACACCAGGAGAAAACCCAAGCCTGGCTTCACTCAGCTTAACCCCCTACACCATGAAGTTATCAAATGCAAACTTACAATTCCAGCTGAATAAAATCAAAGGATGATTTGACAGTCTTAGTATTTGAAAGCCAGTTGTGGAATCCTCGTCTGTAGTAACCAAAGGAATGTTGTGATGAGGAAAATACTGAACCACGCAGGCAAAATTAAAAGAATTTTACACCTCGAATGAGACAGCAGAAGATAGAAGATTTTTTAAAAAGGAGGGTTGGGGTAATAAAGGAAGAAGAAATAGAAATAGAGGGTGGAAAGGAGCAAGAAAGAGGAGACGCTTTTAATTCACAATAAATACTATCCCTTTGGAATATGATGGTGTGTAAACTGGAAAAAAAATCTGCAACAATAGGTAGAGTAGGATCGGATGCCTAAAAGAATAACAATAGAGCTTACTGAGCTTCTTTTTAATACCAGACATTTCCTTAAGTTCCCGACACAGATTATGTCCGTCTGTACAATAACCCTGCAAGACTAAAGTCGGAAAACAGATTTCACAGCTAGGACTCAGAACAGTTCAGTGACTTGCCTAAGGCCACACAGCTAGGAAAAGCAACAAAGCTGGTAAAAATAGAGAGCATTGAATCCAATATTCGTCTGACTCAAAATTCCACATGGCTTCTTGACATGTATGATGATAAATATCTGGGACAATGTGTGTGAAGCTTGTGAAATCACACAAATTTGTTAAATTGGGGACCTTTTAAAGGAACTATAAATATGTTTTATCTAACATTAAAGGAATGGCTGCTTCTTCAAAGCTTTAATGCAGTAATTTATGAAAAAGAACGTCATCTTGCCAAGTGGGGAAGGAAAAGCCGATCCTTTCACACAGTGCTCAGGAAAAAGATTTGAGTCCTCTTGAAGAAGCTGAAGAAAGGAAGCTTCAGGGTTTGCTTCCATTGAGAAGAAAGTATACATTTTGGAAATGTTTATGAAGTTCTGGGAAACTTTGTATATAGCAACCAGTATATACAGGAAAGCCATTGCTCCAGGAAAGTCATATGTAAGCAAAAAATACATTGGCTGAAACCTTATGGGTCTCCTTCCTAGTAGCAGCATAGTGCCTGTGACAGTCGGTGAACATGGAGCTATGCACCAACAGCAGGGATGGACACACGTGTACTCAGTATTCTTTTCTCAAACCTCCAAACCCCAGGTACATAGAAGACATATGGCATTGTGGTCACATCAGTACAAGAGTGGTGCCCAAGCTTGCCTGACCTAGGCTTAAGCCAGTAACCTTGCTAAGTGTGTTTATTTCTCATTCTAAAGGGTGAGTCCAGGCATTTTCAGCAAATCCTGTTTTATTTATCAATTAGAGGCCTGGTGCATGAAATTTGTGCACTGGGGGGGAGGGGTCCCTCAGCCTGGCCTGTGCCCTCTCACAGTCCAGGAGCTCTCAGGGGATTTCCGGCCACCACTGCTGTGCTCACCAGCTGTGAACCTGGCTTCTGGCTGAGCAGCATAGTAGGCTTTTATTATATAGGACTAGAGGCCTAATGCATGAAATTCCTGCAAGGGGCTCTGCCCTAGCAGCCGCGGTGGCTTGCCTCGGCCCTTGCAGCCCCGGCTTCTTCCGGAGGTCATACGGAAGGACATCTGGAAGGTCATTCAGCTGGCTGGTCTAATTAGCATATTACACTTTTATTATTATAGATTCCCATGGCAAAGGACATCCTCTATTCTTTTTTTTTAAATTAAATGTATTGGGTGACATGGTTAATAAGATCATACAGGTTTCAAGTGTACATTTCTGAGATACATGATCTGTATATTGCATTGTGTATCCACCACCCAAAGTCAAATCATCTTCCATCACCATATATTTGGCCCCTTTACCATTTACTACACCTTACCCCCTTCCCTCTTATAACCCCTGTATTGTCTGAGTTTCAGTTTTATAGGCCAAATATAACTGAAATCATACGGTTCATAGCTTTTTCTGACCAGCTTATTTCACTTCACATAATATTTTCAAGGTTCATCCATGTTGTCTCAAATGGCAGTATTTCAACTTTTCTTATGTTTGAGTGGTATTCCATAGTATATATTCACCATGTCTTCTTTATCCAATTCTCTATCAAAGGACACTTTGGTTGTCTCCATGTCTTGGCCACCATGAATAATGCTGCAATGAATCTTTATGAATAAATATTTTTTAACTTTTTGGGTACCCAGAGAGGGATTGCTGGGTCATATGGTAACTCTATTCTTAATTTTTTAAAGAACCACCTCACTTTTCCATAGTGGCTCTTCCAGTTTACATCCCCACCAGCAGTGAATGAGGGTTCTAAAGGACTCCCTCTAAATATTAATAGACAGACCCTACCTTTATCCTAAGTGCACAAAATTAGGTGCACAGATTAATGGCTCCATCCCTCCACAAATGTAGTGTGATTGTTATACTATCCTATATAATAAAAGCCTAATATGCTAAGTGTCCAGTCGACTGGTCAGCCATTCAAGCAATCAAAGCGTAATATGCTAATGATATGCTAAGGCTGCTCAACTGCTGGTCATGACATGCACTGACCACCAGGGGGCAGACAGTATACTGGGCAACCAGTCGCTATGATGTGCACTGATTACCAGGAGGCAGATGCTCTGACTCTTAGGTTAGCTTGTTGCTGGGGTCCAGCCGATCAGGACTGAGCCAGATGGGCTGGACACATACTGGACCTCTCCCAGGGTCCCTCCCCAGCTGGCCAACCTTCCACATATCTTCCTGGTCACAATCATGAACTAGTGGGGTCCTTCAGCCTGGCCTGCACCCTCTCGCAATCCAGGACCCCTCGGGGAATGTCGGAGAGTCGGTTTCAGCCCTATCCCACAGGGGGAGCACTGCTCAGCCAGAAGCCAGGCTCACAGCTGGCAATTGCAGCAGCAGTGGTAGGAGCCTCTCCTGCCTCTGCAGCAGCACTAGGGATGTCCGACCTATGGCTCCCATTGGGGAGCAGACCTAAGCCATCAGTTGGACATCTTCTAAGAACTCCCAGACTGCAAGAGGGCACAGGCCAGGCTGAGGGACCCCCCAAGTGCAAGAATTTTGTGCACCGGGCCTCTAGTCACATATAAGTTATTCTCCAGAAATAACTTGGCTTTTCTTAAGAATCAGGGCCAAACATGAAATAGGCTGTCCAAGCTCCATGAGGTAACTATGTTACAGAGCTCTAAATAAATATCCTATATAATAAAAGCTTAATATGCAAATTGTCCCCTCGGGTGGTGGTTTGACCAGAAGACCGGGAGTTCGACCACTCACTATGACGTGCACTGACCACCAGGGGGTGGTGCAGAACATGGCAGGCATAGGCGACATGGCGCTGGCAGCAAGCAGCAGAGGAGGTGCTGCCGTCCCCAATGGGCCCCGATGAGAGCAGGACCATGGGGGAATGGTGGAGCAGGTGAGCGGGTGGCATTAGGCCAAGGCGGGTGCGAGTGGGGGCCCGATCGCCCCTGCAATCACCCTACAGATGGTGACCAGTGGCAGTGGTGAAGGGCAGGCCACCACCCAGCTCCCAGGTACTGAGAGAGCTGGGTGGGGTCATGGCCCCAATCAATCACCCTGCAGGTGGGATGGTAAAGCAGGTGAAGGGGCAGTGCCAGGCAAAGGTGAGGCTTCAGGCTGCAAGGCTGGGGTCGCAAGCTGGGGCCCGATCTCCGCAGGCCACCCTAGGGGACCCCACCTGTGCACAATTTCATGCACTGGGCCTCTAGTCATATATAATATATAGCCAAGTAATCCCATATACTAAAACCCTAACATGCAAATAAACCTAACAGCAGAATGACCGGTTGCTATGATACTGACTGACCACCAGTGGGCAGATGCTTAATGCAGGACCTGCCCCCTGGTGGTCAGTACACTCCCACAGGGGGAGTACCGCTCAGCCAGAAGCCATGTTCATGGCTGGCGAGCGCAGCGGCAGTGGCAGTAGCCTTTTCCGCCTCCACTGCAAGGGAGTGGTAAGGAGTGAGGGGTTCTGGATTGCGGGAGGGATGTCCGACTGCCGGCTTAGGCCCAATCCCTGGGGGGAGCGGGCCTAAGCTATCAGGCGGACATCCTCCAAGGGGTCCTGGACTGCGAGAGGGTGCAGGCCGGGCTGAGGGACCTACCCCCAGTGTACGAAATTTCGTGCACTGGGCCTCTAGTGCCTATAATATGTCACAACACAATCTGCAAAGACTACTAATTATCCCACAATATCCATTCTATCTTTCTGTCATAGTCACAGAAAATTTAGCCACTCTGACTAAAGGCTGGCCCATAAGATATCAGTGGAATTGTAGTGTGGAAGTTTTTCAAATTTTAGAAATAGCTCTTGCACATACTCTGCCCCTCTTCTCTTTTCTTCCTTTCCCACCTGCTGGAATGTGGAGGATGTCATCTAGGAGCATGAGAGAGCGAGCCACCTTAGAGATGAAGCTGGAGTAGAGTTTAGAAGGAGCCTAGGTACCTGAGGACACAGTGAAACAAAGCCACTACCTGATACCACCACATTTCATACCAGAGAAAGGAAGCTGCTACCTCTTTAAAGCCCCTATTTGCTGGCTTTTATTATTACTTACAGCCAAATCCTATCTTAAGTAATATGCAGAGATTATGGCATAGCTCTTGTGGCCTAATTGGCGATGTAGGCAGGTAATAATTTGAATGACCTATAGCAAAGAAGAAATCCTGAATAGAAATGAGGGTCGGAATCATCTCAAGGTGAGATTTTCTCATCCTTCTCTGGTAATCTAAGGAACTCTTGTCATTTTCATTAAAGATATAATTTTTTTATAGTATGCAAAATAAGATGTTCTCTTCAGAAAAAAAAATTATCCACAAGCAAAACCCTGTCCTTTAAAGTTGCCATGCCACTCTCTATAGGGTAGAGAACCCCACTGAATTCTCCTGAGCACATACCCAAAATGAACAGCCAGGAGGTGCTGTGTCTCAAAACATTTCCAAAAAGTGACACCCAAGAGGCCCATCACCAGAGCTCTTGAAGATAACAAAGTAAACTTTGGGGGTTATGATGAAACTCATCCAGCAAAACAGATGAATAGAAAATATGACTTACTGTTTTTTCAATGTTTAAAAAAAATCTGTACATTGAAAATATATGTGATCTGTATCAGTATTGTCTAAGAGAACTATATGCCAGCCACAAATGTGAGCCACATGTGTAATTATAAGTGTCTAGTAACTACATTGAAAAAAAAACAAAAATAATTATAACAATATATTTTATTTAATCCAATATGTCAAAAATATTATGAAAATTATCCAATAAAGAGGGAATATGCAAATTGTCCATCACACCATCACAAAGATAGTGGTGCCCACAGAAGAGGGGGGTTTCTGTAACATAAGATGGCTGCACCCACAGCGGAGGCTGAGTTCCCCTAATGAGCCTTAATGAGCAATCAGCAGGGACCTGAGGCTTCACCTCCTGCCCAGTAGGGCTTGACTGGGGCCCTCAGGCTGTGCCCCCCACCTGGCAGGGCTTGACAGGGGACCTCAGGCTGTGCCCCCCACCCAGGCACCATGCTGGGGGACCTCATGCCGCACCCCCCACCCTGGCATTGGGCCAAAGAACCTGAGGCCGTGCCCCCCACCAGATGGTGCTTGACGGGAGACCTGAGGTTGCACCCCCCTCCCGGCGCTGGGCCGGGGGACATGAGGCTGCACCCCCTGCCTGGCGGGGCTGGACGGGGGACCTCAAGGCATGCCCCCGCCCCAGCCCAAGCTGGGGGACCTCAGGCCACGACCCTGGCCCTGGCGCCGGGCCAGGGGACCTCACACCATGCCCCCATCCAGGCGCTGGGCCGGGAGACCTCTGGCTGCACCTCCCTCCCAATAAGGCTTGACGGGGGACCTCAGACCACACCCCCCACCCGGTGGGGCTTGACAGGGGACCTCAAGGCATGCCTCCCGCCCCAGTGCCGGGCCAGGGGACCTCAGGTTGCACCCCTGCCCAGTGTGCACCAGGGGACCTGAGGCTGTGCCCCCCGCCGGGTGGGGTTTGACAAGGGTGGGGCTGGCCGGGTCTGGATCTCGCCCAATGGGGGTGGGGCCAGCTGGGTCTGGGTCTCGTGCAATTTTGAGGCACTGTGGGTGGGCAGGGACTTTACTCTGGGTCCCGCGGCACACCCCAGACTCTGACAGGAGGAAGATTTTCATATACATTTTACTAATTTTCTTTCATCTCTTGACACTTCTATTATAGAGAAAGGGCAAATAGCAATATTAAAATATTTCCTCTAATTAATCCTCTTTAAATGTGCACAAATTTTGTGCACCAGGTCACTAGTCTATAATAATAAAAGCATAATATGCTAATTAGACCAGACAGCCGAATGACTTTCTGGACATCCTTCCGGACAACCTTTCCGATGAAGCCGGGGCTGCAAGTGCCGAGTCCCTTGCACGAATTTCATGCTTCGGGCCTGTAGTATATTATAATCCATATTTTATAAAATAATATACTTGACTTCTTTTTAACAAAGCCTTCAAAACCCAGTGTGTATTTTACACTTACAATACATTTTGGTCTGGGCTAGCTGCATTTCAGATACTCAGCAACCACTGTGGCTAGTGGCTCCTATAGCTCTAGAACATTATAGCTCTAGAGTACGCCATCCACTGGTTAGCAGAATAATAACACCATTGAGCCATAACCGGTTTGGCTCAGTGGATAGAGCGTCGGCCTGTGAACTGAAAGGTCCCAGGTTCGATTCCGGTCAAGGGCATGTACCTTGGATGTGGGCACATCCCCAGTAGGGGGTGTGCAGGAGGCAGCTTATTGATGTTTCTCTCTCATCGATGTTTCTAACTCTCTATCCCTCTCCCTTCCTCTGTGTAAAAAATCAATAAAATATATTTTTTTAAAAAGAATAATAACATCCTTGAAATATCCTGGGCCTCTTAAGTTTCCCGAGTCCAACCAAGGCCTCTGTCTTCTAGTCATTATCTCATCTAACCAAGGATAGTGAAGGTGACTCTTCGTAAATAGCGACTGAAATGGTAATGCTATTATACTACCACTCATAATAATTTATTCAACTCTTACCTATCACGAGGTTTTCCTTTTGTTGACTGCTGCATTTAACCTATTCTTCTGACTCTGTCTTCCATAGAGGAGAGAAACTGTGATCCAAATCCTCCATATAATAATCCTCTGTGTTAGGGAGCAGAAAAGTCCAGCAGTATTTTTAACTCACCAAGGGGCAAAGGTGGTGGTGATTGACAAGGGCCCAATCCAAATCCCAAAACATTCACTCACAACAACCCCATTTTCCAGTACAATTTAAGGCCAAGGACACTTTGGTGAAAGCTTTCCTTTAACCATAAAACAATGTCCAGTGCAACTTCTGACTCTGGGGTCTACAGACCTTTAAAGAGAAGCATTTGAAGAACAAAGAACTAGGAGGAAGACGAGAAGGAGGTGGAAGAAGAAAAGGATAGAGAAGAAGCAGCAGAAGAGGAAAGAGGAAAGCAGAGCAATGTGCTATGTCCAATCACGGGGTTTGAGGTCTGACATTGGAACATAAACCTGAGAAAAATACCTGCTTCACCTTCCTGTCTGTCTGGGAATTCAAGCATCAGTAATTTATTCTTTGAGCTAAACCAAGAGTGCATGCATACCCAGTTAAAATGCAAATGACCCTAGAAACTAAAATACCAAACCGTCAAGTCTTACTATAATTTAATTCATTGAATACAAGTTACTTGGTCAACCATGCAGTCCCTGGGCAGGCAAACAGAAGTCTGGTGAGTTCTGACATGCATGGTGGGAAAGATGCAGGAAATGGGAGCCCCAAGCCCTCTGAGCACTAGTGACCTGGGAGACCTGAGATGCCAACAGGGAACAGAAACTGTCAAACTCTGACCCTTTCCATTGTCCAGAGCCAGCCCTGCAAGGACTTCCACTGTATCCTAATCAGTAAAAATACCACAGTTCTTTCTCTACATTTTTTCCAAACCTTTATTTGAACTTTTGTCACTTTACTATGAATTTGCTGCTTGGGGTCATCTGTACTTACTTATTGAAGATTTAAAGAACGTGACATTCACTGTCACTTCAATTATCATGTTGTATTAAGATCGGCTTCTCCTCCTGGGCTCAGTAAATCTCTGTCCTTCCTGTTTACTTGACCTAATTAATAATGAAATAAAACACTAGGTCTCTGGACTTTCTAAAAAACTATATTTTTATTGAATTTGGGGAGAAAGGAAAAGAGAGAGAGAGAGAATGAGAGAGAGAGAAACATCAATGATGAGAGGAATCATTGATGGGCTGCCTCCCGCACACCCTATACCAGGGATCCAGCCTGCAACCCGGTCATGTGCCCTGACTGGGAATTGAACCATGACCTCCTGATTCATAGGTCAATGCTCAACCACTGAGCCACACTGTCCGGACAAGATCTCTGGACTTTTAAAATTCAACTGGACAGTCTACTGAAACCCAGTGCTTAACAACAGAAACCAGAAATTTATGAATACCAGGAAAGGTCCAACAGTTGAAAATAAAAAAATGAATGTGTATCACTTCATAGCTCATGACAGGTTATTCATTCAGTCATGCAGCAGCCATGACTGAGTAGCAAGTAATGGACACGGTCATGCCTACCTGTGTTGGGTGCCAGAACAGAGATGTCCCCAAGTAGAGATGGGGACGAGAGGGGAGTCTAATCCTGTTGGTTCAGGCAAGTGGTTGGCCAGGGGTTTGTTCCCTTCCTTTTTCACAGGTCCAGGTGTCTCTCCAAGTTGCCTTCTCAGACAGAGGAATGCTATTCACCAGCCATGAGTATATAAACAGCTATGCTTTCCTTAGAAAGCAAAGAATGAGGACACAAAAGGCAGAGGAGGAAGAGGAAGGAAGAACTAGAATCACAGCCCATTCTAAGTCCTGCTTTCAAATTATTATCAATCTGAACATCCTGGAGGTAAAATCAGATCTATTAAGCTTTTGGTGCCACGTCTCTGCCATTCTTTCTCAAGCAAGTCCGTGAAATAAATACACCACTTTTAAAATTTAAGTACATGCACACCACACAGTGTCAGTACAGACAGTGTCATCCTCAAATGTCCCTGGGGACTCTGGTGGTGACCTCTGAACTAACAGAAAGATACTGGGATGGTCTCAACTGTACCTAGTACAGGAATAGGCCCTCAGTGTGCTAGTCCTGTATCTAATCATATTTTTAAGTGATTTCCACCGTCATTTCCAATATATGTTCTTGACAGAAATAAGAGAAGGGGAGAAAAAGCTCCAGTGCATCACAGAAATCACATTCCTGAGAACCTAATAGCCACTCCAAGGTGCATTCCTCTTTGGTAAACATGCAGTCTGTTTGCATTTAATTCTGCTACACAAGCCCTGCAAGAAAGTTGGCCAAATTGATAATCGATTCACATGATCTTTGCTCACTCATTAAAACACACCAAACAGTTAATTCCCTTTTCTGTTGGGAGCTCTCACTGGCTGTACGCAGCTAGAATGTTAAACAGCCATTCAGAGCTCCAGGAATATAGCAGAGCCATTAGGTGGTAACTGTTTCAAACCATTCAAAGCAAGTCCCTGAAATGAATGGCTTCACTGTCCTTTCAATTAAATCTTTGGTGAATCATTATTGATCTGATGACCATCAGATGATAAAGAAGATTTAAAGATCTCAAAAGGACCTGATTTTCTTGACCAATCCACCTTCTGCCCTGACTCCGTCTACTTGAATGAGGGGAGAGAGAAGAGTTTTTGAATACTCTTCACTCCTGCAGCTGCAATATGAGACTATCAGACACATTAGCCAATACCTTACTAATTCCCTGCCAATCTCAATCTCTATCTCTTTCTCTCACTTCCTCTCTCTTCCTCCCTCCTCTCTCTGTCTCTCAGATCTACCCCCACACCCCATTCATTGAACAAATCCTCCTCCTCTTTATCCTGGTCCAGACGCTGATATCAGAGACTCTAAATAAATTGTGGTGGTACTAGGAAGTTAATAGAATATATAGGCAAATTCCCTCTCTTTACAAAAGAGAATCCTTGGGCCTCCACCATTATTTGGTGGTTACTCTGTGCTAGCCAAGTTTCCCAACACCTGGGGTAATGCTATTCCCTCAGGTCCTGCTGCACAGGGCCCATAACAGCCATGCAGTCCATGCCCCATTCCTGGCAGGGTTGGAGGGGACAGAGACAGATGACCTCTGAGCCCTAGCTTCTCTGATTTAGTTTACATCTGGACAGATGGATTTTGTTGTTGTCAAGAAGTGTCAGACAGCGATTCATTCATTCATTCATTCCTCAAACTTGTGTTGAGAGCCTTCTTACATATATCAGACTGTTAAGGGTCCAGAGATAGGACATGGCCTCTACTCACAGAGGCAAAAGGACATGTTCTCTAGAAACGGCCCCAATCACCTTCTTGGTTGGCCAACCTTTGCACTCAAATCCATGCTCCCTCTCCTGCTCTACCACCACAAGTGCAAACTCAGACAACCCTCACTCCTCTCTACTTTGACTCCAATTTTCAAATTTTGACTCCACCACTGTTCTAAAAATCTTGTGTTAATTTTCCTATCTTAAAGTACAAACAAATGTTAATGCTAAGCCTTTTGCCCTCATTCATTCATTGGACAATCAGGCACTTCCATCAATCCTTGGGAATATAAAAATTGAATTAGCCCTAGCTGGTTTGGCTCAGTGGGTAGAACATTATCCCGTGGACTGAAGGGTCCCAGGGTTTGATTCCAGTCACAGGCATGTACCTTGGTAGCAGGTTCGATCCAGGCCCTGGTAGGGACACAAGTGGGAGACAACCAACTGATATGTCTCTCTCACAACAATGTTTCTCTCTCTGTCTCTCCCCCCTTTCTTCCACTCTCCCTAAAAATCAATGAAAAAATATCTTCAGGTGAAGATTAACAAAACAAAAGCAACAACAACAAAAATGAATTAAAACTTTTCAGTATGGTGGGGAATATAGATGATGAGATAGTTAATTTGCAATTCAATAGGTAATGATGGAGATATTTAAAGAACAATAAAAACACATGGATATGATAACTAAAGAAGGAATCATTAATGCACATAGTAAGTGCTCCATAAATGCATGTTCCTCTCCCCTTTACAGTACTTAACAAATGAACGAACTGCCTCAGGATTTTCTGGGGAGCTTTATCAATATTCTTGAGTGTAGTTCTAGAATCTGTATTTTTAATTGTTCCCTGGGATGTTCTAATACAGAGTAAGTTTTAGGACTCCGTGCCTGGAGTAATAAAGGCAAAGAAACAACTGCTGGGGAGCTTCACAGAGGAGCTGGTATTCAAATTAAGTTTTAAAAGATAAGCAGGGACTTCAGACAATTATGTGTAGGATTATTGTGTGCAAAGAAATTATAATTTTTCTATAGCTTTTCACATGGTAGAATTAGGACCAGAGTATTAAACTTAATATTTAATAAGATTTTTAGGGAGCTGTTTTAAAATGTAGGGCTCCCTCTGGGAGGCAAGGAGCCATCCATCACTGGAAGCATCCTTGTAGGATTGGTTGACTATATAGCCCCTGGTTCTTTTCTATTTGGCCAGGTCTTCCCCATCATTACTGTGCATGTTATATTATATGCTTAGTTTACATCATCAAGGAGAGCATCATATTATTGAGTACCTGAATCAATGAAGGAATTAGTAGAATTAATTTTTTCTTTGTAACACTGAAGCCAGATTTTACGTCTACCTCTATTACTTCTTAAAAACAAACAGACATCAAGGGCTAGTTCTGATGCATATTTTCAATCTCATTCTCAACTAGCTTTTTACTCAGGATATATTTTAAAAAATCATTCACAGAATGTTAAATGAATCCCTATTAAATCCTATTTTGTTAGTTTTACCCATTGTTTCTGAACTTGAAAACTATTTTTTAAGTTCAGTACTGACAATCATAGAGGGTAAGTTTAGAGGAGTTGAAATCCAAGATCGTTCAAACTCTGAAATCAGTGACACTATGAATGGGCTGAATTTCTATGAATTTAATAAAATCAAATTGGGTCTACTGAATACACTAATAGCTGTCCACTTATCCTCAGAGGGGAGTTTCAGGGAATAAAAACAAAGAAGCTGCCCTTCCCGGTACTTAATTCAGCTCAGTCACCAGGTATTGGTCATCTCCAGGCATTGGTCATCCTCTCTGTGCCAAGAATGTAGAGTCACATGATAAGCAAGGCATGCCCTGCCTCAAAGACCTCACCATCTAATATCTACTATCTCTGTCCTACTGTCCTCCATTAGATATCTATACATTTAGTCAACCAAATGCAGATCTTACCCTTTGAAATGAAAGGAAAAATACTTCCATTTTTTGCCCTGTGGACTGAAGGTTTGTAGGTTCGATTCCCTGGTAAAGGGCATATACCTCAGTTGTAGGTTCCCCAGCATATACTAGGGTGGAGATTTTTTAAAAAGATACTTGCATTTTTAACTCCTCAGAGTTACTATGTGCTGAAATAAACTGTGCAGAGAATAAATGAAATAATAAACAAAGAAATATTGAATGTTTTCCATGCAAAAGAATAATATATTTTTCAGTGCTTGCCAGATTCCCTAGTCAATTCAAGACTTACAAACCCAAAGCAAAAGAGGTAGATGAAATAGAGACATCTGAGTGGCTCTTTCTATATAAGTCGTATGATAGAGATGTGAGAAAGTGATGAGGAAGGAAAGCATGAAGAAACTCAAGCTCTGAACCCCTGGCACAGAAGCAGGTGGATGCAAACATGCCTGCCCCTCAAATGCTGATTCAGCAGCTATTTAGCACCCTCCACTCCACCTACCACCTCCAGGCCAGCAACCTGGTGGCCCCCAACACCATCACCTGTCAGTGGCTTGCCATTCCTAGTATTTTTATGCAAATGAAGAATAAAAAGCCTTTAGTCCTTTCCTGCTGTAGGTGTCTAATCCTCTACCTGAGTCCAAAAATGCATAACCCAAAATGAGATGCTTTGTTTTTGCCCAAAATAGAAAAGACTGAGAAAAAATTTTTTTTGAGAGTTGCATTTTCTACTCAATGGAGAAGATGAAAATAATTTCTTTATTAAACAGAATTTAATATTTTTCAAGCATTTATCCTTTTCTCTTTAACCCCCTTCAGGTTCAAATCTAATATTTTCCCCCCCAAAGAACCAGCAAATTGATTTTAAGAGAATAATTGTGAAGGCGTGAAAGTACCACTTGTATCCTGGAAACAGGCTGTGCCATGGGTCGTTTCTTAATTTTCACCCTATTAGGGTAATTTCCTGCTACCGTGGGTTTTTTTCCTGCACACTGGCATCCTGGCTCCTTCACAGCTGCTTTGTCAAAGCAAAGGGAAAGCAGACCATTAACATCTTCTGGAAATAGTCCGGTGCAACAGTGCGCCTGTCCTGTTAGCCTGCACAGGGTGAGGACAAGGGAAGGAAGCAATGCTGTAACATGGGAGGACGTGTCCCCCTACAAGAACTTGGCTGCTGTCATTATTTAACCTGCAATGACACAACTTATAAATCTAGTGTTCTAAAAGAAAACAGACAACTCACAAACAAACTAGAAAACACATTTGAAAAAAATGTTCACCTTTCTCAAGTTAAACAGAAAATGCGAGTTTTTAAAAAATCACAATACCCCCTTTTTTGCCTCAGTGTTTTTTTAAATGAAAAAAAATCAGATGCTGATGAGGGTCCAGTGATATTGATATTTTTCTACAATACTGATAGCATTGTAAAGTTAAACAGCCTTTCTGAAAAGCAATTTAGCAGTAAGTACTAATGACCATCAAAATATTCATGCTCTTTGATCCAGTTATTCCACTTATTGAAACCTATCCTATGAAAATGTAGGGAAAGCTGTTTACCCAAATATATTCATTGGACTTCCATTTATAATAGTGGAAAAATTGGGGAAACATGTAACTCTATAGATAAATGGTTGAGTAAATCATAGTTCATTTATTGAATAGACCATTAAAAACAGCCCAGATGAGTACTTATCACATGTTAGGTACTCAATCCTGATTGCATAGAAATATATAAAATGCTTATAAAATAAAATTAAATGAAAAATGTCTCATACAAATATGCATGCATGTTTATTACAACTCTGACAAATACATACAAAGAAAAATAAAACCAACTTTCTAAATTTTTAGTAATGTATATATACTTGCACACTATAGTGAAAATTTAAAAATAAATGAATCAACTTATCTCCCTGGATGGCAGTAAGCTGGGCATCCCATTTGGCCATAGGGTATAAGAATGCATAGGCAAACATTCCTCTCATCCAAATGGGCCTCAGAGGATAAAAGGGATAGACCTAAAAGATTGTATAAACCTTCTGATAGGAATTGCATTGCCAGAATGGCTACCATCAATAAATCAAACAAGTGAAGATGTGGAGAAAAGGGAACCCTAGTACACTGCTGGTGGAAATGCAGACTGGTACAGCCACTGTGGAAAACAGTATGGAGTTTCCTCAAAAAATTAAAAATGAAGTTGCCTTTTGACACAGCAATCCCACTTCTGGGAATATATCCTAAGAATCCCAAAACACCAATCAGAAAAGTATATATGTGCCACTATGTTCATTGTAGTGGTATTGACAATAGTTCAAATCCGGAAACAGCCCAAAGTGGATAATAAAACTGTGATACATTTACAAAATGGAATACTACTCAGCCATAAAAAAGAAGGAAATCTTATCTTTTGTGACAGCATGGAGGGACTTGGAGAATATCATTCTAAGTGAAATAAGTCAGTCAGAGAAAGACAGATATCACATGATCTCACTTATATGTGGAATCTAATGAACAAAATAAACTGGTGAATAAAATAGGTCTAGAGGCATGGATGCACCGAACAGAGTGATGATCTTAGAGGAGAAGGAAGGGGAGAGGGAAGAGACGAAAGAACTTATATGCATATGTGCATAGCTCATGGGCACACGCATGGTGAACCTGGGGTGGGGTGGGGGCTGGTGGAGGGGAGAGTCGGTGGGAAATATAGGGCATCTGTAATAATGTCAACAATAAAAAATAAACTTAGAAATAAAAAAGAATCTTCCTTCTTTGGAAGAGTGCACAGGGTTATGATCAGACCTGGAAGATGATCAGTGCAAAGGCTTTGAACAGCAGTACATGATGGAGAAGCACCAAGTGGTCTTTGATGGATGGAGAAGCAGCAAGTGTTTTTCTTAGGGACCAAGCAGAACCACCCCCCCCATGGACCTTCCTGCTGCTCCAATTCCAGTCTGGCAGTTGAGACCCCAGGGTAGATACACAGACAGCTCAGTGTGATGCCATAAGGTCTTCAGAGTGAAAATCAGGAGCTTAGAATCAAGTCTATAAATAAGACACTCACATTTGATGCTGTAGGAAATCTGCTAGGCTAGGAGTCTAGAAACTAGAGTTGGATGAAGTTCTGCACACCTTGAGCTGCAGAGTTCCAACGAATTGTGTCACTTCTGTCTGAATCTCACTTTATTTATTGGCAAAATGAGCAGGTTAAAAAATTCCTGATCCTGGTTACCTCCCAAGGCTGTTACAAAGATCAAAGAAACCAGTGCAGTGGTAAATGCATGTCGTGTGAATCATGATGTACCATGTGCACATAAGGGATGCTGCTCATCAAAAAAAAGAGACCTTGGAGTGTGCCACTTTGTGGCTCATTCTGGGTTTGAAAACTGCAGGGCTCACATAATCAGAACTCAAAGAAACCCCCACGAATTCCCAGCCTATGGATGAAAACAACAGGCTTCCGCCAGAACTCCTTCATTGCTCTATAATTGCTACAAGGAAGAAAATTACATAAAACAATAAGACTGACACATGAAAAAACCTATTTATAAATAGTAATATTTACTGACAATACATTTAGAGATGCAAGGTCCCATCTTCTTCCTGCCCTCAAGTCTAGAAAACCATCAGTGAGTGCCACTTCAAAACTATTTTTTCTACAGTTAGTGAGTTAAAGTAGGAAACGCCAGAGGAGTTACCAATAAAAGGAATATTTGTTATTTCTGAGATGCAAGAAATAGAGTCAGAAATAGAGTCAGCGCTTTTCAAATACCCCTATCTGGAAGCGTGTTCTTCCTACCAGAGATCAAGGCTGTTTGTGAAACTCGTCCTACCATCCTACCATCGCCTTCTAGAACAGCTGAGACAGAGGACATGCATGGCAGCAGCATCCCCGGAGAATGAGAAACTGTGCCGAAGGAGAGGAAACCTCTATTTTGTCAATAACTATTTGTTGAGCACCCACTAGCTATTGGCAAGCTGTCTGCCCCACACAACTTATATTTTAGCTCCCGCCCGTCTGACACTGTGCAATCTGCACAGTAGCCAATTAAGAACATCGAAACATAGTTTATGACGTTTTGCAATTAAGGTCTAAATTCTGAATGGTCGTGAGAGACTGAAAATTCTATAAGAGTGAAACTACCAATACAAAGAATTGTCCATGCCAGAACCGGTTTGGCTCAGTGGATAGAGCGTCAGCCTGCGGACTGAAAAGTCCCAGGTTCGATTCCGGTCAAGGGCATGTACCTGGGTTGCAGGCACATCCCCAGTAGGAGATGTGCAGGAGGCAGCTGATCGATGTTTCTCTCTCATCGATGTTTCTAACTCTCTATCTCTCTCCCTTCCTCTCTGTAAAAAATCAATAAAATATATTAAAAAAAAAAAGAATTGTCCATTTGGAGATGGAACATAGATAATATGGAATAAACAAGTAAATCAATGGCAGTAGGACACATTCCTGTCAGCATCTACTATCCTGAAGTGATAAGTGAGAATTCCCTTCAGTTGAGGATCTTCTCTCCTCCACCCTAGTCGGTGTATTTTCAGTGGAGCCAGTCTAACCCCAGATGTGGGAGTAGAGCATATGACTTAGGTTAACCAAACCAGCACACTCCATTCCTCTGGCAGCAGCGATTTGTTCAAGGATGGACGCCAGATCCATATCAAGTCAATGAGGTCCCAAAAGACTCAAGGATCTAAGACACTGACTTGGGAACATGAGAAGACTGTTTCTGCTTTCTTTCTCTCTGGAGATCACAAAGAGAGAGAGGCTGTAGTGAATCTGAGAACAGGTCGGGTCTTATTACAAAGCCATGCTTGAGGAAGTAAGGCCAAGAACAGAGAGAGAGAATCTCCATCAGGATGGCATCCTGTGAGTCCTGGATAAAGCCACACCTCAAGCCTTTCCTTTGTAGGTGTTTAATTACATGAAGCAGATAAATTTGAATTGGGTTTTCGATCACTTGCAATGACAGGCACCCTAACTGAAATAATGAACCACAGCATAAGAAAGAGATGATCTGAAACGGGCCTGGGCAGATATATTTTACTTAGGCCATGGCCAAGTATTTCTTCAGTTCCTTAAAGAAGAGGAACTAAACTTAATACTAGAACAATCACACATATTATTTGAGTTATACGTTTGACCACTTTTCTAAAATATATAAGGATTAGGTTGAGTTGCACATAGGATAAAAACAAACAGTAAGAGTGGTTTTAAAAGCAGTAAAATAAAGCCTAAAGTGCTTTTCTGGGCCAGGTAGCAATCTCATTGGTTGTGGGGAGACCCAGGATATCCCTGAGTTGGGACACTGGAAGCCACAGGCTGGATGAGGGGAGTGATTAAGTGTTAAAGGGCTCGAAACAATGACTATTTATCAACACGTACAAAAGCATTTCAGCATTTTGACAACTGGCATGCTTATTCCAGTGTATACTTGGCACAAATCAGTCCAATGTATGGCCCCACCTACCTTTACCACACAGTTCTCCTAGATCCCCTTTGATGTCTGGGTAAATGCAACACCACAAGTGAGAGAGAAGAAAAGCACCCAGTGGAGTGAAGAGGCCCTTAATTATTCTCTACTGCATGGCCATCTGTCTCACACCTGGCAAGGGAAAGGTGGGGAACACAAGGAAGAGAGGGAAAGGGAAAGAGAAATTAGAAAAACTAGAGTAATTGATTGTTTTATTATATCGTAAAGCAAGTCAACCAGAACATACTCCTCCAGTTCCTTGCAGGCTGCAATTCCCTGTAAGAATAAACTTACTGAGATGGTGATAATGTCACTAGAGGAGTTGCTCAAGCAGGAAAGGTTATGTTACATGGAAGTGAAAAGAAAGATGTGTTATGAGTAAATCTCAATGTGGATAATCAGTTCTCCCAAAATTAATAGTTGATACTATTATATGTATTGCATTTTGAATATAAACTATTAATAATAAATATAGATACTAAAAAGGATAAAATAAATTCAAACCCTAAGACTAAACCATCATTTTCCCTGAAATCTTGGAAAATTTAGATTGGCTTTTGGGCAATTATTTTTAATCTTAACAATACTTTCCAGGCCAAGTGAAGGCTTTAGGCAGTAACATTCTAACAATACAAATAAAGTCTTTTCTTAGATTTTCCGTCCAGTATGCAGGATAAGAAGTTTTTCCAATTACATTGATCATGTAAACTCTTGAGCTCCTGCTCCTGAGGGCACATATTTTGCTCCTCATTAACCATAAAAAAGTAGGGATGGTATAGCATTTATTTTAAAAGCAATTTCCTAAAAAATTGACTATGAAAAACATGGCTATTTTCCTCAATTTGGGTATGATTTCTTCTATTTGCATGCAATTTTATAAAATGATTATTCTTAGGATGATTCTGCTTTTAGTCATAACCTTGTAAGGGGATAAAGCAAGTGGAAGGGAGTTTGAAAATAGTAAAAATTTATGTTGAATTGGACTCCCAATAGAATGTTACATCTGAATGTTGGAAATTACATCATAAGCCCTTTGATAACCAACATAGATCCATGCAGATCTTATTGGTAACCAGAATTGTTTTTATGAACTATTTCCTAGTCTTCCATTTTTCTTACTGACTTTTTTCATTTAGTTTGAAAAAAAATCTATTCTTGTCCACAGATCCACTTCTTCCCTCTCAACTCTTATTTTCTATTAAATGCCAACTACAGCGAAATGTATCAGATAGTCAGACATAAGTAAAACCCAGATTCTCACCTCAGATTGCTTACAATCTAGTCTCTCTTTTTGTTTGGTATCCTCGCCCTCCCAAGTCAATGTACTAACGATGAAGAAGAGCCTTTCCTCCCCACTCCTTTCTTCTCTTCCTAGAGAAACCTCTCTTTCCACAGCCTTTCTTATGCACTGTTCTGTTTCACCTGCCCGTGCTTATTGGACAACTGACCCATCTTAGGCTGGGAAGTGTTACTCTCCTGGAAAATGAGAGTCAAAAACGTTGAGTCTAGTTGTGCCTGCTAGCAACAAGAATCCAGATGAATCAGGGAGTTGGCTGTGCTGCCACTGAAGCAGGAAAGACTGGTCTACAGACATTGTCACAGAGAGAGAGACAATGACACAAAACCAGAATGTTCAGAAGTAGTGGAGTTCAGGACTACCTTTCCAGTCCATGCCCCACTCCCACAGGAGGCTGCACTCCTGCTGTGGAGTTCGGTGGGGTGGATTTCCCCAGTGTTCCTGTATCTTCCCAATACATTTTCCTTTATCAGCTTACATGTATTGAATGGGTTTCTGTCCCTTCAACCAAATGCTCCTTGTATAACACAGAGCTGGTAGATTTAAAATTATAACAAAATAAATTCCAGCAAAGGGTAGAAAAAATAAAACTAAGTCAGGAGTATGTAGACATCTACTAAATCTTAATTTAGGTTTTTCCACCAACATGATAGTGATCAGATGATCCAGATTTTCTAGTAGAGTCCTGATGTTTAAAAATCCCATCCTATTGTTCAAAGGACAATATTATAAAAAGACAATTAGGCAGGGATGTGTTGGTAAATGTTTAACAACTCTCAGTTCTCCATAAAATAAAAATCGTACCCTGGTCTGTAGCCGGTGCCAATTCACATGATGTAAATACTTTCACCGTGGCTGATATCAAGCTATTAACATGATGTCTAAACACTGAGTTGGAAAGAGATGTCAATAATCAGCTCTCATGAACCAGTATAAGATGGCTCCAGTACCCCACAGTGTAGGGCAAAAGTTCTGAATTAAAGAGACTAGGATTTACAACCTTGCTTTGCCCTATTATTATTATTATGAAGTAGATTTCTGTCTGAGCCTCCATTATCTATAAAAATTATAACCTGCCATGCAGTGGATTGCTAGGAGGATCTAATAAGATGCAAAGTATCTTGTACAATGCCTGGCAATACGGATAACCAATTAACAGCAGTGATTATTGTTGTTATTGTTGCTGTCTTTGCTGTGCTTATTGTAATTATTACTGTCAGATTATGGGATTCAGTTTTGAACTGGAAAATATAGTCCCTATAATTATTATCAATTTCCTGAATGATCTTAATCATCTCACCTTTACATAAATCAATATCCGCAACTCCAAATTATCTCTACTTTTGTCTTCAAATTCTAAAGTTCTATAATTATGGACATACTGGTATAGTGAAACTATGTGTATGTTAAAAAGAGAAATATTGGGGTGAAGGAGGAAATGGAAAAGAAATGATGAGTCATACAGGGTTGGACTGCCAACCAAAAAGCAAAGAGCACCTCAGGGGTTAAAGCCATTGAGTGTGATGTCCAAGGAGGTCAGTCACCCAATCCTCTCACCTCTAGCACCTTCCAAAGTATAGAAACCAAGGCATTACCCAAAGGTTCAGCCTGTTTTTTGGTGAAACATCTCAATGGCTTAATTAGGAACAAGAAGACAGAAAAAAAGGCGGGGGGCGGGGGGCGGGGGGAGTAAAGCAGAGAAAAGGCTGTAGTGTCTTCCTCTTGCCTTTTACCACAAAAGCAAAATAAACATGTTGGACTAGGGCCAGTAACTACCCAAGGAGTCTGACCATGTACTTGGTGCCCTTGAGATGTGATCAACCTCATGCTTCTTTCCTTCCTTGCTTCCTATTCCCAGCATGCACATGCACATGCACATGCACATGCACACACACCCTCCTTAGAACACGTGCGTGCACATACAAAGGACACAGATTGCACCGATGGCGGCAGATTCATCTGCTTGTTGGAGAGGAGAGGGGCCTTGGAGCTGACTGTAAGTGAAGTCTGAAATCGATCCAGTTCACACCAGACTACAACAGTAAAAGCATCTCTGCTCCTTTTTAAGAGAAAGGGGCAGACAAACTGGGGGAGGAGGGATGGGAATTGGGGCCCAAAGAGAAGAAACACTAACCTAAAAGGGAGAGAACGTATACAGGAAAAAAAATGTTTTAAGGAAAAACAAATAGGGGATCAATTAAGGAAAGAATGAGAGGGAATGAGACTGCAAGCTGAGAGAGGAGAGACATGGGGAGATCAGCAAAAACGGACAAGAGGAGGAATTAGCCATGGATGAATTTTTTATTGACTTTTTTTCTCACAGCATCAGAATTTCCTAAGCCCCAACAGAGCAGTAGTGAGTTTATTGGTGGATGTGCAGCAACTCTGAGTGAGCATAGTTCTCTCTGTCTATAGTAAGGACTGAGGCTGTGCGAGGAGACACTTTTGTTATATAATTTACATTCAAATAAACCTAGGAGGCAGGAGAAAGGCAAGCTGCCTGCTGTCTCCATTTACAATCCTGAAACACAGGAGCCAAGTACCCAGAATATTCTGAATGGATTAATCTTTGCCAAGATCTATATAAAGATGAAAAATGCAAAATTAAAGTGATTCTGTTGCTTAAAATAAAGAGTAATTACTTATGGGAGAAAGAAAACCAAATAAAGTAGCAAGAAAATTCTCTGATTTAGTGAAACACATAGAACTGAAAAGAATTTCCATATGATCTGTTATTTGCGCTGTAATTTTCCAGGACTGCAGACGTGGAATTTGATTGGGACTTTTGATCAACTCTTGTTAAGGTTGCTGCTCCCTCTTATCATTGCTAGCACAGGATAAAACTTCAGCACCCCGACATCGTCATATTGCACCATAAAGAAACGCAGTCAACTTGTTTGAAATTGGGCTCCAGATTTACCACCGGAGGATGGGAGCCTTGCCTAAACTTATCTTTCGGGTCTGGGAAGTTATTATTTGTTTACTACTTAAAACACACCATTTGCGCATGAAATGATCATCCCTGAATCACAACACTATAAAAATGTTCTCTCTGGGTAAAATCAAATGAAGAATTAAGTTCTTCTACAGTGAACCTGGGACCATCCTTACAGTCAATTTAACTACTTTGATGGAATGAGAAGGCACACACTCAAATACAGTTAAAATTTTAAAAATATATATATTTTTGCCTGCCTTATCCCCAAACACTCGGCAACTGGTTTTAGCTTTCACTCCCACCCTTAGTTTGACTACAGGAACCTGTAGGGTCTTCTGCTACACCAGAACGTGGATCAGTTACAATAGAGTTTCAAAGAAAAGAAAAGAAACAGAAGTCAGAAAATTAGAAGCAGATGAAATGAAAAAGTAAGGGGTATCTCTTTCATGATAGCCAATAAATCTGTTGGCTCAACACCTCTAGCATGTGAGCTAAGCTTTCAGAAAAGATGAAAATGGTTCGTTTCAAATCAGATTACAATGTGCACACAAAAGGATCTGCAAATAGAAATAAGAGAATTCCATTAACATGATAATGATATCCTGAACGACCTGAACAAACAAAGGAGATTGGAACTTGGGATGTAATTTGTCGATAGTTTCCTCTTCCAGGTTTTGTGAGTGCCTGACTTGAAAGGTTTTAGAAGAGGCTGCTGCTAGGCCAGGTTTGTTCCATCTGTCAGAGAATCCCTACAGGAAAAATTAATTCAATAAAACATCATTTAAATCCTGATGTTAGATTCTTTCCACTTTCCATTAATTAAAAAGAATATATTAAGAGTCAGTCTCAGGGACACGTTGTGCATGTTTGAATAGGTGTGAATTGAAGGGCACTGGAAACATGCCTCTAACTTGAACTTCCTGGAGCCTGTTTTCTGCCTGAAGTAAACCAAGGAACCACGGTGAAGCCACTATTAAAATGTTCACGTAAATGGGCAGGAAGGAGGTGAGGTTCAGTTCTTAACAACTTTGAATGAGACTCTAAATTTCCATCTTATTCCCCTCCCCTGGATGGGACCACATAAGCCAGAACTGGCTCTGGTATGGATATTTCCCTGAAGGGGCACAGAGAAGATTCAGGGGGTAAATCTTAATGAAGTATTTACCCCAAGGACCCAGAGGCAAATAAGGGAAATTGATTTTTACCTTCAAGTCCAGGAGGACAGCATGAAGATGGAAACAGAAGGTAAGACCTAGGTTTTTAGCACTAAAAACCTAGAGAGAGAAGCAGGTAGACAGTGAAATAATGGAGTGGGTCAAAGCAAGGGAGAGAGTAAAGTGGGAAGGCTCTAGGAGCCCAGAGACAGGCAGGAGATAATGATTCCATTTTACACTGGACCTCATGGGGCAGGATGTGTGGTTTACACACAGATTTGAAGTGAACAGTTTGCCAAGAAAAGTTGGAAGAAAGTCCCAAGGCAAGAGGATTAACTAAAGAAATAAGTCACAGTTAAATAAAATGTGATCAGTGCAGTACAGATGTTAGCTTCTGTTGGTTGGTGGGAGTATAATGGGAAAGGTGTGAGGTGTGGGAACAGGCCAGTAGGATGAGGCTCTGTGTGAGGTGCACTGGGCTCCTGGACATAGAAGAACTACCTGGACAAGTTACAGAGAGGTTTAGCACTAAAAAACAGAGCAAAAATCATTCTGCCTCAAGAACTGATATAGCACAAGGGTTTAGACTATGGATCCCCTGAGTTTGAACCTTGGCTTTGTCACTTACCTGCTCTCTAACCTTGGATAAATAATTCAACCCTCCTTCTTTAAACAGTAAGACTAGTACTATATCAACAGATTATGGTGAAGATTAAATGAACTAGTAAATGTAAAGTGCTTAGAACAGTGTCTGATACACAGTAAGCACTCAAACAATGTTAGCTAGTATTAGTATACTTAGTATTAGTACAGATGCTATATTGTGAAAGAGAGGGAAGGGACAACAGATAGAGCCCTAGTCACAGGAGCTTACATTTTTATATTACAACTAGAGGCCCGGTGCACAAAATTTGTGCACTGGGGGGGGGGTGGTCCCTCAGCCCAGCATGCCCCCTCTCACAGTCCGAGAACCCTCAGGGGGTGGGAGGCAACCGGGCTGATCAGGGGACAGCGCCACCCCCATCACCCCGCTGCTGCTGCCACTGCTGGCTGCTGTAGCCGCCAAGGTGTTTTCACAACACGGATTTCAGTCCCTTCACCACGAAAAAATGAAATGATGACTTTCTTTAGGCATTTTCAAGATGTCTCTTTCATAGGACATGCCATTTCTTTCTTTCTTTCTTTTTTTATCCTCACCTAAGGATATTTTTCCATTGATTTTTAGAAAGCGTGGAAGAGAGAGGGAAAGACAGAGAGAAACATCAATGTGAGAAGCACACTTCGATTGGTTGCCTCCTGCATGAGCCCTGACCTGGGCCCTAGCCAGGGAGGAGCCTGCAACTTGGTACATGCCCTTAATCAGAATCGAACCCGGACCTGCAGGCTGAGGCTCTATTCACTGAGCCAAACTGGCTAGGGCAGGATATGACATTTCTTAGCCCCTTCAGCAGTGGACCTTCGTTTTTTCCTCCAGGAGTGAGGTGGAAAAACCCTAGATCACCTTGTTGGATTCTTATTACCCAAGCAAGCGGCGTACTGCAAGCTTAGCCAATGAGCGGTCGGAAAAGGTGTTTCCTCTGCAGCTCCCAAGCAGACTCAGGACTGCTGGTGTGGCGAGGCCACGGGGCTGCTAGGGGCCGGGACCCCTGCGGGTTTGTGTCTCTGCTCCGGCCCCCCTGTATGTTGTTCTCTCTGGCCCCAGGGCCAGGCGTGAGCTGCCCTGTGTGTTGTTCTCTCCAGCTCCGGCCTGCACCTGGCCCCTCCTCCTGAGCTGGTCGTGACCATTATGGCATCTTGGCCTAATTTGCATATTACCTCTTTATATATAAAGATGCCTAATAACCCTAATTGCTGTCTATCTTCACTTCTCTACTTTTTCTTTGGTAATTTAATGTCAATAAATTAGAATCTCCCAATTCAAAATAATTTTCAAATGTTAAATTATAATTTATGTCATTTTTATAAATTATTGAATTATACAGTATTGTCAATTGATTTGTTGAAACAATTTCACATTTTGAAGTTGCAAGCCTTTTGCCCTGCAATAGTGTTGGAAAGGTAATTGTGTGTGCATCTGGTCCATGGACCCTTGAAGGACAAAGTATTACAGAAACACTTTCTAGTATCACCTGCTTTTGTTCAGGAGGAAGCACAGTCTCTTCCTTGGCCACAGGGATGTTCTCATTTAGTAGCTCCTTAAACCAGTTTGCTCTCTTGCCATACTCCTGGAGGTGGATCACAGAACACAGAAGCCAGCCATTCTCTCCAGCCCAACCTAAAAGTGGACTATTTAGCTAAAGTAGTGACACCAGCAATAGGCTATTGCTAAAGGTGCTGTCCCCAGACTATCTGTATTCTAACCAGGTCACCAAGGAACGTAGATTTACTTCCAAGTTTGAGAAACACAGAAATCTCAAGGAGGAAGGAACTACCCAAGGTCACAAAGATGGGAGATCCAAGTGCACTGTTCACGTTCTTACCAGTAAACCATGGTTTAACCCTTCTTTGTACCGCCTTCATAAATAAATAAATAAATAAATAAATAAATAAATAAATAGATTAAACTATAGAAAAAGTATCAAATTCCATTTTAAAAGCATTTCCAGTAAACATTGCAATTTTCTCCGTTTTCCACAACGTAGCACGTTTTGACTCCCATATCAACTAATCAAATATTTCTCCAGAAGCATTTCCAATGCATAAAACTACCAGATACAATCTGCCTTCTCCTAAGAAAATTCAATACATAAAAATGTGCTTACAAAACAGATAAATCAGAGTTTTAACTTTACAAAAGAACTTGCCACCAATTTCTTTTCTTTAAAAACTAGTTTCCTGATACATTTACACAGTGATCCATTTTACAAAAATTTAATATACATGAAAAACTTAGGCGGCATTTCAACTGAGATTGTGTTCAGTATCTTATAGAATTGGATCATTCATTATCTTTCTCATTAATTCTCTGTGACTGTTCATCATTTTTTAAAAATGAACATTCCACTTAAAGCTTCTAGGAGATGCTGCTAGGAGTCACTCCCATCTTAGGACAGTGGTCCTCAAAACTGAGATACAGTGCAAAGAGGCCTGTTAAAATACTGGTTCCTAGCCCTAATAGTTCTAACTCAGTAGGTCTGGCATGGGGCCCAAGATTTGACACTTTAAAGTTCTAAGAACTGCACGTTGAGGACTTATGCTTAAGGAGTGATCAGCGTAGAGATGAACAAAAATCCTCCTGCAATATTCTTCTTCAGTTTTCAAACTGTATTGAGATATATTCTACTGACACTGGTTGATTGTGATAATTCAAGAAGCACTTTCCTCAAATACACAATTAATAAACCTATCACCACCCACCAGGAGACTTCTCAGACCTAAATTCAGAAAGTGAAACAATAGCAAATCCTGACCACCCAGCAACTGATAAATACCCAGATTCAGTTAGTTACAAGAAGCATCCTCAATAACAAGGAAATGGACTACTTTTCCTGCTTTGGGGGACATTATCAAAAGTCCAACCTTGGCCACCTAGGCCAATTAAGTCTCAGAAGGTTAAGAAATTGAGGTCTCTACTTTAGCTTTGGCTCCCTGATGAGAAGCTTCTCCACAAAATTATACAATTGCTGAAACCAGTCACTAAGCCAACTAACACTATTAAAAATAGGTCTTAGTGAGCACTTACTACACTTCACATACTACTCATTTCAACTCATTTCATCTGCTCAATAAAGAGGACTGAGTCTATTTTGCAGGGGTAGCCAACAAGGCTGAGAGGGGTTACCCAGGTAGCACAGTGGATAAATGGCAGACGCGGGACTTTAATCCAGTTGTAAGACCCCAAAGTTTAGGATCTTTTTTTTAACTTCAAGTTGACTGCCACATAAACAGCAGTTTCCCCTTTTCTTCAGAGAATAGATAGTCCCTGAGAGCAGAGGCTTGGAGGTATTGGACAGAGAGCCTCCATGGGTTTAATGGTGTATCAGTGCCCTACTGCTGTGTAACAAATTAGCACAAACTTAATTTAAAGCAGCGATTTTTAACCAGTGTGCCACAAGAATTTTAAAACATGCAATGACTGTTCATTTAGCCAGGGGCACTGACCTCTTTTCCCTTGGATTATCAAATTTAAAAAAATGACAATAGCCAACACAATAATGGCTGTCTGATGTGAATAAATCAAAATTGTACCTCTGTTTTGGTCAGATAGCAAAAATATATTTATTGGTGTGCCACCAAATTTTAGTAATCAGTTTATGTGTGCTATGAGATAAAAAAAAAGGTTGAAAATCACTGATTTAAAGCAATATCGCTTTATTAGCTCATAACTCTGTACATCAAAAATCCAGACACTCTCCACTGGGTTCTCTGCTCAGGTGGCATGAGACTGAAATCGAGTTATCAGCCAGGCTGGGCTCTTCCACAGAAAACTGGGAAAGACCCTAACTCTGATTTCATTTGTGTTGCTGCCAGAACTTAGTTCCTTGGGATCGTTATACTGAGGTCCCATTTCCTTGCTGGTTGTCAGCTGAGGGCCACTTACAGCTTCTAAAAGTCACCTCCTCTCCTTGTCCTATGGCTCCCTCCATCCTCAGGCCAGCAATAGTGCATCAAATCCCTCTTGTGCTTACATCCCCCTGACTTCCTCTTCCACGGCTAGTCAGAGAAAACTCTTCTTTTTAATGGTTTCATATGATAGAGGTTCATTCAGGTAATCTCTGTATTTCAAGATCAACTAACTTGAGTATTTAATTACACCTGCAATGTCCCTTTAAGCAGCATCTAGATTAGTGTTTGTTTGAATAACCAGAGGATAGAAATCTGGGGGCTGGGGAGGGGGGGGGACAGTATATATTTAGAATTCTGCCCATTACAGAGAGCTAGAAGGATATTTGACTCTTGAAGATCAATGAGTCCCAAACTGTACACACATGCCTGTCTATACAGGGAACTTAGGGACTGTTTTTTTTTACCTCCAGAGTAAAACCCTGGAATTTGCTTTGTTCCCTTGCTACATTGTGGTTATTGGCAAGCACTGACCCTGAGGAGAAATATTACCCAGAGGAGGGGCCAGGGTTCACTACCTCCTGGAAATTAATCCAAATTCTAACTTGAGAATTAGCCAATAAGACAAATGTCCACATTATTGAAGAAGATTGTTTTCTCATCGATCATGTCTTTGAGTGATTATTTTACATATTCGTTTGGTGTGTAGACATAATCTTATTCTCCTATTAGACCAGGAGATCCTTCAGGGGAAAAAAATGTATCTTAAAAATCTTTGTATTCACATAAGTGCCTAGCACGGAGCCTGATATTCAGAAGATTCTCTGCACAAATTAGGTTGTAGGGAACATAGCTTATTACTTACTAGGTGCTCAGTGAATTTTATTTTCCTTTCCTTTCCCCCTGGTTAAAATAAGAGAAGACTTCACTTCATCTTAAATAATAAAAACCTACATACATTGCCAGTACAGTTATTCAAGGTATATGGTGGGTGCTTATGATTGTAAAGGAGAGAGATGATGGTATAATAGTGTTCCCTTTACAGTGAATCTATAAGCATCTTTGGGATTTCTGAGTTTAAAGCTTTGCAAGGATAACTCAGCTCTTCATTTTAAATGTAGAAAAAATAGGACTTGATGATTTTCTTGTCAAGGGACTTAAATACTCAAATGAAACAGGGACTTTTGCCCATTAAGACTATTAAGTAAGGTGGGGCCCCAAGTCCAAAAGGAACCCCTTGGATGACTAGAGAGGAGCACTGCTTAGAAGATGTGGCACATCCCATGGAAGCAACAAGTGCTGGTAAACAGAGAACTTAAGCTTGATCCACCTACACAAACCAAATATTTTATTGGCTATCAAAACGTCTCAAAGCCCTCATGAATGGGATTAGTGCCCTCACAAAAGAGGCTCCAGAGAGACCTCCGGCCATGTTTTCCATGTGAGGACACAATGAGAAGTCTCACAATGAGAGGGCCCCCAGAAGAGGGTCCTCCCTGGATATTGCTGGTATCACAATCCTGGACTTCCAGCCTCCAGAACTGTGAGAGGTAAACTTCTGTTGTTTATAAGCTACCAAGTCTGTGGTATTTTGTTATAGCCGTCCAAACGTACTAAGAGAGAAAATGTAAGTAGATGTGTTTGCTGCTCTGCAGGGAGGTGGAAGTAAAGCGGCTTGTAATGTAAATTCCAACTGTGCTGATAACTAGCCACTAGGTTTTGGCCACAGAACTTAACACTGCAGGACATCAGTTTCTCCGTCTGTAAAATGGGCACAATAATACTTAACCTTTTAAAATTACTCTAAAGTTTGGAGATAATGTAAATAAGTCATGTGGCACAATAATACACTCAGTGGTAGCTATAATTATTATTATTGTAAATACTTCTCACTAATTCATAAAAGACACCTTTAAATGCAATATATACATGAGTTTTTCCTTTTTCCCAGTCCTGGGATTTTCATTCATATTCACTTAAAATTTCTCAAGCTTCCAAATCCATAAAAAAATATATAAAGCAAACTTTTAAGTAGTTATGATTGTGCGCGTAAAACATTTGTACAACAACATGTTCTCTGTACCATATGTTATGCTGTGTTGGAATGGAGACAGCTAGAGGACATTTATTGCAGTCTTTATGCCTTGTTTTGGTATTCAATGCTTGTGAAAGAATAATAATGGTCATCAGGACTACTGCATACATATTCCGCATAAAAGAAAAATCCAATTGATGTTTCAGAGCTCCTGGCTTTAGAATCTCTTTCTGCTTCAGCTGATATATAGTGTAAATCTAAAACTTATTTAAAAACCTGTCTGGGTAAGACAGCTTTTAATTAATCTTCTCTTGGTTTTTATACTATATGGTACCTGGAAGATGCAAGATCAATCACTACCGTATTGTAATGTCGAGTTGTGAGACAGAAAGATAAATGAGCTATCAAGCTTAGCATTTTGATAGCTAAGTTAATTTAACTAGCTCCAGAACACACTCTAGATTGGTAGATAAAGTTGTGAGCTGGGGCACTGAATGTTATAACCGTGAATGTGGGATGTTATTAAGAAAACGGGAATGTGCTAGTTCCTATCTGTCCTTTATGGAAATTAAACCCAGGATTAGAGAGGTGTAACTGGGTGATGAGGTCATATTGCTAGTTCTGTCAATCCAATTAAGACAGCTTTATTAATTCAGACTTTTAATTGAGCACTGGGACAAGGTCTGAGCTGACTTGAAGTTTCCCTCTGCAGTATGCATGAAGAAAAGCCTGGCCAAGCAAATTAAACACAATTTATGCCTAAGGGCAGACCTTGAGTAGAGTTTGTTTCCTTATGGGACCTACAAGGATTTTGTAACCATAAATTGTATTTCAAATTGTGTTTTCTCAATTATAGGAATTTTGAACTGATTCTTGTCCCTGGGGGTAGGACACCCCATCCCTGGGATATCCATTTACACAATGATGTTTCAATCAGCAAAAGGAATAAAAATAAAACTTCTAGCCTGTCTCCTCACAATTACCAGTCTAAATCGTAATAAAACTTCAGACAAAAGAAAAATGTTGCAGAAGTCATTGGAGAACTATTTGGATATGCTAATCACAGCTATTAAGAAATACCAACTTTGGAATGTCACATCAATTCAAATAAGCAACAGTAAATGGAGCAGTTTTGAAAAGGTCTCCCCCTCAAAAGTTAATGGTATCAATTTGCTATAAGGTAGAAGAAATCTTTACCCAGCTCCCATCCTTACCCATCCCCAATCTAAGATACACTAGACCACTTTCAATTTCTTTTCATTTATTTGTTCACTCACTCTTGAACAAACATGTATTAAGTACCTATGACATATAGGCCAGCTCCTATGCTATATTGGTTATTAACAAGTCACAATTCATGTCACCAAGAAGTCACAGAGAAATGTATAGTTCATTAAAATGGTGGGGGTGATGCTTAATTTTATGTGTGAGCTTGACTGGGCTATGGGAATTTGATTAGATATTCTGGACATGTCTGTGAGGGTGTTTCTGGGTGAGACTAACATTTGGATAGGTAGGCTGAGTAAAGCAGATTTTCCTCCCCAATGAGGGTGGGCCCCCTCCATATGCCAGGGGGACACCTGTCTTCTACCTTCATACTCAAGATTAGGACTGGAAATGTATACCATTGGCTCTCCTAGCTTATCAGCTACAGATCTTAGGACTTCTCAGCCTCCATAATTGCATGAGCCAAATACTTTGAATGAATTAATGAATGAATATAATAAATGTATTATACATACACCGAGTGGCCAGATTATTATGACCAGGCAGATTATTATGACCACCCCATCAGTACTTCATGGGGCCACCTTTTGCCTTCAATACTGCGGTGATTCTTCTTGGCATTGACTCCACGAGATGTTGAGAGGTGATGCGAGGAATCTGACACCATGCCTGATGAATAGCACTGTCCAGTTCTGTGAGATTTGATGGTTGTGGAACCAGCTGCCTGATGGCTCTTTTAACTTCATCCCACAAATGCTCAATTGGATTGAGATCTGGTGATTGTGGGGGCCACCTAAGCAAGGTAAAGTCTCCCTCATGTTCGTGAAAGCACTCCTGCACAATACGAGCACCGTGGCATGGCACATTGTCTTGTTGGAAGAAGCCATCTCCATTGGGATACGCCATCAACATGATAGGATGAACTTGGTCAGCAACGATACTTAGGTATGTTGTGCTATTCAGACGTTTATAATGGTCTGGCCCTCTAGCAACTTCAGCGGGAAATTATAGCTAATTTGCCTACAAACGTCAGGTGGTCATAATAATCTGGCCACTCAGTGTAATAGGTAATAAGGAATGTATATGTTCTGCATAAATTATATATGTAAATTAGTTATGATTCTCTGGAGAACTGTAGGAATTCAGAACCAGCCTCCCCAAAATGTGCCACATTGGCACGTGAGTTATTTTGAACTGAAGACCCTGCAGGCTCACAAGACACTTCAACCTCTCTTTAATTTAAATTAGGGACCTTGCCCATAATAAGAGTTATCAACAGAAATAACAACTTATGACCTATCTATGGAGCAGGAAAAACTTCTAATTAATGAACACCTGCTCTTCTTGTCATCCTGCAATGACCCTTTGAATCCCCAAAGGCATCTTACCTAATCCTTAGCTTCGAATGCCACATATACCTAATTTTAACTTTCTGCCGATGAATCTCTCATGTACTGGTATGTAGGGATCCTGTGCATACATATAAAATTAAATTTGGTTATTTTCCCTTGTTCATTTGTCTCTTGTAGATTTTTAATTATTATTTAGATCAGCTGAAAGGACCTGAGGGTAGAGGGAAGTTTCATCCTCCTCACAGAACCCAGACTAACAGTATGACAGGTGAAAACTGGAACAATGGTGCCCATTAGGTACACAGTTACAACCACAGAACATCTGTAATTCGCATAACACTTCCTTGTTCATCCACGGACATCGACCCTGGCTGTCAGAAATCAATAAATTCAAAGACTCATCCACTTCTGATATTCTACCCTAACAACTTCTTTCCCCCAACCCATAAGCAATAAAAAAATATTACTCCCCTCATGTGCTTCCATCTCAAAGCTGCCTATGTAGTGTTCTTTATTGCAATTAATCAATAAATTTCATTTTGCTTATATCATAATAGGTTTCTCTCTTTAAAGAGAAGACTCCTTTATATGTTTCAGGGTGGAAATAATTATTTTCACAAATGTATGACTGTTTAGAGCTCAAAGTCAGCTTAGAAGCAATCTAGTCCAACTCTCAAAATTTACTATCCTGTATAAAGAAGGTAGAACGATTCTCCTTGAGTCAACCAAAGATTCTCTTTGAGTCAACCAGCCAGTTGGTGACTTAATCAGATGAGAACCCAAATCTTGAGATTCCAACAAAAACAGGCTCCCTTCCACCCTGGCCATTGTTGTGGTTTAGTTGGATAGAGTGTCATCCTACACACTGAAAAGTTGTGCATTCAATTCCTGTCAGGGCTCATACCTAGGTAATGGGTTCACCCTGGTTGGGTGTTGTAGGGGAGGCAACTGCTTGATATTTCTCTCTCACATCAATGTTTCTCTCTCTCTCTCTCTCTCTCTCTCTCTCTCTCTCTCTCTCTCTTTGGTGAATATGTCCTTGGGTAAGGAAAAAAACAAACAACCAGGCTCCTGTCCTGGCTGGTTTGGCTCAGTGTTTAGAGCATCAGCCCGAGGACCAAAGGGTCTCCATGGGCTGAACTCCTGGTCAAGGGCATGTTCCGCCTTCCTCAGTTGCAGGTTCCCCGGCCCGGAGTGGGGAAGGGCACATGTGGGAGGCAACCAATTGAATTCTCTCAATCAAGTCAATGTTTCTCTTTCCCCCACCCCTTTCATTCTCTCTAGAAATCAATGCAAAAATACCCTTGGGTGAAGATTTTAAAAAATAATAATAATAAAATAAAACAGGCTCCCTTGTTTTCATACCAAGTACTTAGACAAAAAAACATGTTTTAAATAAATCCCTGACTCATTAAACAAATCTTTTAAATTTCACTTTCACAAGTAAAATGTTATTGTTTTTAAAAGTCCCACCAGCTAGAGTTAACTAATTCAAAAAACACACAAACACACACACACACACACACACACACACACACGCTCTCTATTTTAGCAGAGGGCAGAGGGAGAACACCTCTGCTTTTGACGTATACCCATATGGTGTGTGTGTGTGTGTGTGCGTGCCAACATGATTATAAACTTACATAAAGAATTCCATAAGTATCCATATTCATATAAAGTGTTCAGCTTTATTTTTACTTATATTCAATTAGAGGGCAGATGCATGAAAATCATGCATGGATAGGGTCCCTAGGCCTAGCCAGCAATCAGGGCCAATCTGTGGGACAACCGGCAGGGTGATCAGGGGACCCCCCCCCCCCACCTACACTCAGCTTGGCGGACCCCCCCTGACACTCACCTTGGCCACCCCTCACTGCCTCCACTGCAGGTTGCCTCCCTCTGTGGGGCAACCAGCGGGGTGATCGCTCCCCTCTCCTCCCCCCTGTTCCCGCACCTGCCTTGGCTGGCCTGGGGCCTGTGGGCTGGGGACAGCTTCTTCATTGAACGTCTGCCCCCTGGTGGTCAGTGTGCATCATAGCGACTGGTCATTCCACCAGTAGTTGGGCTGTTTGGTCGATTTGCATATTAAGCTTTTATTATATAGGATTAGAACCAGGAGTTGAATAAAAGCTTCAACTCCTAGTTCTAAAATCTAAAACCTAAAGAGCCTAAAGTATGGTCATCTCACTGGGAAGTAGAAAAGGATGATGGTTAACTTCACCATTAGCTACAGCCAAGTTAAAACTATAGCTCTGCTACTTGGAAGAGAATTTTTAAAGCTCTCTTTATAATCATAACCTCTTATGGGTAGAAAGACAAAAAAATAAAAGCAGATGGCCTCTGCGTTGGCAAAAATTTGTTAGGATCATCTGTCCAGGTTGAGGGTAAGGAGTGTGTGGGCAAATACTGCTGGGAGTAAAATGATAGTGGCTATATTTAGAGCTGATATTTAGAGCTGACATATTTTAAATGAAGTCTGACTTAGTATACAATAAACAATTAATAAAAGGTAACTGTATTATTTAGCAAGAACTACCTAAAAGAATATTTTGATTCTTAAGGGCTACAAAACACTCTAGAAATAAGATAAAACAAACAATAATTGTTGCCTCCATACCTTCTACCACATCATGGAAGGAACTACTATCCCATCATGTAGTTCCATCATGTAGCTGTTGCTTCCTTATAATATTCTTGCAAGAGATGTACCAGCGGGGGCCTGCCCTGGTGTGCTAGTGAGGTTGTGTATGGCCATGTAGCATGTTGACTACTACCACTGGTTTAAATCTAGTCACAGACACAGGCTGCAAGGATTAAACTAACACATTTCCACAATTCAGAGAACTCCTGAGACCAAACAGTAAAGCTTCTGACTCTCTCAGAAAATGTAGAATCAGAACAGCCAAATCACAGTTCAAAAATAGTCATAAATAACATATCTGTCATAAACTACCTCTGTCCTCAAGAAAAAAAGTCCCATATGGGAAAAGTGTCAAGTCTTCAGAAGAATGGAAGAGATCAATAGTTGGTACTACATCCAAAATCATTCGCTGTATTCAGAGAGGAGGCCTCTTTTCACTTTTCTTTCAGTGGTGGGGCGAACTAGCTGTAGAATTCACTTGGCATTAGCCATTTTCTAACTCTAGGACTTTGGGTATGTTATAGAACCTCTCTGGTTTCCTAATCCCTAAATTTAGGGAATAAAAATTGTTAGGTAATAAATAAAACATGCTTAACATAGGATCCAGCACATAATAAGTGCTTAATACTCTATAGTCATTATTACTTATTTTATTCCCCAAAGACTTGCTTTAGAAAAATATACCCATCTTGCAGATTATATAATACTAGAGGCCTGGTGCATGAAAACTCATGCACTGAAGGGGGTGTCCATCAGCCCAACCTGCCCCCTTTCACAGACCGAGAGCCCTCAGGGGCGGGAGGCGACCCAGCGATCAGGGGAAGGCAATGCCCCATCACACCTCTGCTGCTGCCACTGCCAGCAGCTCAAGCCTTGGCTGGCCCCGGTTATCTGAGCCTCGAGCTGGCCCTGAGTGGCTGGGCAGCCGCCATCTGAGGCTTGCCTGTGCCTCAGGCCAGCTCTGGGTGACTGGGGGGCTGAGGGGACTGGGTGCTACCATCTTGTGACTGTGGGCACCGCCACCTTTGAGGGTGTGACAGTCAATTAGCATATTCCCTCCTTATTGGCTGTGGGTGCCACCATCTTTTCGACAACATGAGGGTCAATTAGCATATTCCCTCTTTATTAGATAGGATTATTGCTAAGAATTATTTAAACCAGGTACTATAATCAGAAATGTATATTTAATACAACGCATAAAAAAAATGAGATGAAATGAAGAAAGCAGTATTTTCCCTTCTTTTACCCTGCTGTAGAGTACAACGTGTTAAAAAAAAAATCCTTTGCAGTTTAATTATTTGTATGTAATTGGATATTGTTAATTTAATTACAAGTGACTCTTACTTATTCACTAAGGTAGTTCTCTATCCTGCCTGACTTTGTTAATGATTAATTAAGTTCAACTACATTGGAGAAAAACAAAAGTTCACTTGATAAGTATGTCAAGATCATCCTAAGTTCCAACCTACCTTCTATACATCTGATTCTCCAAGACAGTGTTTCCTGCTCCGTTAGACAGAGGGTAACAGGACACACCAAGAAGTAGTGAGTCTTCAACCTCTGAAATCCTATTCCAACCCTCATACCTTGGCCCAGCCTTCAAAAAATCAATACACTGGGTGCAGTGACAGGTGTGTCACAAGATCCAATGGTGACCTTCATCTCTACTCCTTATCACCTTAATGATACTTGATACTTGTAGATGCTCCCAGTTCAAACTGGCCTGCTCACTCTTACTCACAAAAGAGATCTTCAGTATGGACATTTTACTCCCCATTTTATTCAGGGCCAAACTCCCCCAGCACTGAGGCCTGGATTCATCTGTTACTCTATGAAACTAGGCCTCCCTCTGATCCCGGTACCCCACAAGGAGAACGTGTTCAAAACCACTTTTCCCAGACTGTTGCGGAAAATGCCATGCAAATGCCTAATCTAAAGCACAATAAGCACCAAGCCACTTTAGAACGTTCACACTGTTGTAGAAAAAAGTCAGATTAGTTTGACAAGACGATTTCTCTTAAGAGTCATTTTGATTCTCCACCCCCACTCCTTTGTAATCCCCCTCAGACTGTGAAAACGAATCCTCCCATCGTTCTTGTATTCCTAGATATGAACATTATGCTGCCTGGTTTATGGCATCTGGTATCACAGGCCCTTCAGCAAGCCTCCTGGAGTTTTCAGAAGGTTTTTGTTTCAGTTAATTCCTTAAGCAGCCCACGATTCAAGTCATTGTGTCTTGTAATTTATTTTATTAATCCTAAGTGTATCTTAAAAGAAAAAGATAGAAAGTAAGGAAAATAAATTAGCATTTTTGATTACAAAAGATACCTTCAAGGGCACTCTCATTTCTTGAAAGAGATCTTGTTTGGAATAATAGTACTGGAGCAGGAAAACAACAGGATGGCCCAGATTCCCGCAGAAATGGCTGGTGTCTCAGTGTCTCCTTTTAGGTGGGGCTGTGTTCAACCAGGGAGTGTAGGGGTCTGAGCCGGAGTACAGTCCAGATGTGAGAAATTGGTGTGGCCCTGAAGCAAGAGCTGGCAACCACCATGTGACAAGCCAAACCACAGCTGACTTCCAAACACCCCTCTCTAACCTCACGGCTCTCATTTTAGTCCTAATCACCTGGACATTATAACAGAATCCCAACTAATCTCTCTGCTTCAACTCTCAGCTCCTACTGTAAACATTACCACCACAGAAATCACACTGTGCTACTCCCATCTAAAAATCTTTTGAGGGTTTCCCATTACAACCAGGAAAAAACAAAAGTTCTTTTACATAGTGTGTAAGGCTATGTATAAGGATCTGGCCTCTGCCTACTCCAACCTTCCCAGGTACAGTGAGTTCTGCTTTAATGTAACATATGCATTCCTGAAAGTGCTGTGCTCTGCAAAATCATGCAACAATAACCCACAGAGGAGCAATGCCCAAAACTTCATCAGTGGCACATTTTAAAAAGGTAGAAACTTAATAAAAATGGTAGCATAGTCTTACACATTTATTTTACATTTTTAAAATGTATCTTTATTGTTGAAAGTATTACAGATGTCCCCCTTTTCTTTTTCCCATTGACCCCTTCTAGCCCGCCCCTGACCCCTACCCCAGGCCTTCACCAACCTATTATCTGTATCCATGGGTTATGCATAATACATACAAGTTTACTGGTTAAACTCTCCCCACCCCCTACCATCTCTCTGAGATTCATTAGTCTGTTCCACACTTCCATGTCTCTGGATCTATTTTGTTAATCAGTTTATTTTGTTCATTAGATTCTACGTATGAGGGAGATCATGTGATACTTGTCTTTCTCTGACTGGCTTATTTCACTTAGCATAATACTCTCCAAGTCCTTCCGTGCTTTCCCAAAGAGTATGAGACCCTTCTTTTTTATGGCTGCATAGTATTCCATGGTGTGAATCTACCACAGCTTTTTTATCCACTCATCTACTGATGGGCATTTGGGCTGTTTCCAGATCTTAGCTATTATAAATTGCACTGCTATGAACGTAGGGGTGCATATATTCTTTCTGATTGGTGTTTTGGGTTTCTTAAGATATATATCCCTAGAAGTGGGATCACTGGGTCAAATGGCAGTTCCATTTTTAATTTTTTTAGGAAACTCCATACTGTTTTCCATAATGGCTGCACCAGTCTGCATTCCCACCAGCAGTGCATGAGGGTTCCCTTTTCTTCACATCCTCGCCAGCACTTGTCATTTGTTGATTCTGACAAGTGTGAAGTGATACCTCATTGTCATTTTAACTTGCATTTCTCTGATGATTAGTGACTTTGATCATTTTTTTCATACTTTAAGTGGTTAAGAAATGTATAGTACTACAATCAATATCTTGAATTTTGTTTGTGGAAGTGGGTGCCAGAGAGTTTCAGCTTATGAATTATTGTTAAATGATGGGAGGAGGAATATCTAAAATCATTTGAGAAAGATTGTAATGCCAGATCGGGGGATGGATGTGACTTGTATGCTCACAGTGAACTGAGGCAGCTGGTAGATGTCTGAGGTATATGCACGTGTACATTTAGTAATTTCCCACACCGCTTGGTTCAGCTGGGCATGGTTTCCTGCATTCACCTAGTGTTCCTCTCAGACAAAATCACACATAAGCAAATGCAAAATCCACATTATGCTCAAATTGTCCCCTTTCAATGTGTTGAAACAAATTTGCATTCTGAAAGCAAGCACTATAACAGGCCCACTAAACCTTCCGGGGCACACCATCCACGCTGTCCTGTGTTCAGCATCTCCATCAGGCTAAGTTTCTTCCCTTTGCATTGACAGCTCCCTCTGCTTAGACTGCTCTTCCCCGCTTTTCTTCACGATTGGTTTCATTTCATCCTTCTGGCCTCAGTTTCAATGCCACCTCTTCAGAGAGCCCCAGCCTGAGATTATCCTCCCTAAGGTAGACCTCCACTCTCATTATTCTCTTTCCCAGAATCCATCTTTTTTTTCATTTTTTAGAGCTTCTATGATGAGAGGAAAATAACTAATTTATTTGTCTTTGTTGTTATCTCTCTTCCACTAGAGAGTAGGCTCCATGAGGTCAGGGAGCCTTGTCTCTTGGCACTTTTTAATGGCCTGGCCCTGGCAGGTACTGTGCTCAGTACAAGCACAAGGTGTAGGCACTTAGTATATATCACTTATATGAATAAAAGGATGAATGAATAATTATAGCTATGCAAATACCAAATATATCCAACAGGCTTTCACAGAATGGCCTTATTAACAATGCCTTTATGATACTTACTCTGTTAAACCCCTTACAATTTAGCTCTTACTCAGATTTAATGCTCTCATTAAAAACAGCTTGACGGGAACCAGTACAAAATTAAATATTTAAAAAAGAATATGTGAAAGAGACTTCAAAGAAAAGATTATTGACTCACGCAACACAAATATAACAACAGAAGAAAAAAAATGAGACTGACAAAACGGATGACTCATTCATGCTCCTTAAAAAACTGGACTCTAATCCCAATGATAGTAACAGAAAAGTCTCATATTTGACAAGTGAGTAAACAGAGATCAAGGATTTGGTGAGGCCCTTATTACAACTCCATGTCTAGTTTTAACATCCATCTTTTCAGTGGAATCTGGAGAAACTGTGAAGGATCTACAAAGAATCACGTGAATAAGATTAAATAGTCACTATAAAGACAAGCTAAAAGCTACCTAGAGCCTTCAGTTTCCACCTTCTGCATCACGAAAAAAGAATTGCCACTAAAATGTCTGCATGTCCCTTAATACAATTTTTCCTTCTTCTGTGGCAGTAGAACCCTTAAGTTCTAGCAGGGGCTCCATTCTTGATCCTCCCTTGTAGCTGTGTGTGATGTGTGACCATGGGGCAAATTCTGGCTAATGAGATGTAAAGAGCTATTTTCAGTTAATTGCACGGCAGCTTCCATAAACCTTCCCTAAGATAAAGCACTGTCTTACCCATTGCCTTGTCTTCATTCATTCTTTCATCTTAGAATGTAGGTGTAACATCTTGAGCTCAAGTGAACACGGGATGACCTTGAGAATATAGGTCATGGTCAAAGAAGCAAGACAGAAATAGCCTGGGTTTCTGTAGATTTAGTGGAACAGGGCAACCATAGCACCATGAACTGTCTCACTGTAACACTTTAATATGACAGGGAAAATATGTGTCTGCTTTGAGTGAATTTTATTTTAGATTTTAATTTTAACTAATAAGTCACAGAAGTAAATGTGTCCACATTTCATATTCTACAGATCAGTTAAAGAAGACACTGTCCTAACCAGTTTGGCTCATTGGATAGAATGTTGGCCTGTGAACTGAAGGGTCCTGGGTTTGATTAAGGTCAAGGGCACATGCCCACATTTCGGGCTCAATCCCCAGTAGAGAGTGTGCAGGAGGCAGCCGATCAATGATTCTCTCTCATCATTGATGTTTCTATCTCCCTCTCCCTTCCTCTCTGAAATTAATAAAAATATATTTTAAAAAGTAAAGAAAAGACTTACCCATTCTTAATGGGTGCCTTCAGTTAAAAAAGCCAGCTTCAGCCCTGAGTGGGTGGCTCAATTGGTTGGAGCATCGCCCTGTACACAGATGGCAGGTTCAATTCCTGGTCAGGGCACATAGCCAGGTTATAGGCTTGATCCCCTGTTGGGATGCATATGAGAGACATTTCTCTCTCTCTCTCTCTCTCTCTCTCTCTCTTCATCTTTCTTCCTCTCTCTCTAAACTCAATTTTAAAAAAACATATCCTCAGGTGAAGATTTTTTAAAAAGTCAGGCTACATGGGCATAGCCAGAGAATGAGAATGAGAAGTTGAATTGCATTGCCTAACCAAGTGCTAGGAATTTGGGGATTTACAAGGGAAATCCTGAGGGAAAATGGGGAGACATGAAGAGAGAGACAAGAGAAACTCCTATAATTGAAAGCAAGGGTCAATGGAAATTCTATGATAGTTACTCTAAAGTTGTCCTCCTCCACCATCAATAATTGCCCTCTACTTTCTCCAAACCTCCAGGAAAAGATGTCTGTATCCATGGAGTTTGGAAACATGAAAAAAAGAGGGAAGGTGGAGCTGAGTAGGCAAGGGTGACAGCTTCAGGTGCTGAAAGCTAATATTATTGCTGATAAAAATTTCAAAGCATCTCTCAGAGTGGAACCGCTTAGAACAGTGGTTCTCAACCTTCCTAATGACGCGACCCTTTAATACAGTTCCTCATGTTGTGGTGACCCCCAATTTCATTGTTACAAATTGAACATAATTAAAGCATAGTGATTAATAACAAAAACAATATGTACTTATATATGTGTTTTCCGGTGGTCTTAGGCGACCCCTGCGAAAGGGTCGTTCAACCCCCAGGTTGAGAACCGCTGACTTAGAAGCTAATAAATGTCTCTTACCTAAAACATAGACATAGATTTCTGTTAAGGGCTTGATGGACATCTGCAGAGGATAGAGTTAGGGGCTCAATGTTATAGGAAAGAAGACATCAGACCCTGGAAGACTTGGAAACATCCAGGCTAAAGACCTTTGAGCTGCATAATATAAAAAAAAAATCCTCTTTCTGGTCTACATGGTGACTCTTATCTCTCCTTCAAAATTGTGCTTCAACCTCACCTTTATTCAGAGATTATTCCTAATCCTCTTGCATAGAATTAATCAGCCCCACTCCACAGTCACAGTATCTGAGACAGTTCTCTACTGTTGCTCTTTTCCATGGTGAACTATTTCAGACCATGCTATCTCATATTTGTTTTATCTTTGGTGCTTAGCACATAGTTAATACTCCCAAAACAGCTTTAGAGAATTGAATTGACTCATGAGTTTTTTAATAAAAACAACCACATGGTAGAAACCTTAAAGGTATTCTTCATAAATCTTTATTTTGCAAGTAAAGAAACGAAGAACTGGTAAGATTAACTGAGTTTCCTAAAATCACCCAGCTAGGAACAGACAGAACACAGACTAGAACCCAGATCTTTAGATCCTAAATTACTCATGGTTGCCATGGCATTATGTTCACTGATATGAGGGCAAAACACCTCAGGAAAACCTGGAAAAATATGTAGATATTTTGAGCTCTCTCCCAAACAAAATAAGTTTCTATTTTTCTGTATGTCAAATGAAGCTGCATCTATTTGCTTCAAATTTGGGGAAAGAAAAGCATGAAATTTGTGCTTCCTGTTTTCAAGATTCATTGTAAGTGTTGAATATAAATAATGAGGTAGATTTAGCAAAGTACAAATAAATGTATAGGTGCATCAGCCCACCTGTGGATCAAAAATTGCAGAGAAAAGTACATTTTCTCAAATTAAATATTGTTATATGATCCTGACTCAAAAAAGTGGAAGAATTTGAATAAAAAAACAGGCAATGCAGTATACATAATTGAATTATTTTACCCCCCATGCATAGAAACACACTTGAGCTGTTTTCCAAGCTCTTCATATTCACCACAACATCTCATTTTATCTCCCTTATTTTTTTCTCCCTTATTTTTCCTCCTTTCCTAAATCCACTCAATCATTTATTGGCTTGTTGGTGCTCCAGCATGCTTCTTCTATGCTTTACTATCTCCCTCTTTTCAAAGATAAATGCCTCACCCCTGGGAAATAGATGTCTCTAATTAGTATTAAAAACCAAAGTTTATGCCTGCCTTTGATGTTTTCTAGAATGCATTTTGGTGAATAATAATATTCTCAAGTCAGCACCATTCAACACAATCTAAAGTCAGCTTAGTAAAGATATTCTCTCAGTTATTCATCATATCTTCATCCTAAGCATGCATGTTAAGTGAAATGAAAGAAGTGGATTCTGAAATTAGAAAGTCTCTCTTTCACAAAACACACCTCTATAAGCTAATGTTTTGGAGAAATGGGGACCCCAATTTTTAAAATCTGAATAAAATTTCACATATTGAAGAAAAATAAAAGTTGAGGATAGAGAAGAGTGGCATCAGCAAGGTGATGGAATAAGAGCATATAGATCAACCACACTCAGACAAGAATACTTTTGTGGAAGCTCAAGAATATGGAGGTAATCAACACAGCTAGTTAAAGGAGTGGTTGAGGCTGGAAGCATAGCAACCAGGGCTCAGAACTCAACAAAGGGCCACAAATCTTATTAAGTGCTTCACAGATTCCATCAAGAAACCCGCCCATGAGTTACCAGAGATGCCTCACCTGTGTATCCAGCAAACTAGCCCACAGGAACACCCAATGCTCAGTCCACCCCACTTACCACCCCGCTCACCTATGGCTAGTTCTCCATGAGCAACCCTGTGGATTGCAAGTAAAAGAATTTGCCGACAGATCACAAGCACATGCAGAAACTAGCCCAGCTGTGGGATTGGGAGAAAGCATACAAATTTGAGCAATTCAGGGCATTGCCCAGGAAAAATAAATGAGAGACTCTGAGCACCATACTGGCTCTGCAATATCAAGAGAATCATACAACCTTAAGAATTCCTCCACCAAGATGGAACAAGAAGTGTGGAATGGCTGCATCTATAAAAAAAGTTTTGAGAAAGCCTCAGAATACCTAGCGAGGCTTATTGGTGAAGGTATTTCTGTTCAAAAGTCAGTCAGTAAAGACTGGAAGACATGACTACTTCTTCGGATGCAAAGATAGCAATGCAAGATTTAAAGAAACATTTCAAAGCAAGGAAACATGGCAATACCCAAAGAACAAAATAAGTTTCTTGTAACCAACCCCAAAGAAATGGAGATAAATGAATTGTGTAACAAATAATTCAAAATAATTATTTTAAGGAAACTCAGAGAGCTACAAAAGAAAATAGACAACTCAATGACATTAGGAAATCAATATATAAACAAAATGATAAATTTAAGGAAGAGATAAAAATCATTTTAAAATAAACCAGAAATTCTGGAGCTAAATAATGCAATAAATGAAATAAAAATGCAGTAGAGCATCAATATCAAATTTGATCACAGAAGAAAGAATCTCTTCACTCCAAGACAAGTCATTTGAAATTATCCAGGGGAGAAAATAAAAAAGAAAAAGTAAAGAAAGCCTATGGGATTTATAAGAAATCATTAAATATCTACTATATGCATTATGGGAGTACCAGAGAAGAAAAGAGAAAGGGGAGCAGAAAACTTATTTAAAGCGAAAATAGCTAAAAACTTCCCAAATCTAGGGAGAGATATAAATATCTAAGTACATAAAGCTAAAAAAATACAGATTCAACCCAAGTAAGACTTCACTGAGACACATAATCAAATTGCCCTACATCAACGACAAAGAGAATACTCTGCAGGCAGCAAAAGAAAAGAGAAGCATAACATACAAGGGAATCTCCATAAAGCTTTAGGCAAATTTCCTGGCAAAAACCTTGCAAGCCAAGAGAGAGTAGGATGTTATATTCAAAGTACTAAAAGAAAAATAACTGTCAACCAAGAATACTTTACCCCACAATGTTATTTTTACAAGTGAAAGATAAAGATTTTCTCAGACAAAATCTGAGAGACTTCATCACCACTAAACCTATGTTACAGGAAATGCTAAAAGGGGTTCTTCAAGCTGAAGCAAAAAGAAGCTAGTTAGTAACATGAATGCTTATGAAAAGTGTAAAACTCATTGGTAAAAGTATATACATACTCCAGTTCAGAATACTCTAATATTATAAAGGTGATGTATAAATCACTTATAACTCACGTATGATGGTTAAAAGACAAAAGTATTAGAAATAACTATATCTACCATACTTGCAAATATAAATATAATATAAAAAATGTAAATTGACATCAAACACATAAAATGTGGAGTAGGGAAATAAGAGTACAGTTTTTATATGTGATCAAAGTTAAGTTGTTATCACCTTAATATAGAGTGCTATAATTATGAGATGTTTTATGAAAGCCTCATTTTATGTAACCAAAAGAAAAACCCTATAGTCAATACACAAGAGACAAAGAGAAAATAATCAAAGCATGACCCTATCAATAATTATCAAATCACAATGGAAGACAACAAGCAAAAGAAAAGAACAAAGGAACTAAAACAGCCAGAAAATATTAACAAAATGCAACAGTCCTTATCTATCATTAATTACTTTAAATGTAATAGATTAAATTCTTCAATTAAAAGACATAAAATGGCTGAATGAATTTTAAAAAAACAATAATCAATGATATGCTATCTACAAGAGACTCACTTCAGCTACAAAGACACACAGATGTTGAAAGTGAAAAGATGAACCCTAGCTGGTTTGGCTTAGTGGATAGAGCATTGGACTGTGGACTGGGTTCGATTCTGGTTGAAGGCACATGCTCGGGTTGTGGGCTCAATCCCCAGTGCAGGACACAGCCAATCAATGCTACTTTCTCATCATTGATGTTTCTATCTTTCTCTCCCTCTCCCTTCCTCTCTGAAATCAATAAAAATATATTTTAAAAAAAGAAAGTAAAAAGATGAAAAAATATACTCCATTATAATGGAAATCAAAAGAGACCAAGAGTAGCTATAAATATACCAGACAAAATAGATTTTAAGTAAAAAACTGTAACAAAAGATAAAGAAGATCATTATATAGCTAGTGGCCTGGTACACGAATTTGTGCACATTGAAAGGAAATTATTTAGAAGAAATATTTTAATATCGCTATTCTCCCTTTCTCTATAATAGAAGTGTCAACCAAATTCACAATCAAAAATGACAGAACAAAGCACATGAATGCAATTGGTGCCAGCAAAAGCTTTACATGTATCGCACATGCGTGAGTTAATTTAGCCTTTTACAGATATACAATAAACTTGCTTAATTAGACCTGCTTTCTGATTTAGATAAACTTTTTCCAGCCCAGTGAAGCACCCCAACTTCTCTTTCAGGTAATTGTCTGCAACACAGCAGTAAATATCAACACCAAGCAGATTATTATTGTAGATCACGCAGGGAGAACAAAGGGTAAAATATTTAACTGCAGCAGTGTTTGACTATATTCTGTGCAGTGAGAAAACCTGAAGTCATTTTCAAGGCCCACCATTTCTTACTTCTTTTCAGTCGGGTCAAGTTTTTAAGCTTTCTAAATCTCCATTTTCTGGTTAATGAAAAGAAAATAAGATTTCACCAAGTTTCCTATCTACCTACTCCATGACTTCTGTGAAGATCAAATGAGAAGAGGCATGGGAAAATGCTTAACAGACATTTGGTTAAAGTGTAAAATGTTTCCACCTGGCTATAAAGCAAGTTGTGTTTCTGGGGTGAAGAAACTGCAAGCAGGCTAGTTGCTAGGGAGAGGAAGCCGGGTGTTGCTACATGATGTCATTACCCAGGGCCCACAGCAACTGTTTTTGGGCTGGGCTG
>NW_005871132.1:1821832-1948522 GCF_000147115.1 Myotis lucifugus
GGGTTGGGGCGCCGCACCCTGTCACACACAGAGCCGCAAGGCTAATCAGGGGATTGGGGAGCTCCCCCGTATCAGGCACAGAGCAGGGCTGATCAGGGGGTTGGGGTGCCTTCACCTGTCATGAACAGAGCAGGGCGGATAGGGAGGTTGTGGCCCTGCCCCCTGTCACACACAGAGCCGCAGGGCTATCCAGGGGGTTTGGGCGCTGCCCCCTGTCACGCTGATCCCGGTGCCGGGAGCCTCGCTGCTCCGCTAATCCCAGTGCTGGGAGGCATATTACCCTTTTACTATATAGAATAGAGGCCTGGTGCATGGGTAGGGGCTGGCTGGTTTGCCCTGAAGGGTGTCCTGGATCAGGGTGGGGGTCCCCACTGGGGTACCTGGCCAGTCTGGGTGAGGGGCTGAGGGCTGTTTTCCAGTTGGCGAGTGACTGAAGCTCCCAACCGCTCCTTGTTTTCTTTTTTTTTTTTTTTTTTAATTCTGGGCCAGCTGTAGCTCTGAGGCCTCACTGCTGAAAACATCGATACAATGTTGCGGTCTGGCTGGGGTTTTGTTTATCTTCTTATTTGCAACATAGTACATAGTTGCTTAGAGTTGCAGCTGAGAGGCCGGCAAGTTAGGTGGGGAACGTTGGAGTCCGCAGTCACTGAAGCAAGCAAGCCTCCCTGCTCGCTTCAGTGCATGGCTGCCAGCCGCCATCTTGGCTGACAGTTAATTTGCATAAGGATATGCTGATTAGCCAATGGGAAGGGTAGTGGTCGTACGCTAATTACCATGTTTCTCTTTTATTAGTGTAGATGATAAAGGCTTCAATTTATCAAGAAGATATAATAATTGTAAATATTTATGCATCCAACATAGGAGCACCTAAATATACAAAGCAAATATTAACAGATCTGGTAGGAACAATGGATTGTAATACAATAATAGTGGGGGACTTCAATACCCCACTTTTAACAATGGCTAGGTTATCCAGACAGAAAATCAATAGGAAACATTGTACTTGAACTACATTTTAGATCAAATAGATCTAATAGATATATGCAGAACATTCCATAAAACAGTAACAGAATACACATTCCCTTCAAGTGTGGATGGAACATTCTCTAAGATAGATCATTTGTTAGACCACAAAACAAGTTCTAACAAATTTAAGAAGATTGAAATGATATCAAGCATCTTTCTATGACTACAATTGTTTGAAATAGACATTAAATAGCAGGGGAAAAACTAAAAATTTTCAATCTAAACATTAAACTACATGTTACTGAACAACCAACCAATGAGTCAAACAAGAAATAAAAAGGGAAATTGAAATATACCTTGAGACAAAGGTAAATGGAAACACAATGTACCAAAATTAAAGGGACATAGCAAAACAGTTCTTAGAGGACAGTTTGTAGTGATAAATTCTTCCATTAAGAAAAAAAAGAGAAAGTTCTCAAATAAACACCCTAACTTCATAACTCAAGGAACTTGAAAATGAAGAACAAACTAAGCATAAATTTATTATAAGGAAGGAAAAAACAAATGTTAGAGCAGAAATATATGAAATAGAGACTAGAGAAATAGTAGAAAAGATCAACAAAACTAAGAGTTTTTTGAAAAGATAAAGAAAAAACAGAGAAGACTGTCCTATGATATACATGCAATTGTATTTTGTCTCATGGATATTAGCTAAGGTAGGCTGTTATGATGTCATAAAAAATTATCCCAATATATTTCAACAAGGATTGATTTCTTTTTCACACTATCTGTCTATCACAGAGTGGCTATAGTACTGCTCCCAGGCTCAGGCTGACAGAGTAACCTCCATCTGGAACATTGCTGGTAGTCATATCAGACAGGAAAAAAATGTGGCAAGCCTCCTGCCATGCCATAAAGCTTCTGCTCAGAAATGACATGCATCACTCATTGTGATGGCCCAGATGAGTCAAAGGGCCCTGCCTGAGCTTAACAGAGTAAGAATATATGATCTTTCCCAGGCAGGGTCCTTAATTATGAGCCATACAATCTTCCACAGTATGTTCAAGATAACTGTGCATAGTCAAGTGTATAATTCTGGTTCTGTAATGCCAAAGCTTTTCTGAAATAAAATTATCTTTACAAAATTTCAAACCAAGGAGCTCCAGGCATTGTTATAAGCTAGAGGCCCAGTGAACAAAATTTGTGCACTGGTAGGGTCCCTAGTGGCTACCTGCTGCCAGACAGGTACTCCCTCCCTTCCTCTGGCTGGCCCCGCCCCCCAGTCGAACTTCCAGGATGAATTCCTGGTCAAGGGGACAATTTGCATACTATGCTTTTATTATATAGGATAGCTATCTGGATAGGGCAGGTCCTATTGGAATGGTCAGTATTTTAGTATTTATAGTCAGCAGCTTCCCTTAAATAAGGATATCTTAAATTTTAATTCTGGGTATATTTGTGATTTTTAAGACTTCAGGTTGTGTGCTAAGGTCCTTAATGGTAAACAGTGAAAATTAAAGTAACTGGGCTTTTCCTGAATGTCTATTCAAAAAAGTAACATCATACTTAAGAGTTTTAATAAGGTTGTGTTGTAAAGTGGCATGTGTGAATTTCACATATTTTCAATTTCCCACCAGGAATCCAGATCTTTAAACACCACTCTGCAACCAAACCTTTAATGAAAACAAAGGTCTCCTTAACCCCAATATATAATTTTAGAACAGAAAGCATAGATTTGATGGCAAAAACATCAGTCAGGAATTTACTAATTATTTCTCCATGAGCTTTACTTTGGTAAAGAAAATGAAAACAAATCTAATCAAATCTAATTTGATGAGCCTGGGATATCTCTTTTGGATAAGTAAAGCTTAGAAGAGGGGCTAGTCGTTATCAAGGTGAGGGGCTATCAAGTAGAAGCCAGAATACACTCATTCTGTTTGCACTGGTGTATAGCACTAGTAACCACTTGTGGAGTTCACATGAAGCTATTTCATCTCCATATGAATAGAATTACCAAATAATCATCATTTCCCCACACTGGAATAGGGTCTGTGAGAGATGGTGTGTTTCTTATTATCACTGGAGCTATTCAAGCAGGTACTGAGTGACCACTTTCTGAGAATACTATATTGGTTTTGGTTTCAACTGGTTGCGATTACAAGACACTTAAGACGAAAGATAATGTAGGTTGTTAGTTGTCTTATGGAAGCCGTGGATAGGAATGCAGACAGGACCCCAATGTCATCACATGTGTGCATTTCTCCCATCACTCTGAACAAAGAGAGACTTCCTCTGCTTCTCAGTGTCCATGGCAGAGTGTGAACCCCAAAACTTCACAAATTTTAAACTTTACAGGCCAGGCACCCAACATGATAACAGGACTAATGCTCTCTAGTTTTTGCAAACCCAAATTCTTGCGGAAGGAACGATGCTTGGTTCAACTGCCACCTGAGCCATTCAAATCAATCAAATGAAGTTAGGAATCAGGATCCCACTGTATTAACACTGTCCTTCTCATAGTAACCACTAAATAGATGAAAAGAAGAGACATAGTGCCCCAGAAAGACAGAAGTTCATATAAGTGGGGAGAAGGCCATGAGTATTTTAGGACAGACAAAATATGTCTCCACTACACTCTGAAATAAATTAAAAGTGCAACCAATTTCCTTTAATTTTCATCTACCCCTGTAAGTCTATTAGTCCAGAGTAAGACTATCCACCACCAGATTCAAATTAGTTATTAATTAAAAAAACAGTCTGAAACATTAAAAATTATGAAAACCATTCACTTACTTCTTCAAATTAACAATGAAGGATTTAGCCAGATGAAGACATCTGCCACATGTCATTGAATATAACACACCATTGATTATAAAACACATTATTATTTTATGTACTACTAAGAAAGAAAAACATGCAAATGTAGTTATCAACTGCAAAAATTATTCCAATTTCAGAGATGTTAAATCGTGAAGATATGTGCATCTTAGAATTGATGAGATATGAAAAATTATTTTGAACATTCTGTACGCTCTGACATAGGCTCTCTGCTTTCCTTCATTTAACAAATGAGGTTTGAGTCAGGCAAACATTTAATGAGCATATGATAGGCAATGTGATAGGCAGGGGGATGCAGAAATGCTTAAGAAATCATCTCTGTCTTCTTGGAATTTATAGGGTAAGAAAGGATAGCCACAGAAACAAATAATTGCAATAGAGGTGCTCATGATCGAATACTAATAAGCATTCTCTAGGGTTTTGAAATGCAACAAGGTCCTTCCTTGCCTAGGGCCTTTCACATGCTATTCCTTCTGCCAGTAATGCTTTCTCTCCTTTTCCTGGCTGACTGCTCTTCATCCTTAGATCTCATGTCTCTTCCAGAGGGACACACACAAGAGCCCTTTTCCTTCAAAGCCCCTACCCCCACTGTAACTAAAATTAATGTTCAAAACTTGAAAAGCAAATATTTTTGTTTGGTTTTGGCTCCTTTTTTATTTAGCTGAAGACATTTTCTGCTCAGTTTTCATGAATACATAAATGTATATATTAACACTAGTGGCCCAGTGCATGAAATTCATGCATGGGGGGGAGGGGTGTCCCTCAGCCTGGCCTACACCCTCTCCAATCTGGGACCCTCGGGGAATGTCTGACTGCCGGCAGTTGGACATTCATCTCACAATTCGGGAAAGCTGGCTCCTAACCACTCACCTGCCTGCCTGCCTGATCGCTCCTAACCACTCTCCTGCCAGCCTGATCAACCCCAACTGCCCCCCCCTTCGGCCTGGTCAGCCCTAACTGCCCTCCCATGCCAGACTGATTGCCCCAACTTCCCACTCCCCCTGGTCTGCTCCCCCCCAACTACCCCTCCACCGGACTGAATGCTCCCAACTGCCCTCCCCTGCCAGCCTGATTGCCCCTAATTGGATCTGCCTCAGCCCGCCACTTTGGCTTTGTCAGGAAGGACGTCCGAAAGGGCTCCTGGAAAGGTCTCCCAGGCCTAATTAGCCATATTACTCTTTTATTAGTATAGATTATACAAAGCAAATTAGGGAACAGGCCCTGTTGAAAAACCAAGGACAGTAGACACTAACGGGGTCTGAGCCTAGGAGGATCTCACCTGGTAAGGGGAGTCAAGAAAGGCTTCATGGGGAAGTAGCATTTGAAATAGGCTCCAGGCATCTCACAGGTAAATGTTGGTGAAAGGCATTTCAAGCAGAGGTGCTGAAATGAGTCAGGGTCAGAAGTGGTAAAGATATAGGCATCTTTGGGGAGCAACCTTTAGTCAAGTTTGCAAGTTGCAAAGGTAGATTGAGAATAAGTGAAGAGAAGAGGTGGGTTTAACCTTACGCTAATGAAGTTTAAGCTCCACTTTCCTGGCTCCTCCTAAGGATGGTGAGGTTCTATTCCAGGGACACGAGGAGGAAGCAGTAGCAGCCTCAGCGGCCCGTGGAGGCCTGGCATGCTGCCCCAGCATGGTGGTCATGATTATGATTTCCTGGGCTTGCTCTTGCAGCAGTACCTCCACATCCACCTCTCCTCCAGCAAACACTGCCTATGGTGCACCTGAGCGAGAATCTGGACACCATCTCTGACTCCAAGAAGAAGGGTCTAAAAGAGGTGCTGTTCTGAAATCAAAAGGAAGGTGTTGACAAAAGGATGGGCAGTGAGTACACTGCTGCATCTCTGGAAGCCCTGCCGAGAGGCAACAAGGGACCGGGCTTCTGCAAGGCCTGCCCTAGGATGAGAAGCATCTTCTGAGCAAGATCCCACTGAGAATGTTACAGGTGCAGCATTTTCAAGACAACGTTCTGAAACATAAAACTCATTTTCAAACAATTGGAAACAAATTCCTGTCGACCATGCTGAAGAAAAACTGAATTTTCTCTATAGAAAAGTTATAAAATCAGTCAGATGAAGAAATGACCCAAGAGCCTGCAACCAAATATGTAGGGAAAGAGTGTTATGAAGGTTGTTATAGAGGAAATTAATAAGCCATTTTTCTTAATTTTGTTATGATTGTGATATGACCTCTTTTAAAAATTAGTAATGGGTATGATTTCTTTTCTCATTTAGGAGGAGTACGTATCCATATGTTCTGCCTAATTTGGAATTTGTTACCTCTTTTTTCTTAACGAGGGCTCCAAAAAGTAATTCAGCTTCGGTCTCCCCCAAACCTTCATGTGATCCAGGTTGAGAGCCTGTGTTGTCAGTCTCAGGAGCTGAGGTTATATTTGATCAGGAAAGGAGGAGCAGAGAATATGTCAACTAATCCATTTTAATGCTAATTTGTATGAGAGTGAACACAAATCTTTATATATCAGTGCTGCAACTTTATCCTTCCTGGGTAGTGTTGGTAATTACTTGGAAATTAAATGACTTTTTTATTTTTCTTAAAGTTTTTCTTCTGCTTTGCGATTTTGCTGCAGGAGTTTATCTGCAGGTTCTCCATTTTGAAACAGAAAGACTTGCCTGTAAAATATAACTATTTTGCTCAGATAGAAATTCCTTCCCTCACATCATGGTGTTATTAATACATTACATCAATGTTATCCATATCACTTTTCCTGAGTTTGGCTACAGGCACAGATTAATAGTTGTCTTTGCATTATGCAGTGGAACTTAATTTCTATTTGAATGTTTAACAGCATTGTAATGATTTTATTGCAATTAAGAATGATAAATGTTTCCCTTCCAGTCTCAAAATCAATATTCACAAAGTGTAGGAGATAGGCAGGAATGTGTGAGTTAGTAGAACTGGGGGCTTTCAATTAACTGAGGGAAGACAAAGGAAAGCTGAAAGGCACTAGCACTGATTAAGCACCTACTATGTGCCAGGCACCTTATTAGGTATTTTACAAAATAGCAATGGTAGCAATAGTAAAATCAGCTAACATTTACTGCTCATTTTACTCTGAGGTAAGCACTTTCCAAACGTTTCCTCAATCAGTCTCCCTACTAGTTATTTCAGGTCAATAATAGTATTTCCATTCCTATTTTTATGGATGAGGAACCTGGGGCTCAAAACAGTTAAGTAACTGTCCCATAATCATAGAAATGGTGAGTGGAAGACTCAACACTTGAATTCAGATCTGTCTAATTCTAAAGCTCCATAAACGTAATGCCCATTAGATTAGCTTTCTATTGCTGCATAACAAATTACCAGAAACATGCACCCATTTACTATCTCAGTTCTGTAGGTCAGAAGTCCAGGGGTGCTCAACTGGGTTATCTGCTTAGATTCTCACTGGTGTCAAGGTGTCAGCTGCAATGGGCTCTAATCTGGAAACCGGGGAAGAATCCACTTTTGAGCTGATTCAGATGGTTGGCAAAATCCAGTTCCTTAAGATTGTAAGACAAAGGTCCCCATTTCTTTGTTGGCTGTCAGCCAAGATCTGTTCTCAGCTTCTAGAGACCTCCCTCATTCCTTGACATGTGGGAACCTCCATCTTCAAACCAGCAAAGGTGCACTGAATCCTTCATACACTTGGAATCTTTTTGACTTTTCCTTCTACTAGCTGGTAAAAACTCTCTACTTTTAAATGATTGATCAGTAACTTAATCACATCTGCAAAATCCACTTGTGGTATAATGTGACATAATCATGGGTATGATATTTCAACATATCTACAGTCCTAGAGCTCAAGGTGGAAAATCTTTAGGGGGAATCTTGGAACCCTCCCTACCACACCCATACTATCCTCTGCACCACCAATATGTTCTATCATTCAGTCTTGAGAAAAACTTTGTCAAGTGTTTACTCTAAAACAACAAGGAAATCAGAGTGATCCTTGGGGAAGAGACAGAAAGAAGGCTAACTCTGCATTTCACATAATGATAGTCTTATGCATATTGCAGCACCTTCCAGTTGCCTCTCCACCATCATCCTTTACTGGGCCATGCTCAAGCCACCATGAAGGTACCAAGACGTACCATGTACTCACCTGTAGCCCTTGAAGGTAAGCACAGTTCTCTCTGCCTAGAACTCTGATCTGTTTCTGCTTGGCTCACTCTTATTTCTCCTCCAGGTCTCATTAAAACCTCCCTTCCTTTGCAAACCTCTTCCCATCCCAAGACTAGTAGAGATCTCTCCTATGCAAAAGCATCTTTTACCCACTATAATATCACTTATTGATCTGTATTATAATTTCTATCTGCTTATCTGTCCCCATTCATTGGTATTGTAGTCTGCTTTATTGCTGGTTTAGACATCTTTTGCATGGTTTTAGATTATCTCTTTGTGGTTTAGAATTTTTGAACAAGTTAATTCCCATTGGTTAAGAATTTTTAATAAATAAACAATCAGCCCTCGAAATAGAGATGCTAAAGGAGCACAGAGCGGTAGCAAAGAACCTTGCTTATCTCTACAACACTTCAAAAGTCTGCATTAATGTCAGGACCTTCATAGTAGGCACAGGCCCACAGCTAATTATGTATACCTCTTCCTCTTTTCTACCTTTTGATATAATTTTGACTAAGAACAATCTATAAGAAAAAAAGATATTTGGAACACTGTAGGTTCACACATTATTTGTCTTTGGATTTCATGTCCTGAGTTTATTGACAAACCAGACTAAAAATAGAAATGAAGAGGAGAAATAATGAGAACCTATTTGCAAATGTGTGCCAGCTTAATTAAAGCAAAATGTTGGAGAAAAATATTCACATGAGAAAATGTATTTAATTCCTAATTAAAATGTTTGGTTTCTTTTTAAAGTAATCCTATTTCAAAAAGGTTATTATAAGTTTTAAAGATAAAAAGTAAAAAGAAAAAAAGAATATTTGAGAGACTCGAAGGAAGAAAAGCTAAGTAGGAAGAAGAAGTAACAAATTCTTCACAATTAAGTACTGAGCTTTTCATCCATAGCAAATAGAAAACTATACTGGCACCATCTGTACACGGTTTTACAAAAATAAAGAAGATATAAAACAATTAAAAAATCATTACAAAGCAGCCATCAATGTTTGAATCCTGAGACCTAGAAAAGAAATAAGGCCTACATGTAAGCTGTTTAGAGACAAGTAGATAGAAAAAAGAATATCAGATTTCTATAGATGCTTCTGTTCTTCTCTGGCCACTTCAAAGTTTCCTTAAGTCAGGGGTCTCTAAAATTCCTCAAATATCCAATATAGTAGCCCTACTATATTAGGCAGGACAAGTTTTTGGGTGTAGACCACAATTTCACGTGAGATAACTTGGACTAATCTAATACAGAAAAAAAGTAAAAATTTAACAATTTCCTACTAGTTTGGGGCTCTGTTTGTTGTTGTTGTTGTTTTTATGAACTGCTAGGCAGGCAGGCTATACCTAGAGAAAGCTATTTTCTAAAGAGATTCCAAATCAGATTTCATAAGATGATAATAGCTAGAATAAAAAGTCCTTCCCATGAAAGCTCTGAAAACATTTTCAAATGCTTATAGCCCTAGAATTTCTTTGACCCAGCGTCTTCCTCCAACACCATGAATAAATGTGGCTGGAAAGTTAATCCCAACTGTCAACAGACTAGCCAGGGGCTCAGAGCGAGCAGCTACTCTTAGACAGTCCGTCCCGATGAAGGACAAGACAATGAGAGGCGCTGCCAAAAAAAAAAAATCCTCCAAGGAAACTGAACAAACATTTCTCCTGGTAATAAATAAATAGTTCAGCTGGGGAATTATAATTGTGTGTATAATGCAGCTCAGATATAGGGCATAATTACACTCTAGAATCCATACAGTAATAAAAAGCTCCAGTCAGGGAAAAGAATGCTTGTTTGCCACGGTTTGACAGGCAAGCAACAAACAAAAATCACTTTTTCACCGTTTATTCAATAAAATCAGCATATTAAATATTCAGACTGTGTCTCCATTAAGCAACTCACTTATACCTCTCCTCCTTCCTCCCTCCCCACCTCTTCCTTGTTTTGTTTTCATCAAGTCAGGGAGGAAAAAACACACACAAATCCGTGATGTGATTTTTAATGAGGCCACTGCTCAGAGGTTCTGCTGCATTTAGGACCCACCTCTCCAGTCCATGGGGTGCAGGGATTAGGACAGGGGTGGGGCCAGTTTGGGAAAGACTCCCCCCCTCCTCCCCGACAGTGGGCAGACAACCACCATTTTTAATCAAGGACAATGAGGTGGCAGGGGAGGGGGAATGTAGGAGAGGAAAGAAGGAATCAGCTTCCCCTACACCTCACACCAATAGGAAAAGGCACCTGCAAATATTTAACTGGATGCAAGGAGTTGTGAACTGTGGCTAATAAGACAGCTGGCAGCACACACAGAGTGAAAGAGCCAGGGCAGAGGAGAGAAAGGTGAAAAGGCTGGGGAACTAGACTAGAATGATTAGAAGAAACTGGCAGACACGGTGAACAAAATCAACTAATCTCACTCTGATAGACACAGGCAGGGATTCAAATATTTTCTTACACAACCCAATTGCTGCCGGCCCCTTTCTGTGCCTCCTATTTGGAAGGAGGTTTGGACCTCTCCACTCTAATCTGCCTTGGAAGTAAGAGGTTACAAGTAGACAGGAGGAGGAGGAAGGGAATCTGGAAATGTCACTCTGTCCAGAATGAAGGGAAAATGGTCATGCTTCCTCCCCAGCCCTGGCAGCAGCATCAAGCTTTCACCCGGCTCGGTCTCTGATGACGGGCAGAGGTAAGGGACATCTCGAAGACGGGACCTGGGAGGCCAATCTGCTCTGGCACAGGAGGCAGTGAGGTCAGTGGTGATGAGCCACAGTGAGGCGGGATGCAAATTACAGAAATTGATGAAGTTGTTTCTGCTCAGTGAGCAGATTCCAGATAAGTTGAGTGTTAATAAGGCAGGCAAGTTTTCAGCTGTGCCAGCTGCTGGGAAGATGTTGGCATGCTCTTAACCCGGTATTTATTGGCTGCTACTCATTGCTGTGACAGCACACATGCGTACGTAAGTGTGTTTATTCACAACATGCATAATCACCCTGTCACAACACAGATGCAAATCAGCGGCCTGTCTCAGAGCAGAGGGGCATGTCTGAGACCCAGGGCCCCTGAGGAACACTTCCTGGAAGCGCTCCCTTTCTAAAAGTAATTGATCCCCGCAGGCTGCCCTGGCATGGACTCTGGCTTCCCTGAGGAGGAAGAGGCAGAACCTGGGTTCTGGTTAATGTGGAGCAGAGTCTCATAAGGAGTTCATCTTGAACTAAAAAGGAAAATGGGGGGGGGGGAGGGCAGTTGCAACCTAATTCAGTATCTGGTTAAAACTGTAGTCTTACTCCTCCACTCTGACTGACTGAGGCGGAGCTGCAGAGCCTAACCCCAGGGCTCCGCCACAGCTGACTTGGGTAGAGCTCCGAAGCATGCCCCCAGCACCCCCCGCTCCCCCACAAGACTGACTTGGGTGGAATTGCAGGGACCCTCAGGGGCCCATCATAGGAGGAGATATATAGGTCACATATAGGTCAGAGCCTCCCCACGAGTTCAGTTCAGGCTTTGGATCCGGAATTCCCCTGGACTAGCAGATCTACGAGATAAAGGTTAACTTTCCTCCCTCAGAGTGCCGGCTGATCGTTCTCCCGTGCATCCTGCCACAACAGAACACGCTGAGCCATCTGGTTGCAGTGTCCTGTACATGTGGGAGGTAAACTGAGTGGTTGTTCCCTGTGAGTGCAGGGATTTAAGGAGCCGCAGTGGCCTCTGAGCAACTTGTGAGAATGCACCTTGTAGGATTAGTGGCCATGGGGAAGCCAAGCAGCTCTGTGACAAGCTGAGCTCCCTTGAACATGTATGTAAGCCACTGAAGATCCTGTTTATGAAACAAAATGGCTCTTCACACACTGACAGAACAACAGGAAAACTGGCCAAGGCAGAGACTGGGAAAGCCACAGGGATTTTGAAATGGAAGAGGAATTGTATTCAAGATCACTTGCGATTAGGCAGAGAGGGGAGGGCACCAATACTTGGTACCGACTAGATGCCGACTATATTACGCACACTCCCCCATGTAAACCAGCTGGCTCCTCCCCTTTACAGAGAAGGAAACAGAGTCTTGGAGAAGCTAAGAGGTGCCCAAAGTCCCAGCAGCTCGGGGAGGGACAGCGCTGAGACGCCGCCACAGCTCTGGCTGAAAGCCAAGCATGTGCTTCTCTGAGTGCTGGCTCCAAACTGCCTGCTGCAGGGCAAGAAGGAATTTGGTTGAAGAGCCGGCCTAGAATTCTGGACCTAAAGTGGGCTGAGTTTGAGAAGCCAGAAATAAATTCAGACTGAACAAGAGTACTAGAGAGGCTTGCCCCGAAGATGAATTCATGATATAAATTCTCTGAGGGGTGACTATAAACCAAAGTCAAAAGACTGATCCACAGGTCCCATCTGGTAGCCAGACTCACTGCTGTATCGCCACGCATCCAACGAGCTGCGCTCACAGCTTCATGAAGACGAGGTGTACCTGAAGCTAACCCCCGCCCCGGCACCGTCTAAGGGGCCATCCGTTCTCTGGGGTTCTTCCTGAGCGGCACTCCTTGCCCTCAATTGCTCTCTTGTCTATTCCATACCCTCCTTTCCTGTCAACATTTTGTTGTCCTGATATTTCTAGGTTTCTCCAAAGTAGCCCAAGGGTGATTTACCATGTCATACTTCCTTGTACTATTTGACCTGGGTAGGGACTACTGGAAATGCAAAACCTGATCCCAAAGGAATGACTCTCTGTTAGTGAAAGAAAGGGGTGGGGTGCAGCTCCACGCTATGGAAGGACATACATGCCGATACCTTCTGGGTTTGGCTCTGCTGCTACTACACTGTGTGACCTTGGGCCAGTCACTTAACCTCTTTGGACTTCCATTTCCTCATCTATAAAATAAAGAGGTTGAATTAGCACTGTGTGGGTTTTTAACCACGTGCACAAACTCTCCCAGGGGGCATTACAGAAATGTGAACATTTTTTAATGTCACAGTGACTAGGGGGCACCTATCCTGCTTCAAATGCCAGAGTCTGAGGTTGGAGATCACTGGTCTGGATGCTCTGTAGGGTTCTCCTCTGTTGTGGCATTTGTTGATCCACTGGGGGAAGTACTGTCGGACAGCAATGCCTTTCTCAGATTCCTCTAAAATGTTATCGTGTGGCCTCCAAAAGGCAAGGCTTCTATTGTCTGATAGGGTTTGAAGTCAGGACAGATTGTTTGAAATCAGAACCTGGCCCAGTGTACACCCAGGCCACAATCAGCTCAGAAATCCAGAAGGCAACCAAGCCTTCTGCAAATCACTATGGCTGCTTACAGGCGATTAGCATTTTTCTCTATAATTACCCTTCTGAGTCCCCTGTTTCCTGGTCTCCTTTCCATTTACTAGTATAAACTGCTTTCTTCAAATGTTTGGAATCATTATAAATGGCAAAATGCTCTTCTGGGTTTTTCAGGAGAAAACAAGGCAGATGCTCAAATGTCGGTGCCCTGAACATTTTGGGTCTTTCGGAGCTCCCGTTCCTATCACGCCAAGTGCGCCCTACAGGAGAGAGAGCGTGTGCTACGAACAAGGCGGAGCAGACATGTAGGATCCAGTCGACTCCAGGCGATTTATTCAGCAAACTTCCTCCCAGCTTCCACACTTTCTGCTACCAGGGACTCCAAGCTAATGATCTAGCCAAAATTCTACCCTCTCAGAACCATAATTATGTTAATCTCTTTCTCAAAGCCTTCTTTTGATTCTTCGTATTTACATAAATTTTCAAGTTTTTTTCCCTTCACTCAATCCCTTTAATTTCCCAGTCCTCTTAGTGTTGGCATTCGTATTCTTGTATGTTTCTTCTCAGCTGGTTCCTACTTCTTTTTTCCTCTCTGGGCATCTCCCTTCAACTATTTTATGTGTCCTGAACCGAGAATAATATGTCCACAAAACTCATGCCATCTTACCCTTTTGAGGAGCCCCTAGGGAGTAGGCACTCTCCCCAGAAGCCTACACTGCGCTCATACAAGCATCCTGACCGATCGGGGCCTATCGGGAAGGCCAGGGATGTCAACTTTCCTGGCAGGAGTCCATGAGAAAGTTTTTTCTAAAGGAAGAGAGAATGAGGGTCACATTTAGGGAGAGGGTAGCAAACTGCCCACACTGTCTTCTGGCCTCCTTTGCCTCCAAAGGCTTCTTGCCAGAGGGGAGAAATGAATAATCAGTGGCTGTAAAATCTGTCTGAGACAAGTGCACCAGGTGCCATCGCCAGTTCCCAAGGCATGAGAGAAAGCCAGCAGTCCAAACACCAACCTGGACCCACCTCCACCTGGCCCAGGAGAGGAAATACTAGAATACAGGACCCAACAGCGCAGCAGGGCATTGGGGAGCCTATGGGACTCTGTGGACGACTTTGTGCACAATACCAGACGGACAGTCAGTAGAGAGTGACTGGCCTGGGGCCCTTTAGTTAAAGTCCTAAATGGGGTAGTCAGGGGAAACACTTGTGATCCTCAGAACATAACAGGACCTTCGAGTGTTAGAGGCCACTTAGGGTCTGTCAGGGGCCATCCCAGCAAAGAGTGTGTTCCCAAGAGGACAGCATCTAAACTCCAACCCAAAGTCAGTCTCTCTGTCTAAATGGCTTCAGAAAGGACTCCTCAGCTTCCAGAAAACACTCCATGTGTTTTGAAAATCTATAAAAATTTCTCCCTCTAATTAAAATTCCTCCCGTTGTACCCCAAGTCCATTTACAAAGGGTCCTTTAGTTGCTCCAAAACAACTCTTGACACTCTGCCTAATGTTATAACTTTCTCCTTTCCCTAGTGGGATATCCATTTATCATTTATCTCTTATGCTTTCCCATCTTTCAGATGAAAGATAAAATGGTACCAGTGGATATCTACATGAGGTAGCTAATGTATATATTAGAGTGCCACCCAGAGGAGAAGTAGGAATAGGGTGCGGGTGAAGTGCCATTATAAAAATCAAGTTTGAACTTGGAGTTGATGCTGCACTTTGGGTTAGCCAATTTAGGCTTATTTGTTTAGCTGAGGAATTTTAGAAAAACTAGATGGCTTCACCTCTAACTCAAGCAATGTTTTCACCTAGTATGAACTCTAAAAATGACTCTCCGTGGATTTCCTGGAACTTTATTCTAGGAATCATTTAATATATAGAACATGGATTTGTGAGTTGGATTAGAGATTATTCATTCAGGGGCCTTGCCTACAGAGGAATCTCTGTAACTACATTCACAGGGGCCCACAAACAGCTTACACATACTCAGGGATCAGGTAACCCATTCCATCTCAGAATAAATCTAATTGCTTAAAAACACACACACACAAGTCACCTTGACCTTAAGTTCAAATATGCTTCTTCAAAATTCCTACCACTGGCCTTAGCTCACCTGAAACAATATTAATACATACAGTAGTTCTCCCTTATGTGCAAGGGATACCTTCCAAGAACTCCTGTAGATGCCTGAAACCGCAGACAGTACCAAACCCTATATATACTGCTTTATCCTATATATGCATACATTTTTCACTTAAAGGACACACTTTACAGCTTCTCTTTGGCATGTCCAAATTCAGCATCACACTACTGTCGTGCTTTGGTGTCATTATTAAGCAAAATAAGGGTTACTTGAACACAAGCACTATAATATCTAATGCAACTAATCTGATGATCAAGGTGGCTACTAAGTGACTAGGGAACAGGGAGAGTAACTGACAAGGCCCAGATGCTGGACAAAGGGACGATTCATTTCTTGGGTGGGACGGCACAAGATTTCATCACACTAGTTAGAACAGCATGCAATTTAAAACTATGAATTGTTGATTTCTGGAATTTTCCATTCAATATTTTTGGACCAAGGTTGACTGCTGGTCACTGAAACCATGGAAAATGAAACACAGATAAAAGGGGACTACTATATAAACCTTCTACCTCCCTAAACTTTTTGATTTTTTTTAAACAGCTGTCACCTCCCTCCTAAGATACTACTTCAGGGGAAACATTCCCTATTGATGCGATCATTGCTCATATTTCATGATTTCAGTTCTTAACCATTCTCAATACCATTCTCTGGAGAGATATCTGGAACAAAACACAGCTCTCTATGACTGTGGATATTATATCTCAGCCAATGTAATCAAGCATTGCATCATTTGTGATGCCATTCTTCATGATCAGTACATAGGAAGTTATAGTAAAAACTTAGCTATGAAAAGTAATTTCCGGAAAGGAAACACAAGTGACCAAGGACAACATGAAAAGATGTTCAACCTCATTACGAAGCAGGAAAATGCAAATTAAAACAAAAATGAAATACCATTCCACACTGATCAGACTGGCAAATTTTAAAAGTCTAATGATAGAAGTGTTGGAAAGAATGTGGAGAAATGGGGACTCACACACTGATAGCGGAAGTGCAAATGGGTTTAGCCACTTTGGAGGGAAATTGGGAAACAATTTCCTGCACAAGATACAAATAATGTACAACCCAGAATTTCCACTTTTATAAGGTTTACTATAGAAACTTGCACACAGGTTCACAAGAAGTTTTGTCCACAATGTAATCAGAACATTATTTATAGTAACAATGGGAGGAGGGAGAAAAAGCAAGTTCTTTCAATACAAGAATGGTTAAATGCATACAACTATGCAAGGGAACACTATATAGCATTTAAAATGAATAGAGCATGAACTACTTTTTAAAGCAATGTTGAATGAAATGGTTGTAGAAGGATTTGTACATTTTTTATATTATACTATTTGTATATTCAAAAATACACCCAGCAATGTTTAACATTGCTTGTGTATAGATAGATATGTAGATATATATAATGTGGGTAAAAATGAGAAAGAAGGTCTTCAAATATCTCTGAAACATTTTATATCCTTAAAAAATACTAAAGTAAATATGGAAAATATTTATATCATTAAATTCCAGTAGTATTTTAGTTATCTAATGTATTCTTTCTACTCTCAATACATTTGAAATATTTCATATTTTCAAATAGTACATAAAATTGAAAAATACAAAAATGTAGTCAATAAATAAATCTATAATAGCATTACCCAAAAAAATAACACTGTTTACATTTTGTCTTATTTTCTTCTGAATATTTTTTATGTTTTATTTTGAAACAATTTTAGGCTTTCAGAAGAGCTGAAAAAATAGTACAAAGTATTCTTGTATACCTTAATATTAACAATTTACATAATCTAATGAAATGATCAAATCAGGAAATTAACATTGGTACTATACCATCAGGGAAACTATAGACCTTATTTTAACTTTACCAATTTATTCCCTATTGTCCTTTCCCTAATCAAGGATGAACACTGCATTTAGTTGTGGTATTTCCTTAGTCTCCTCCAAACTATGACAGTTCCTCAGTCTTCACCTGTCTTGTGTGACCTAAGAACTTTTGATCGGAATGTCTCTCCATTTGGGTTTGTCTAGTGTTACCTGATTAATAGATTGAGGCTCTGCAAATCTTAAAATAACACCTCAGAAGTGATGCTGTGTCCTTCTCAGTACAGAGAGCACATGATAGATCGGATTACTGGTGTTTATCTTGAGCATTTAGCCAAGGTGGTGTTTGTTGGATTTCTTCACTGTAGTTATTATTTCCCTCTTTGTAATTGATATTTTGGGTGAGATACTCTGAGACTGCTAATATCCTGTTTCCTCTCAAACTTTGATCCAATGATAGTAACATCTAGTAGTAGTTTTGCCTGCAACAATCATTACTGTTGTTGTATCTGCCCAATGGTCATTTCCCCCCTCATTCCTTCTATATGTATTAATGGGAATTCTTCTGTAAGGAAGACCTATCACTTCCCCATGATTATCTACATATTCAGTTACAGATTTTGCATGAGTGCGATTCAATGATATTTATTTATTCTATGGGTTATATAACCTATTAAAAAACAAAATCAAATTGACTAAATTCAGAGATCTAATTGGCTTTATTAAAAGATTCATGAATCAGGCAGCATCCCATCTAACAACTCCAGGGGTCATACAAAATGGAAGGTTTTATAGGAAGAAGGGTGGGGCAAGGGAGCTACTAACAAAAGAAAGAATTATTTGGGGGCTGGAACATCTTCTTTTGGTGGGGAAGAGAATAGCAAGGATTTTTATTACACCAGATTGCTTTCCGTGGGGGATGGAGAGGGCCCACATGGTAGATTACCTCATTGGTGTTGACTAGAAAATTCAAGACTTGTGGATTAAGATTATGTTTCTTCTACTACTTGTATGATTTCAAGTTTTGCATTTAGATCTCTAAACCATTTGGAGTTTATTCTTACTCGCAGTGTGAGGTACAGGCCTAATTTATCTTTTTCAAAATGGCTACAAGTAGTTTCAGCATCATTTATGTAAAAGTCCATCTTTGCTCCAGTGCTTTGAGATGACATCTTTATCATATTCTACATTTCCATATGTATGTGCCTCTATTCCTGTACTTTCTGCTTATGCACTAGTACTATGTCTTCTAGTTTTGTTAATGCAAATTTTAAACATGGTTGAGATCATAAGGTATAAACAATTTTGCATACTGCTCTTTTACTTCACATTATAGTAGAAATACTCTAACATCATTTAAAAGGCTTACTTAAAATTATTTAAGAGGTTTCATAACGTTCCATTATGAATATAATTTAATTTAATATCCCTCATTTTTGGACAATTAGATTGCTTCAAATTTTTCCATTATAAATAGCACTATAATGGAGAGATAATATTTGCTTCTTTATTAAACTTATAATTTTGTGATAATTGTAGATTTGCATGCAATTTTAAGAAATAATACAGGGAGATCCCCTGTGTTTTTTACCCATTTCCTCAATTATAGTATCTTGCAGAACTATAGTACAATATCACAACCAGGACATTGACATTGATGCAGTCAAGACACCAAACATTTCCATCCCCTCAAGAATCCCTCATGTTGTCCTTTTTAGCTATACCCAGGTCCCTTCCTTCAAGTCCATAACCCTGTGATTTCTTTGTGGACTCTAAGTCTTCTCCTCAAGTATATGGTTATCATAAGAAAAGCAATCAGGAAAATAAGTACAATTACCCAGCCAGTTGTATGCACAAAGGAGAAGGGGAGAGCGGTACTGAATAAACAAGGGGACATTATCAGGATAGGGTAGATGGAGAGTTTGGATTATTAAAGAGTAAGAGGCTCCAAGTTTGGGGGATCCAAAAATAAAATAGAATAAAACATTCCAGTAGAATTTGTCAAGGACACTTAATGTTTAAGAAAGACATTGAATAAATATCAGAATGTACCTCCAGGTCTTGATTTTAAAAATGCAAAACTACTCTGGGACCAGTGCTACACTACTGAGATCACAACTTTATAAACATTGCATATTCATTAAGCCAACCATGTCTCCAGAGCTTGTTTGAGGGGTGGGAGATAGCAGGATAGGGGAGGAAGATGGTATTTGTTTCAGAACACAGAGTTTTAAACCATTAACTATTAACCATCCCTCTTAAACCATTAACTCCTTGCGACCAGGGAATATGTCTTATTTATTTTTCCGGCTTTATTGAGATATAACTGACATAGAACATTGGGTAAGTTTAAGATGTTCAAGGTGATGTTTGGTACACAGATAATAGTAATCTGCCCTATTGATAATTATATTTCTAATCCCTCACACATAGTCTTAATCCCTGGCACACAGTGGGTATTCCATAAATGTTGGGTGAATGAATAACATGAATTTTCTGTGCTGGCTCCAAATTAAATTTAACTGAATGGTTTCTGAAAGTCAGATCAGTTCATTCTTTCTGGATGATAAAATCAACTCTACAAGCTAGTCTTTCTGGGAGAAACCAATAGCATGGGAGCTGTGAGGACTGCAATTCAACCACTGTGGTTCAGACTAAACAGCCATCATGGTCATCCTTGATCCCCAAAGAAGAAAAGAAAGTGAATCTCCAGATATGAGCCAATTTGCAGATCTGAGAAGAAAACATGCTAAGACTTTAAAATAACAGGTTTTTAATAATCCTATGAAAACAGACTTCAGAAATGCCTAAGAAACTTTGGAATGTCCAAAGATTACAGGGATGAAAGCCTGGCCCAGAGGGGTGAAACTGAATACAGTCGAAAGGCTTAAGGACAGAGATAGGGTTAACTTATGCAGTTTATGTTCCTGTAAATGTGATTAACTTTATATACACCCAGAAGGAAAGTTTGTGTGTGTGACCTTATGATAACTCTCCAGTTCACTGTAGAAATAATAATGAATAAAGCACTGTACTTTGCTAAGAGGTGCTAGGCAGCAAGTCTCAATCTGTGGGTCGCGACCCCTTTGGCGGTCGAACGACCCTTTCACAGGGGCCGCCTAAGACCATCCTGCATATCAGATATTTACATTACGATTCATAACAGTAGCAACATTACAGTTATGAAGTAGCAATGAAAATAATTTTATGGTTGGGTCACAACATGAGGAACTGTATTTAAAGGGCCAGAAGGTTGAGAACCACTGTGTTAGAGCATTGTTTAGATATAATTCAATAAACTAAACATCTGCAAGAAAATTGGTGCTGGGATAGTTAAAGCCCATCACGCACATAAAAGGCCTTTATTCTTTACACCTCTTCTTTCTAAGATGACGCTTGTTTTGCTGAACCATTCCAGGCAAGCTGGGGAAGCAGGAAAGGAAACAGGAGGAGAAGGGAGAGAGGGAAGGGGAGGGGAGCAGAAGAGAGGAAAACATAGGGCAAGGAAGGGTAGTAAGGAGCAGAGAGAGATGAAGACACCCATGTCTGGCAATGTTGCAAATTAAATACTCTGAATAACTATCCTTGATAGAAGTGACTAAACATTGGATTAAAAAATAGAGAGAACTGCATTTTTAAACACACTGCTGAAGGGACACAAAAAGAATCCACAGAGCCCAAAAATTTAAGTGAAGTCAAGAATCCTAAAAAGGCCCTAACAGGTTTGGCTCAGTGGATAGAATCATCGGCCTGCGGACTGAAGGGTCCTAGGTTCGATTCCAGTCAAGGGCATGTACCTTGGTTGCGGGCACATCCCCAGTAGGGGGTGTGCAAGAGGCAGCTGATCGATGTTTCTCTCTCATTGATGTTTCTAACTCTCTATCCCTCTCCTTTCCTCTCTGTAAAAAAAAAAAAAAAAACAATAAAGAATATATTTTTTAAAAAAAAGAATCCTGAAAAAAAAAGTGAGCACCAGAACTAGAGTTTTTCCTTGAAGCTTCCCTTGCACTCTAAAAACCCTAAACTTCTGTATCATCAGCTATATGAGCAATGAGTGTGAGGAACATGGGATAAAATCCTAACCCCCCTAAAGCTACCCATAAGATAGAAAATGAACAAGGAACGAACCCTGCCACACGGAGGGTGGGAGCAAGGGTTACTACCACTCTCAATTCTGGCACTGGAGGGAGGTGAAGAAACATTACCTGATAATTTGTAATAACAAGCCAGCTCTCATGGGGTTTTGGTTTATATTTATGTTACCTGAAACACCTTACTCAAATTGATTTAAAATGATCCCAGGTTGATAGCCACCCCAGGTCCTTGGGTGAATGAACTACAATCCTCTTTGGAGGAATGCAATTTCAACCCAAGCCTAAAAGAATTCTTGCAGAAAAAGTTCCAAGACAAATCAAATGCTCCCAGTTACACACATCAAGAATAAAAATTCTCCTTGACCGGAGACCAGCAGAAACAAGCAAGTCTGTCCACAGCACACCAACAAACACTTCAGAAATAGTTCAGACACAGAACATAAAATACATGTATTATTAAGTGCCTAGAAATAGAAGAGAGGCTTGGAAACATGAGCAGGAAAACAACCAATAAGACTTGAAAAGTCAACTCAGTAAGGACAACAGACTAGAAACTAGCAAAGAGAGAATATGACTCAGGGTATGGAAAGGCTTCTTAAACAAGATACTAAAATTACAAACCAGAAAGAATATAATAAAAACCTGCCTTCATCTATGTACTTCCTATAGGCTGGGCACCATTGCCAGCACTTTACATGCATTATCTCATTTAATCCTCCCAATATCCCATTGAGGTAAACATTATTATCCCTATTTTACAGAAGAGGAAACTGAAGTACTAGACCAGTGGTCGGCAAACTCATTAGTCAACAGAGCCAAATATCAACAGTACAATGATTGAAATTTCTTTTGAGAGCCAAATTTTTTAAACTTAAACTATATAGGTAGGTACATTGTTATTAACTTAATTAGGGTACTCCTAAGCTGGCCTTTGCTAAAAACGTCCTCAATCTGATTGCAGTACATTCACTGAGGTCGACCCCCTCCAACTCTCCCATCCACACTCGTCTTGTATACTTGTTTCGTCTATCTCCTTTCATTCATCCTCTCTATATGTCCAAACCATCTCAACATACCTTTCTCAATCCTCGACACTACATCTTCTTTCACTCCACAACGTTCCCTAAAATTAACTTAATAAACTTTACTTAAAGCTTTAAGTCTTAGTTAAACTATAGGTATGTTGAATAAAACTTGATATCATACTTAATAACGATATTATTTATTGATAAAATTAAATTCCTTACAATTCACCTTACAATATCCATAAAATTAAGTCATGACAATGACTGACAAACACTAATGTGAACAATGGCTTTGCATCTCCTTGGAAAGTTTGGGTAAGTCAGGTTTGTATGTTGTTGTTTTTAATTTTAGGTTCTCATCAATAAGACGACTTCTCAATTTACTCTTGATAAGGTTCATACTTGAAAATGTGGGATTTGCAGCTGGTTGGAAAAATACAGGTAACTTTATGCTTCGAGTAGGTACTTTTGTCACCTGCGGACGCAACTAGCACTAACCACTGCACAATGAGACTGCTGACTGACTGGCTCACTCAACTCCCGCATGAATCGCGCACGCCTCCCTCGCTCTGCGTAGCCCCCGTCCCGCCTGTGCCACGTCTCCTGTCGCCCAACCAACCGACACCCCCCACTTCTTCTAACACCACTTCTTCAAAATAGACTCGCCCAGGCCAAAAACCGACTTCTGCGCATGGGCCTCGAAGTTTCAATGGCACTGTACCTGCGCGCCCACACGTGGTATTTTGTGGAAGAGCCACACTCAAGGGGCCAAAGAGCTGCATGTGGCTGGGATTTGAACTCAGGAAGTGTGGCTCCAGAGTCTATGCCCTTGAATAAGATATACATATCTGGCTAAATCAAAATGTAAAACTTAAGTAGGAAGAGCACAGAGGATATTTTATGGCCATGCAACTATTCTATGCAATACAACAGTGGTAAACACAGGTCGTTATAAACTTTTCAAAACCCATAGAATGTATAACACCCAGAGTGATCCCTAATGTAAATTGGACTCTGGGTGATAACAGTGTGTCAATGTAGGTTTCTCAGTTGTCACAAAGGTACCACTCTGGTGGGAAATGTTGATGGGAGGAGGGAGGCTATTTATACGTTTAGGGGAACCAAGCATATGTAGGAACTCCCTGTACTTTCCACTAAATTTTTCTGTGAACCTAAAACTCTTCTAAAAATAAAGTAAAATAATATTTTTTTATCAAACATCATAAAGAAAAGTAAAAGATGAACCCAAACTAGGAGAAGATATTTCCAACATATTTAACCATCATCATATTAGCCCCAGCTTCTACACTACATTCCTCAAACCGAAGCTGGCATGGAACCATTCATGTATGGTGGTCATTTTCCAAATAACAACCTAACCACATGAATATCATCACAGATTAATTTCCACAACTCCCCTCATTCAAGTTTAATTCCCTTCAGAATCAGAGCTTATCTGGGATAGGGTTATTGTACCTTCTGGCCACTACCAATACCTTTGTCTTTAAAAACCCCTGTTCTCAAATTTTTTTTAGAATTGACACAGTGAACAAATTTCTCAGAATCCTACACAGTTCTCTGGAGACATAAGTAGCACGTAGTTTTAAGGACTGGGCTCTAGCTCCACCACTCACTTGCACTGTGAATGCAGGCAAGTTACTTAAACACTCTCTGCCTGAGCTCTCAAAGTGTAAAAAGGAGATGATCAGCAAGCACCTCATAGGAGCACTGTCATAATTGAGTCAGGTGATGCAGGTGAAATAGCATATCCTGGATGCCATATACATATATATGGCATTGCCATGTGACCCAGTGATTCCATTCCTAGGTATATATCCAAGAGAAACAAAAACATATCAGAACTGATACAGTGAATTTGTACACAAATATTCATAGTAGCATTAAACATAATAGCCAAAAAATGGAAAGAACCCAAATGCCTACCAATTGATGTTTATCTGCTCAACTGATGGATGAACAAATAAACAAAATGTGCTTTATCCATACAATGGAATATTATTCCACAGTAAAAATGAATGGACTAAATGAAGTACTGATTCATGCTACAACTTAAATCTTACTAAATGCAAAAAGCCTTCCACAAAAGGCCACATATTATGTGATTCCATTTAAACAAAGTGTTCAGAGCAGACAAATCCATGCAGACAGAAAATACATTAGTGGTTGGTTGCCAGGGGCTTGGGGGAAAGGGAGGATGGAAAGTAACTGCTAAAGGGCACAAGTTTTATTTTGAGGTGATGAAATGTTCTGAAATTAGATATGGGAATGGTTGCACAACTCTGTGAATTTACTAAAATCCAATGAATTGCAGACTTTAAAAGTGTGACTTCTCTGGTATGTAAATTATATCTCAAAGTGGTTATTTAAAAAAAACAAACACAGTACTTGATACATGGTAAGTGCTCAGCAGCTATTGTTATTTTGATAGTTAAGCAATCTATGTGTTTTCCAGCATCCCTAAATTATTTTGACCAATTGAGATATTTTTTCAATAAAAAAACTAAATGATATTTCTAAAAAGCCATATGCGAGGACAGCATAAAGCACTTAAGAGGAAAGACCAAGAAGACCCTTGTTGGGGGAATGAAGAGAGAGCGTGCTCTAGTGCATGGGCATTTGGGAGGGCTTGGGGTATGGTGAGCTCCAGAGCTATTTGTGAACTCTTTGGGTATGAACAGCATGTGTCAGCCTCCATCCTATATAATAAAGAGGTAATATGCAAATTGACCATCACACCCTCACACAAGATGGCCACCCCCATGTGGTCAAAGATGGCCACCCCCATGTGGTCACAAGATGGCCATCACAAGATGGCCAGCAGGGGAGGGCAGTTGGGGGCGACCAGTTCTGCAGGGGAGGGAGGGCAGTTGGGGGGGACCAGGCCTGCAGTGGAGGGCAATTAGGGGTGATTGGGCCGGCAGGGGAGGGCAGTTGGGGGCAACCAGGCCGGCAGGGGAGCAGTTAGGCGTCGATCAGGCTGGCAGGGGAGTGGTTAGGGGGTGATCAGGCTGGCAGGCAGGTGAGCAGTTGGGAGCCAGCAGTCCTAAACTGGCAGTCGGACATCCCCAAGGGGTTCCAGATTGGAGAGGGTGCAGGCAGGGCTGAGGGACACCCCCCTCCAGTGCATGAATTTCATGCACCAGGCCTCTAGTCCTATATAATAAAGAGCTAATATGCAAATGGTCATCATGCCGTCAAGCTGTAAAGGCTCAGACACTCAACACTGGGGAGAGAGGAATGGGGACCAGCCAGGCACAAAAGAGCTCGCAAGAGAAGAATGAGGACCAGCCAGGCTGCGGCCCAGGAGAGTGACAAGCCACCCGCCCCACAGTCCTGGGCTCCAGTGGCTGCACGTGCACCTGTGGCCCAGGAGAGGGACAAGCCACCCACCCTGTGGTCCCGGGCGCCAGCATCTGTGGCTGCGGCCCGGGCGAAGCAGCCCAGGTCCTGGGTGCCTGTGGCCAGCCAGAGGGAGGGAAGCCCGGGTCCCAGGTGCCTGCAACCGGCTGGAGGAGGGAATCCTGGGTCCCTGGTGCGGAGCAAGGCAGAGGCGGTTAGGGGCGATCAGGCCAGTAGGGGAGCAGTTAGGGGCAATCAAGCAGGCAGGCAGAGGTGGTTAGGGGCAATTAGGCAGGCAGAGGTGGTTAGGCAGGCAGGCAGGCAAGTGGTTAGGAGCCAGTGATCCCGGATTACAAGAGGCAGTCGGACATCTTCTGAGGGGTCCCGGATTGCAGAGGGTGCAGGCCAGGCTGAGGGACCCCCCTCCCCCGCTCTGCCCCCCCCCCCCTGCACAAATTTCATGCACTGGGCCTCTAGTAGTAATTTATACAGCATAAACTAAACTAGCTGATATCATTTCCCAGCTAGGTGCCAGCCACACTCCATGCATTCTCTCATTTTATCCTCCCTCCTTTCAGAGTTTGGGTCTGTCCTTATCCCCATTTTCCAGATGACACAACTGAGGTAGAGAACAGTCATCTCCAGAACCAATGCTCTTCACCACTGTCATGCTGCTTCCCACACAATCACTGGAACCAAGAAATTCTTTCCATATAGATAATTATCATAATAATAGATATCACACAAGCTTACTATACTTGGGGCAGTATTCTAAGTGTTTTACATATATTCATCCATTTAATTATCACAGCAACACTGATATGTAGCTATCATTTTCAGATGATGCAAGTGAGGCACAAAGAGGTTAGGTGGCATGCCCAAGGTCACACAGCAGGTATGTGGCTGGGCTGTGATTTGAATCCATAAAATCTGGCTGCTGAAGTCGGACCTCTTAATCATTCTGATGCATTGCTTCTCTAGCTGATATATATATAGTACTGGCTTCATATCAAAAACTTGTCTAAATCCTCAATATACATTCTTTTAAATCTTCAGAACACTATGAATTAAGGATTATTATGAAAAAAATGTATTTCAAGTAGAAGAAAATAAGTATAGAGTATTAACTACTCTGTCCAAGTTTATTTAATGAACAAGTTTCAAAGCCAAGGCAATCTGATATGTGCCAAGGTGATTTGGCTTGGGAGTCCAGGCTTTCAACCACAACTCCATACTCAGTAGTGAATGAATATTCCTGGAATTACAAACAATGTTTATTGGTATGCAAATAGAGATCAAGCTAAGCCTGAAATACTCAGGAAAGTTTCAAATAAAACAAAATAATACAATAAGTGAAAAATAAAGCAACTTTTCATCTGCAAGGATATGGTATCATTGGACAATATGGAAGGATCCTGGAATGGGATGGGGAGTACATTTGATTCTCTCTACATCACAGCTGGATTATATACTGAGTTGTCCCCTGAGATCCTCTGTAGAATATAACCATTCTGCATTCAACTGATTAGTTAAGATCACTCAAAACACTGGCTAATGAGTCAGTTCTCCCCTAATACACAGTAGCCTTCCATCCTAGGTACCCCAAAGTCAAATGATGCAAGTTGTGTCCTCCACCAGGTGCAGGTTCCAAGGCTGCCCAGTCCTCCACCCCCTCTTCCCACAGACTTGTACTGCTTTGAAAGAGCCTATGAAATCCACTCTGCTACTCAGAGAACACCTGCTCAATGTAGGAAGGAGGTATAAGGCCTACTTCCTTGTCTTGACACTCAGGAACAGCTGTTAGTTCCTCTTTTGTAGACTAGAGAAATCAATCTATTTAGAGCCATTACTCTGTTGTCCAATAAGCCTGCTCAAGACATGCCCAGGCTTCTTCCTCACCTCTCCTCATCACTGCCAATACTTGGGCTATTTCTTTGCTACCAGAGCTGATTGTGACCAAGAAAACATAACAAAATATACTGTATTAGGGTCCTTTATAGCACCATAGTTATGTGTTTGATTGGGGAGAAGACTGACACTATTGATTAAAATGAAGTCTTTGTATTATCTATGAATATCATCCAGAACTCTGAAGAATAGCGGGTTTGCAACTTGCCAGTTTGCACCTGTCTGAAATAAATTACAGATGGTACACTTGTCCTCATGATTATCAGTTATACTCACGTGCATATATGTCCTAAAAATAAATACACATCCCAGCAAGTGACACAGATCTACACATTAACATCAGCAACTTTGTAAGAAAGGCTTATCCTTCTCATCAATTTTTTCTTGGTGCCAGCAGAGATTCGCAAGTAGCAGTCAGCAGCAGTACTATCAAAATGTATTTTTAAGCCCATTGTGCTGTTTTGACAAACCAAATGATTAATTAACAGCAATCTAGCAAACAGATCTCTACTTACAGCTTAGAGTGAGAGAAACACACAGATCGCCATAACCATTCCATAGTCACCATTACTGGAGAAGAATACTGCTTAATTAATTATAATTGATCACAAAGATTAGATTCAAATGCTACTAGCAGGGCAGAAGAAGCCCAAACTGAGGAAATAAATCAGAAAACCATTCTCTGAATCCATAATGAACTAACAAGCTTTGGAGATAAACAGATTTGTTTTAATTGTTATTTATAAAAAATAATTTAAGAACATTTGGAGGCCTTTGGAGAGAGAATAGAGTGGGGGAAGTGATAGAGCCACAATCAGGGAAGCACTGATTCAAGTGAACACTGAAGTTTTTATCTCTGACCCTGTATAAATAATATGTAAGGTACTCCCCAGGTAAGGGTTCAGCACAGGAAGTGTGTACATCATGCTGCAGAGGTGGCTTTGACAGATGCTTCCTGTTGATCATGGTCTCCCTGACCCAAAGACATGCTTTGTAAGGCAGAAGATTCTCTAGCCCAGCCTGTGTGGCTCATTGGACTATCGACCTATGAACCAGGAGAACATGGTTCCATTCCAGGTCAGAGCACATGCCCAGACTGTGGGCTCGATCCCCAGTAGGGGGCATGCAAGAGGCAGCCTATAGATGATTCTCTCCCTTCATTGATGTTTCTGTTTCTTTCTCCCTCTCCTTTCCTCTCTGAACTCAAGGCGGAAGAGTCACAGTTTTCTCTTTCCAGCTCTTATAAAGAACATCTACTTTTTCTGCCCAGCACCCATTTTCCCTTCCTCTGACTACAGAGCTCCTCCCCTAACCACGAGCATTTGTAAATGAGACAGTGGCACTCACCTCAACTCCCCACTCCCCACCCCAGCCCCACTGCAGTGCCTGAGCCAAGGGGAGGAGTGGAGATCCAAATTAGGCCACCAAAGGCCTTCTGAAAGGTTTGAAAAAACAGAGTTTGGAGAGAGAAGTCCCAGAAGTAAAAGTCATGGCTGATGCAGATAGTAAAGATGGGGAGTGTGGTCCCCAGCTCCAGTTGTTAGGTTCTCAGCATTGCCCAGGTGCCTGAGCACTCACTCAGCTTGTCTTTCCAGAGACCTGTTTTCACTTTAGATACTTTAAGTTGAGTTCTAAGAGAGTCCCAACACTCTGCTACCTAAGTTACCTAAATCCAAAAACTCATAAAATAAAAGGCTGTCCACTCTAGTAATAGTTTGATACAGAATTGGGGCAATCCAGGACCAGACAAGATTTTCACAAATTCTTGGCTTGATTGCTGGGAACTCATCTCCCCTGTGGGCTTCACTGAAGCTGTGGGTCTCATGATCAGGACTGGGTGGTGGGGAGAACATGAGCTTTGTAATGAAAGAAAGTCTGGCTACAAGTTGTGGTTCCTTGATCATGACCAAGTGTGTTAACCTTTCTGAACTATAGTTTCCCCAGTCATAAAATTGGGATGATGATCATCCACTGAGGTTGGTGAGGATTAAATGAGATAATGCTGGAAAAGGAAATAACTAATAGTGTCTGGAACAGTATACACGGACTCCCAGCTTGCATGTGGCCTCGCAGTCCACCATCATTGCTGCTTTCCTCCTTTCTCCAAGCACGACAAGTTAGCGCCACAATAACATCACCCTCTTTCTCCTGGTACAAGAGAACATGACAAATGAATAATTAGGAGCTAAAATCCTATCTTACCTATAAAATATTAAAACCTGTTTTTAGCTTAGAGCTTATTGGAGATGATAGATGTACAAGAAATGTTCATGCATTTATTAATATAGTTGGTTGTATTAATAGTGACCTCACTAATTTAAAATAACTTGGGAGATGGCTCAGCCCAATTATGGGATACTTTTTTAAAGTATACTTTAATTAGTTACAAATATATTCAGTAACTGAAATAATTCTGATGATAATTTCCCGAGAGAACCTATGATGTGGTACAGTGACAAAAATGATATTTAATTGGTATATCAAAAGTTGACACACCAAATATCAGGTTAATGCTTATCATCTACAGTGGGACAGAACGGGCCCTGACCTTGTATCAGAAAAGCTGACTTCTCCGCATGTTTATCTATAAAATGGGAATTAAACAGCCCAAGACATGGGATTACATGGGAATACTGTGAGGTTTAGAATGCAAACAGATGAGAATAAAACAGCAAATCCTGTAAGACAGGTTTATACACATCCAGCTCATGATAGTATCCCAATATCCAGCACAGGACCTGATACTTAGCAAGCTCTCAGTAAATACAGAAATAGATGAATGAGTATGCGAGTTCATAATACAGAGTTTAGCACATAAATTACCAGGTGTTGGCATTTCAGGAGGTATCTCTGTGGCCTCCAATCTTTGTCTGATTTTCAGTTATTCATACAGAACCTTTGGGTTCTTGCTGTAGCTCACACTAGCTATCTTTACTGGTGTTCACCCATTGGACTGAGTTTCCATCAGCCTTGCTTGTATTCCATGAGCATGTCATTTTGGCCACATTTTTTTGAACCAGAGATGGGCAATGGACACAAGAAGATTCAATCAGATTTTTCCAATTCAGAATTTGATATTAGGGCTAAGAAAATCTAGTTCTTTCTAGGAGAGTTGCTAGAAAAAAATGTGCAAACTGAAGAGCTGTAATGAATCATAGTCTACCATGTAGATCAGAGAAGCAGGTCTCAGGGAGAAGAACAAAGAGACTTTCAGAAAGTGGCAAATATTCCATTCCTACTTCAATGCCCTAAAGTCTGACTGCTTCTCTACCCTTGGGATCCATAAGGTGTTCTCTACATCCTTATTATAAGTTTTCCCTTTGTGCTAACTTGGAATATAAGCAAAATACAACAGGGAAGGAATAAGCAATAAATTTTAATAAAAATCCTTACTGCTAAGTAAATCAGAAGGAGTAAACAAGCTTTGCTTATGCTACACTCATGCTCTTGGTTTATGGTGCCATGCTGAAGGTAAGCTTAGATTAGTAATAGAAGACTTAGATATGTGCTTATTGTATGTGTACAAACAGCTCAGAACTTTTCCAGGACTAGCTGATCATGGTATAACAAACTTACATTACTTGATTTCTTTTCATATTTTATTTCATATTATTACTTCTAAAAACCATTTTCATGTCTACTGTACAGAAGAAGTCAATGAGCCTTAGAGAGGAAAAGGTGACTTATCCAAAATTTCATAGTCAACAAGAAATACACACAACCTCATCCTTTCTATCAGTAAGTGCTATGCTCTTCCCATACCAAGTTCAAGGATGAGAAACCACATGGATATTTTGTACTCAATCATTTTAGTATGGGAAAATGTTTTTGAAATAAAAAATATCAATAATGCCTTAAAATAAATTTTTGTCACTAACCAATATAGAAAAATGAAAATGTTATGTGTTTATGTATGTTGGTGGGGGAGGGGTGTTAAAAGAGAGAGAGAGAAAGAATATAATTGAACAACACCCTATTTTTAATGTATTCCAAATATACAGGGTGGGGCAAAAGTCAGCTTACAGTTGTTCATATGGAAAATAATACAATAATTTAAAATTATAATATGATAATAAACTCAGTGTTTCGCATACTCACAACTATAAACTTCTTCCCCCACCATGTAGTGATAGATGCACGTAAAAATTCAAAACCCCTAGCATTAAACTAAGACCTCTCAGGGGACCTTGGCCACCAAGAAAGAAACCACTCCAGTAGGGAAAGCTGTTTCTAATTTTAGACATTTCTGAAAAGGTTAATTTTAGAGTCTCAAAAATTGTTTCATTTGGTAAAAATTGTTTAGGGAGAGCCTTGCCTTACCCACCTCATCCTAAGTAGGGGATGTGGATTCAGGGTTTTGTGGTGGGGAGGTGGGAGAGGGGGAGACTCAGGCTTAGTACAATGGGTTTGGTAGGAAGACAAGCCACTCAAGATATTTTAAACAGGAAGAAATTTCATAAGTAAATTGGGGGCATACACAATTTTTGTTGGGGCTGAGAGAGTAGAGGCCAAGGAGACCACTGTTATATTTTTGAAAACTCAGAAGTGCATGAATCACAGGGAATCTGTGACCACAGCTGCCTGCAGCACAATCCGGGTGATTCCCAGGAGGCTGCCCAGAGCACTGGCTATGCCTTCTGTCTGCAACTGCTGTGTTTATGCACCTGCCTACAGCTGCAGCCAGAGAATAATGGCTTCTCCTTCTCTTTCTCCTCTCAATTCCACAGGATTTCTTCTCACTGGCAGAACAGAACCCGCAATAATGCTAGCAAGGGGTATTGGGAAAGGTAGTTCTCAGTCTTGCCTGTGATTGTGTAAGAGGAAAGTTGATGCTGATTTGATAATAGACAATCCTACAATTTACCCCTTTTCTCAACTCAAATCCAAAGATCCTTTTTACTCATATTTATTTTCTAGCCAACATTAGCAACTTCATGGGACTACTTCTCATGCAAATGTAGATGCATTCATCCTCTCCTGGAAAAGTGGAGACTCATCTCTGGGTAGTACTAATTCCTCTGAAGTTTAATCACAATCTTTTTTTTTGATAGACAGTAATCTGAATATTAAGTTATAAGGTTAATCACAACTAACGCACCTTATATAAAACTATGTGGAAAAGAGACAATACAAAGTAGTTTGTATATGAGATATATATAGGCAAAAAATACATAGCTAACACAGTCCTCATTTTTGCAAGCAGTCTCAAGATCATAATTAAACTTCATTTTTGACCACCCATTCCTTATTCCCTTTATAATCAGTCTGTGCCTAAGCCAGCCATACCTACTTATCTGTTGGGATAACCCAAATATTCATTCCTGAAGGTGCCCATGTGGGATTGTTGTAGACTTCCATTAAGCTCTATTTATGAATATGGAATGTACACCAGCAAATCTCTAGGCTCCAGACACACTCCACTTTACCTCCCTTATGTAATAGCAACCCAATTTCATAATTAGAATGAATCACCAGTGATACAGTAAGTCCCTTCTTTGTCTCTTGTTCAGTGGTACAAAGGAGCCCCTAAATGGTCAGATTGTTGTCTCAACTGCCAGTGAGGATTAATGTCATATCCCTTGGTGAAAGAATTTTTCATTTGGGAACTAAGACTTCTAAAGCAGCAGGGTCCTTAGCTGTGAAGTTGGGAAGCAGAAATTAGTTTTGTAGACCTATGTATTCTGGCAATGGGATAAATGGTATAATATGTGATTGCTAGTTTGGAGTATTTACTGCATTTTGCTTCTGAGTGAATGCAGGACATGATAAGACAAGTGAATTCCATGAGTGTGACTTGTTCCCTCACTTTCTTTTTATTTATTATTTTGGCTACAAAATAAAATTCCTTGGTCAGAATAAAAATATTGTGTGTGATACCAAGACAGTGAATAATGCATTCAATAAGTCCACAGATGGTGGTGCTGGCAGAAACATTGCTGACAGGGAAGACAGACCCATATCCATATTATGCCTCTATTCCAGGGAGAAAAACTCACTGCCCCCTCAATGATGGAAGGAGTCCAATGTAATCAACTTGCCACCAGGTGGCTGGCTGGTCCTCCTAGGGAATGTTGCCATATTGGGAGCTCAGCTTTGGTCTCTGTTGTTGACATGTTGACATGTTGGACCCTCAGCAATAGCAGCCAGATCAACCTTGGTGAGGGAAAATCTATGTAACTGAGCTCATGAATAACACCTATACCTGTTAACATGGCCACTTTGTTGATGAGCAGGTTATGGAGGAGCTTGGGAAAGAGCTGACAGCCATCACCGAACAGGCCATCGAGACCCAGTGATCACTGAGTCTGCTCTGCAGCAGATGCCCTTTGGTGAGCAGTGACATGAGTAACAATTACCCCTGACGCTATGCCCATTACAAAAGTTCACCCATGCACCTCTTCCTCAGAGCTCTCTGTCCCCAACTCTCTCATCTTGATCTAACCAAGTCCCTGATCATCCACTGAAAATTTTGCCACTGCCCAATATAAATCTATACTCAACGTTTTCCCCATAGGTTTTCCCTTCCCTACTGTCCTCTAGGGCCACCCCTGTAATGCAGCAACAATCCATTCCTGCCTGGTACTAGAACATCATGAAGAATTGATAAAGCAGAGACCCCACTTTTTTCCTTCTCTAGTCAAAAGATCATAGGCAGCTTCCCATCAGTCCATAGGTATGGGAGGCGGGAGAGGCAGCAACATGGAAGAAGTAGATTTCATGGGAGTTCAGACCACTTACTCAAGTAACTTACTCCTACCTCTAGGATTTAATCAAATCCAATCTGATATATAGCATTTCCACTTACTTATGAAATGCTGCTGCACATGGCCAACTTAATGGCTTGGTTAATCAGATAACATTCAGTACATGATGCATAGTCCCGGTTGCATGGTCACATACTGTCCAGTAATCAGAGATTCAGTCTCTATCAGGCCTTGTAGCGAGCCAGGAGATGTTTTCAACAGGGTATGGCTTTACTTCATATCATTAGAAATATGCACTGTAATCTCTAACCAGAATTTTCCTGTGATTCCAAAAAACATCCCTGTCTGTCACGGACATTTGCACAGGATCTGATTTCACAAGGCTCAAGTCCCAGTGCACCTTGCACTACAGCCTGTACATGCTGTGCAACCTTCCCCTGCAGGACCCCACTCAAAACTGGCAGTCTTATGGATTATTTGGTAATGATTCAAAGCACCAACAGAAATGTGGTATTCAGAGAAGTCAACTAATGCTGCACTTCTTTGTTGGAAAATGCAGCCACATCTCTATTACCTCAGGATGGGTAGCTCAATACCCCAGACCACAGAACTTAAACTGCTCTAAAGTGAGGAGCCCTGCCGAAACTGGTTTGGCTCAGTGGATAGAGCATCGGCCTGCAGACTGAAAGGTCCCAGGTTCGATTCCAGTCAAGGGCATGTACCTGGGTTACAGGCACATCCCCAGTGGGAGATGTGCAGGAGGCAGCTGATCGATGTTTCTCTCTCATCGATGTTTCTAACTCTCTATCTCTCTCCCTTCCTCTCTGTAAAAAATCAATAAAATATACTTTAAAAAAATAAATAAAGTGAGGAGCCCTGACTTTTTACAGGAGATATTTCCAACCCTTGTACACATGTTCTGATGAGGACATCTTGTATATTTGCTGCTTACCAAGGGCAATGAGTAGGATGTCATTAATGTGCAAGACCAGCATGATGGCCTGTAAGTTACTTAGATGATCGTGGTTCCTGCATACTCATTAGGACAGAAAGTCTGAAAATTACCATAGATGTGAAATAAATGAGAGAAGATATACTACTATCCCTGTTAGGAGAAAGAAACAACCTCTGATGGTGTTTGCTAATTACTGTAAAGCAATTGATAGATCAATGACTGCATATAATGCACTAGACACAAGGTAGAAATTAATACCAAAAGGACAACAGGATCAAAGCCATAGAACAGAATGGTTTAACATGCAGATATCTGCTCTTGGAAAGAAACTGTTACTGGAGTAATTACTTGATTAGGATTAAAATAACACATTGTCCTGCAAGATCAAATTGTGTTCTGTGTAGAATAAACATACATGTTAAATAGTAATGACATAAAAATCACAGTTTTGCATCTTTTAATGTTTTTATGGTAGCACTCATTTTGTAACTTTCTAAGGGAATATAGGTTTTGGTTTACTATTTGTGTGGAAGAGACAGTTCCATGGGCCCTGTTTGGCTCTTTCTATCATAATTGTCCTAAGTCTTAAATAACTAAAGCAGGGATTTGGGCCAAGTATGTCTTTCCAACTATGCATTCAGGAACTAAAGAAATTAAACACAGGGAGGGTGCACTGCACTCACTGTGAGATAGACTAAACTCAAAACTCCATGTATCATATGACTTCATAAATCCTCACTCTAATTGGTGGACCACAGTAGTATACTGGATCCCCAGCGGTAGCATTAATTCAAAGTTCAAGAAGGCTGGTCCTGGCTTTCAGAAACTCTAGAAGGGTAAGAGTCACACAGGAGTCACTGCTAATGATCTCAGCTGCCTGCAGCACCAAAGAAGGTGATTCTCAGGAGAATGCCAAGAATCCACTAAGATCCCTATGTCTACCATCAGCTAAGGCCCACACCCAGTCCACAGCTGATCCAGTAATTCATGGCTTTTCTTTCCCTTTGGCTTTCAAATCTCACAAAAGTGCCTCCCATTAGCCAAATCCAGCACTGGATGAGAAAAGAATTTAAGAAATTTAGTCCCAAAAAATGAGGCGGTGGGGGGTTGTTGAATGTTCAGAAGGAAGCAGGGCTATTGCTGACTTGACAATAGAAACAGAGAACACATGGTGTGCTTAGTGAAGACACTGCTTAGTGAAGACACAGGATGCCCATGACAAAGCACAGCCTAGAACGGTTCCCAAACACCTTATGGGAGCATAGGAAGTGAGAGCTAAAGTGAGTTAAGCAGTCATGTGACCAGCTCCTCATTTTCAGAAAAGCAATTAATGCCCAGAGAGAAGATGAAACTCTCCAAGGTCCTTGTTAATTATTGGTTTCAGACAGACCCCCAAAGCAAGGACGATAGGCCAGGTAAAGAAACTCACGAGGGCAGAAAGCTCCAGATGCCTAGCAAGAGACAAAACTGGGAAAACAAGAACCTCACCCCCAGGGTACCTTATCTTCCCCTAGCTTATCACTGGTCAGGCGATTTATACCCCCTGACCTTTTTCTTCCTAAAGATAACATCTAGGCCTCAGTTATATTTAAGCTCCAGGCCCAGAAAAGCAGCAAAACCAATGTAGCTGCCTCAGTACCAGCTACATTGACTAATGACTCCCTGCCCTGGCACTGACCAATAAATGGAAACCACGACCCTGAAAGAGCACAACTGGAAATCTGATGAATATTCTATTGAGACACTCCCCTGAGACCTCCCTAAGATTTCCATCTGCAAGAAAGAGATAAATACACTCGGGGCAAAGGACCCAGGGCACTCTCTCCCTCTAAGGAGCATGCCTATGCCATTCCCTTCCCCCTCTCCTTCCCCCACAGGCCCATATCCCCCAACCTCTAAGGAAACCCATGATATTTGTAACCAGGGTAGCAATGGGCAGTAGCAGATTGTCCAGGGCTTACCCCTACACCTGTCTCCAAGGTCCCTTTTTCTCTGACTTCCCAGAGAGCCAGAGCAGACCAACCTAGGCTTTCCTGTTGCTTCTTCTACACCCTTTATTGATTCACTGTCCTAAGTATATTTTGGCTACCATTATCGATCCAGTGTCCCCTTGGCTTGGTACTGTGCAGCCCTTCCCTTTGGATATCTCATCCCCCATCCCCTTCCCTTAAATAAATTCAATTTTTTTTTTAGCCTGCCCACACACCACCATGCTAACCTACCATGCTAACCTTTCAATGAGAATAGTCCAGATTTGAACCCATAAACAATTAAGATCCTTTCTACCACTTAGTGGTTGCATTTTGAGTTACTTTCTGGTCTCACCAAGGGCATGAGCTATTCTTTCCCAAACCTCGTGCTCCTGGGATCACTCCCCTCCATCCCAGCAAGCTGCACCACTGCTCTAGATAACACACCCTCCCACGCTGTGCATATTAACAAATCACACCCAAAGCACCCTACTTTTAGTGGGAGGGGATCTTTATTTCTGAAAGTTTCAGATACCCGAATAGATCTCCATTTCTGTTTTTTCTTCCTTCTTTCTTCTAGCCTCTGCTTGAGGACCCAGGTCCCTTAGTCACCAGAAAAGAACATTCTCTCTTCTAAGAAAATAAAACAAGCCTTCCATTTATCTGTACAAACAAATCATGAGTGAACAACTGCCCTGGCCTCTGCCCATAAAATTTCCCTAAACTAGCTTGTCTTCCTCTAAGTCTACAACCGCTCCAGTAAGCACCAAAAGCCTTCCTCTGAGTCAGTCTCAAATCCTTTTTTTGTTCCCCTCACAAATCTGTTCCCACAGCTTCAGGATCCTGGCTTATTATCTCTGCCCAGATAAACATTAGTCTAGCATATTATCATATCTAAAACTCAATCATGCTTCAATGTCTCTGGTTTCAGATTGGAATAACTTAATCCTTTTGGAGAGAGAAAATTTGGCAACATTTCTGTCCTTTGGTGATAACAGTAGGACTGTGATTTTGCCAGGCCTTCAGGAAGAAAATGAGAGCTATGTTAAATCCTATTTTGCCAGGCACCTGTACTTACCAGCCCTTGGGAGGGTTCAAAGGAGCCTAAGGAACAAAAAACAGATGGTAAGCACAGTGATGGCCAGGGCCTGGAGCTACAATGCAAGGCCTCTGGAAAAATCGGGGTGGGCCTTGAGGGTTGAATAAAGTCTCCTACCTTGTCTCTGTATCTAAAAGCTAATATTACTTTCTTCCTGGACACATGGATGATCTTGTCTCAATGGCACATGTGTGCAGAGAGAAAGAGGGATGCCCCAGAAAGGCTCAGACTCAACTTAGTAACCAGTTCCACAGCAGGAGGTCACAGAAGAGAGAACATATTGTGTGGCTGTATGGCTGGAACCCTGCTACTGCTAAAGGCAGCCTGGAAATCTAACCAGCCTGATTAGCTGCTGCTCTTCCTTAGGGCCAGTGGGGCAGCACTAGGAAGAACTCTCACACAGAGCAAAGGTCAAGGGTCAGTGTGAACTGGGGACCCTGAGTTCGGTTGCTACTAAACATACTTTCCTTCTCCCTCCTCCGTAAACCACCATCTCTCTTCTCATGCCAGGTAGTTGCTGGATTAAGGGCCTTGGCCGATCCCAGGATGAGTATGGAATGCCTGCCAATGCTTGTTCCTAATTCCCCTGCAGAACTTGTCCCTTTCCCAATAGAACAAACACCAAAATAGATAAAATTTCACAAGTCTCTAACTGACAGGATGAAAAAAAAATCCCTGTTCATTTTAAAATGGTTTTGCAGTAAGAGCCTCCAGAGAATTCTTGAAGAGATTGGCACTGGCCATGTGTAGGCCAGAATGCATGCTTTCCAATTATCTGACACCCTCTTCTAACACATCCAGGGCACTCTCTGTATCTCATTTGCATCAAATTCATTTGAGCACATTTTTGATTACTGTTTTATTATTCCCTTTCAATCCCAAACTTTCAATAACAGAGATTTATTATCTTAAATAATTCCTAGGCTTATAAGCAACCTTTACCCCTCACTACCTCCTCCTCCTCCTCCTCATCTCCTCACATTATGCTTCCTTTCCCACCACTGCACACACATAAGTATCCCTCATTACCACTTCTAATGCTGGTGTGAAGTATTTCCCATAAAATCATCAAAATCTGGACAGGAACTTTCAGTCATAGACAGGTGATCCTCAAACTTGCTTGAAAATTATTCTTCTTTTTGCATTCACCATTCCTGATCTCAAAAGAATCAACTCTTTCATCTAAAGCTCAATAAAATAGTTCATGGTTTCCAGTATTGGTGATAACTACCACAACAATGAAACATGTTCTGAAACTTAGATGATTAGGTCAAGGGTAAAATGCACGGGGGTGCGGGGGGAAGAAGACTAGGGCAAAAACATGGAACAAGACCAAGGAAAGAATTGGAGGGGCCACATGACCCCTTCTCAGCATAAAGGGTTAGTCAGCATGTCTACCTGCCTTTCAGAGGACTTACACACAGATAGAAAGGGGCAGGGCGTATGTTCCTGGAGCTCACAGTATTCCCTATAGGAAAAGAGACCAAGTGACCCTCGTGCAGTAAGGCTGACCCATCCTCTGAATTGTCATAGCCACTCAAATTCTAGTTCTGAAACCTCACCAGTTATCCAAGGCCCTGTGTTTTTCCCATCCCCGGCTCATGTCTAGAATTTTGAAGTTTTTAAATAACCTAACTTCCCTGTGCTCATTGACCCACCGGGAATTTTCCATCATGTAGGAAAAACTCCCCGTTGAGAGAGGATTACCAAGTTCACACATAGAGGTTAACAACCACAGGGGAAAGCTAATGGTTCCTGCTGCATCTTTCATGCCCAGACTCTAGAACTGAGACTAGAGGAGTGAGCACACCGTAGGCTACACCAGACAGGTGAAAAATGAGCTGTGAACACTCCCCTGCTGGAGGAGGCGAGGCCTCTGGTTAAGGCATAGCGGCACAGTTGTTGCGATCTCGGGAGGAGGCTTGCCCCACTGACCCCTCAGGAGAAAACTGTCCATGTATAACGTCTCCACCTCATTAGAGCTTCATCTATTAAATACCGAGCACATCAGATGATCCTCTTAGGTGCAGAGGAGCAGAGTCCTTGTTCTTGGAGGGGGATGCTGTGTATCCTCCTGAGAAAGTCCAGTTGGCTGTGCTAATTGCGAACAGATTTCTCACACACTGTTATTTCTTCATCTGCCCGGGAAGTACATGCTGCACCACAGGAGATGTGGGACAGAACTTTGTTGCTAGGATTCTAAATGAATAGTTGCAATTAATTATTCATACCAGTAAAGGAAGAAACTTAATGAGCTGCCCAGCAGTGGAACCTTCTCCAGGAAGTTGAATAAAATGAAGAAGAAACATAGAAATTCCTGGTTACTTAGTCCATTAATTGACCTTTAGGTTGGACCATGCTCTATGGCAGAACCATAAAGAACCTAGTCTAAGACCTTCATTTACAAATAATGAAACTAAGAACCGGAGGAAGGAAGTAACTTGCCCAAAAAAGTGAGTAGCCCTGAGCTCTTATCTGCTGTGTTATAAGCATTTTATATCTACACTAGAGGCCCAGTGCACAAATTCATGCACTTCTGGGGCGGGGGATGAGGGGGGTCAGCCTGGCCTGTGCCCTCTTGCAGTCTGGGAGCCCTGGGGGGATGTCCAACTGATGGCTTAGTGGGCCTAAGCTATCAGTTGGCCATCCTAGCATGCATGGAGCGGGAGAGACTCCCACACTGCACTGTAGTGCAGCGTAAGCTTGCTTCTGACTGAGCGCGCTCCCCGTGTGAAGCACTCTGACCACAAGCGGCAGCTCCTGCATTGACTGTCTGCCCCTGGTGGTCAGCATGCATCATAGTGACCAGTCATTTTACCATTCAGTCATTTGCATATTAGCCTTTTATTATGTAGGATACGCTGTAGATGAGGCCCCCTAGAACCATGAGAAATGCAAAAAAAAATCACTATTAACTCATTCTTGAATTGCCCCCACTTAAAATCAAATTGCTTCCCCTGTGGGGCATGTGCTGCACCTTGGGCTTGACACTTTTCCTCTCTGGGCTTCATTTCTGAATACATATGCATATATCATGGGAATTGTAATCTCTTCTCCGCCTATCTCACTGGGTTGTCATGAGGAGGTTCTGAGCTAATAAACCTAGAAATGTTTCATCAAGTAAATGATGTCTAAATGGGAAGGGATTGTTATTTTTAAGCTCAAGGGTACCCTCTCAGGTAGCAGGTGCTGATTAGGGGAGGAGGGCATGATTGTTTCCTGGGACCGTAGCTATGGAAGCTTTGCAGAGGGTTCTGCAGGCCTTGGAGGGGTGGGCTCTGGCCAGCAGCCCTGTAGTGATGGTCGGCCCTTGAGGCACTGGCGGGGCTTTAGGGGGGCCCTAAGCAGGCAGTGAGAGCGAAGGGGGAGTAACTGTCAAACCTTCCCGCTTGGTGCCATTCTTTAAATTGTATGTGGCTATTTCACAGCTGTACCTGCTCAGGGCAAGGCTCCAATCTCCTGGAGCTGGGTGGGGGCTGGGCTAGGGTGGAGCCAGGCAGGCTAGGAGGGCGGGTTTAGCCACACCCCCAGCAAGGTGCAGCACGCTTCTGCTGCAGAGACAGCTCTGCTGTTGTGGGGGGAAGGGTCTGACCCTGGGGGGCCACTCAGACCTGTCTCCACCCCGGTCTGGAGTTGTAGGGAGGAGAGGCTGCCTGGACCCAGCAGAGGGGGCCCAGCAGCAGGGGCCCAGCAGCACCGGGAGTGCCTCGGGAGTGCTGACAGGTGGTCGCCCGCCGACAGCATGATATTGTTGTGGGAACCCCTGGTGGGGGTGGTGGGGGAAGAGATCGGGAGTCGGAGGTGAGGGCTGCAGCTACCCCCGAGGCTGGGTCTTCTCCCCGACTGGTCAGCTCCCCCATACTCCCATGGCTGGGGTAGGGTGTCCATCCATCCCCCCGGGGGTGCAGGGTTTGCGGTAGGGTGTCTGTGCAGGGGGATTGGAAGAGCTTCCTGTGGCCACTTCCCCTTCCATCTTTGCAGTCCCTGCTCCCATCAGGCACTCTCCTCAGACCCTAGGGAACTTGGCTCTGGCTGCCCATCCCCTGCTGGGCACGCAGCCTCCTGCTGTCTGTCAATATGCAAATTGGTCGTTACTGGGACACTGTAATGGACAATTAGCATATTACCTCTTTTATGTATAGATGCTCATTTAATCCTAACAATTCTGTAAAGTAGTCACTTTACAGTGAAGCTTGATTGATTACCAGTTTCCTGCTCATCTGGAAACTTACCTAAGAGAACCTTCCCCTATTTAAATTTCTACAGCCTGGTTGCCTTTCCTCTAGACACAGCTACCTAACCCAGCAGATGCCAGACGCAAGAGGAATCAACTCAGAGTGAGCACACACACACACATACACATACACAGATTTTAAATGTCTATAGAATACTGATATCAAGAGACAGAAAACAGAAAAGAATGCAGTTATGAGATAAAGGGGGTAGCCTCCATAATACAGTATAACATTCTAGATTTAATGTTCATGTAGCCTCTGTTTCCTATTTTTCTTTGTATATTGTCTTTTTATTTATTAACTAGAGGGATGGTGCACAAAAATTTGTGCACTCGGGGGGTCCCTCAGCCCAGCCTGTGCCCTCTTGCAGTCTGGGACCCCTTAGAGGATGACCACCTGCTGGCTTAGGCCTGCTCCCCAGGGGATTGGACCTAAGCTGGCAGTCAGACCCTCTGGATGCCTCAGAGCCCTTGGGGGATGTCCACTTGCCAGTGGGGAGCAGGCCTAAGCTGCAGTCAGACATCCTTAGCGCTGCTGAGAAGGCGAGAGAGGCTCCTGCCACCACTGCCATACTGGCAGTCATCAGCCTGGCTTGTGGCTGAGCAGAGCTCCCCCCCATGGGAGCTCACTGACCACTAGGGGGAAGCTCCTGCATTGAGCATCTGCCCCCTGGTGGTCAGTGTGTGTCATAGTGACCAGTCATTCCCAGTTCTTTTGCTGTTAGGGTTAATTTGCATATTACTCTTTTATTATATAGGATTTGCCATAGATTGGGAAAATATTTGCAAAAGTCATATCTGAGAAAGGACTGTTGTCTAAAATACATAAAAAACTCTTAAAACTCAATACTAAGTAAATAAACAACCCTATTAAAAAATGAGCCAAAGACCTTGACACCTCAATAAAGGTTTAAAGATAGCAAATAGAATATGAAAAGATGCTTTATATCATTTGTCATCAAAGACATGCAAATTGAAATGCAACAACATACCGTTAGAATGGTCAAAGTCTGGGACGCTGACAATACCAAATGCAGACCAGAATGGGAAGCAACAGGAACTCTAATTTATTGCTGATAGGAATGCAAAATGGTACAGATACTTTGGATGACAGGCAGGCACATTTTTACAGAATTCAATATTATCTTATCAAATGATTAATTGTATTTCTTGGTATATACCCAAAAGATTGAAAATATAGCCACCAAAAACAAAAAAGCCGGCACATCAATGTTTACAGAAGTTTTGTTCAAAAGTAGAGGCCTGGCACACAAAATTCATGCATGGGTACAGTCCCCAGGCCTGGCCAGAGATCAGGACCATCTTCCCTGGCTGCCGGCAGCCGGCCCTGCCCCACACCACCACCCACCCCAGGTTCCCCATTCACCATTGGGCAATTGGAACCTGCCGGTTGGGGAGGGAAGGGAAGGGATTGAGAGGTTGGTCGGCAGGCCCCAATCAGACACTCGGGGCCTGTGGGCTGCGGGCAGTTCCTGCATTGAGCGTTGGCCCCTGGTGGTCAGTGTGCATCATAGTGACTGGTCATTCCTCCATTCAGTTCATTTGCATATTACCCTTTTATTATATAGGATGAGGTAACATTGATTAATAACATTATATTTTGGGGGTCTGACTGCCAGCTTAGGCCCAATCCCCTGGGGAGCAGGCCTAAGCCAGCAGGTGGTTTCCTTCGGTTACCCCCATTTTGTCCAATTTTCCCTCCCCCCCACCTCCCTTCCCTTCTGGTAGGCACAATTCTATTGTCTTTATGAATTTGTTTTTGTTGTTTTGTTTTGTTCATTTACTTTTCTATTTTAGGTTTCACATATGAGTGAAATCATACAGTTTTTGTCCTTTTCCCTCTGCCTTATTACACTTAGCATAACATTCTCATGATCCATTCATGTTGTCCCAAATGGCAATGTTTCATATTTTTATGGCTGAGCAGTATTCCACTGTATATGTTTATATACCACATCTTCTTTATCCATTCATCTGTTGATGGACACTTAGATTGTTTTCATATCTTGACCACTATAAATAATGTAGCAATGAACATAGGGGTACCTATATCTTCTTGAATGATTGTTTTCATATTCTGCAGATACTCAAAAAAGGAAATGCTGGATCATATGGCTGTTCTATTTTTAATTTTTAAGTAAGCTCCATATTGTTTTCCATAGTAGCTGCACCAATCTGCAATCCCACCAACAGTGCACAAGGGTTCCCTTTTCTCTACATCCTCTCCAATTTCTTCTCTTTTTTATAATAGCCATTCTATCAGGTGTGAGGTAATATCTCATTGTGGTGTTTATTTGCATTTCTCTAATAATTAGTGATGCTGGACATTTTTTTCATATGCCAGTTGGTTATCTGTATGTCTTCCTTAGAAAAAATGTCTATTCAGATCCTTTGCCCATTTTTTTATGTTTCCTATTCTTGAATGCCTATTGATCAAACTCAAAATAAACTTCCTTTTACTTAGGCTAGCTTGAGTAACTTCGTGCTTCTTGCAACCAAAATTTCCCTGTCTAAATTAGCATGAACATTCATTGTGGGTGCAAGAGTATGTGCATGTGTGTATGTGTGTTCATATCTATGTGTTGACTGAAAGCATGTCAGGTAAAAGCTAATCTACTGAGAAGATAGGAGAAAAGACTTGGCCTAGTATACTTGAGCAGTGGAAGGGAAAACATCTCTCCTATTTGTAGTCACATAGTATCGTCTTATCCTGAATCCATAATAATAATCATAAGTAATGCCAATTAACACTAACCTAACATCTGAGCTCTTCCTATATGGTAGCTTCTAACCATTTTATATGCATGTACTCATTTAATTCTAACAACTTTGTAGCATAAGTATTATTGTTATCCCTATTTTATAAATGGAGAAATTAAATGAGAAGTTAAGTAACTTGTGGGAAACTGTTTATTGCCTTCACTATCTGATAAGCGTAGACAGAGAACCCCCTGAAGGCTGGGTGCCTTTGAAGCCCTAGCAAAGGTCGGAGTTTGGCGCCACCTCTGTTTGTCCAGACAGTGGTAGCTGAAACTACTCTCCATTTATTATTATGTAAATCCTTGCTGATGGGCTAGTCGGTCTGTTGCCAGGGGTCACCTGCCTAAGGGCTATGCTATGGGTGCATCCCAGATGAATAAAAGCTTGGTGAGGCCTGAGCACTGGAGGAAGTCCTTCCCCTTGAGTTGGACTTGCCCGCCTGGTCCCCCAATATTTCAAATTATCTCTTGTCTTTTCATTTTCATTTGTGTGCGTTCAGTGTCATCCAGTGAGTAGGTGGCAAAGCCAGGATTTGAACTCAGAGAGTATAGCTTCTCAGCCTATGCTCCACGTGGTGGATTGGCAATATAGTCCTTAGGTTCCTCCTTCTCTTTAAGGGACTACAGTTCAACAAGTGGCTTTCAGAATCACAGAGTGAAAATCTAGTGGGCATCAGCAAACAGGTCAGTCTAGGCAATTAGAGGGTTAAGGATAAAAATTTTGAAAAAAATTATTATTGCTTCAATTTGTCAGCCCTGTGATTTAAACCACTACCTCAGCCATCAAGTAACTCTAATTACATTTTATTTTCACCTTAATGTTAAGACCTATAGATCAACAATGTTCCCTTTTTTAACATTCTATTCGGCTATAAAAGCCATGAGTGACAGTCCAATCTCAGTCTTCATGGAGACAATGAGTACTGATGGTTTGGGTGTTACAGACACTAGCAATATGTTATATCACAGTGTTAGCAAGTATTTAGCCCAATGAAAAATAAGATTGAAAATAAAATTTGCAATTTTAAGAAATCCACATGTATTTTAATTGCAAAGAATTAGATTGTTTTGTTTGTCTTCCCAGGCAGGAACCCAAAATCAACCTGCAAACTCATCATACAGTTCAAACCAATCACTACTCTGAGCCAACCTATAGCCATCCATTTTACTTTCTCTTAACATCTGAGCAGGAAATATGTAACTCTTTCACTTCTCACTGATGTAAAGAGCTGATCTGAACTAGAGGGAAGGGATGGTTGAAAAGAGTGATGACACAGGCTTCAAAATGAAAGAAGCACCACTGTAGATTATTGAGAGAAACATCATAAGGGTCATAAGCAGAGCTTGATAGTCACACAAAACATAAACTGCCTAAAGATAATAGGTATTGCTTCAATGGAATCATCCTAACTTGTATATTATGTTTAAAGACAGAAAAGAAAATATATCCAATTTATCGGAGTTTAGAGTCTGAAGTAGCTAGCTCATGGGCTTGTTTCCTATGAAACCTACTCAAAGGAATAACCTGATTTCCTGTTCATCGGGGATTGATTACCAAATAATTGAGTTCCAGACCCTGAATGTCTAGCAATACTTTATAATTCAGAGAATTTAGAAATGGGGCTCGGAAAGCAAGATACAGGATGGAACAAAAGCTTCTTTTTGTAAAATAACACAAGACACATTGTCAGCATTTTCAACTTCAATAAGAAACAGAAGAGAACAAAGAATTTGGAGACCTGGGGCCTAGAAATCTCTTTCCATTCACTCCCTCTCTACCCATCCCAAGGTACTATGAGAAACCAGGGCAATTACTAAAGATCATTTAGACCCATAATGTTTGCTCAGAGACTATAATCAGGAGGAAGAATTTCTGGCAGGTAGAAAGAGACCTCAGAGCATGCATAGATTTTAGAAAGAACGAGTCAGAGTTTAGGAAGATCAGCCATGTGATATAAAGACAGCATTGTCCTTTATATAGCAAGTTTTTAGTGACTCCCAGGGAATTCATCTAGAAACATTTATTTAGCATGTTCTATTCCCCTATGTTTATTCCAATCCATATGACCTAAGCACCTTATTTTATACAGTACTTTCTGATTTAAAAAGCACTTTTCCATTCATGAGGTCTCCTAGTTCTCCAAGCAATCCTACTGGTAGGCACCATTACAGATGGGAACACTGAGTCTCATAAATACTGAGACTTTCACCCAACATGTTATAAGGATCTCTCTGGCTTTAACATATGTCCATTTATTAACTCCCTTCCTTTTCTTTGGGGGATTCTGTTTTAGCTATCAGAATCCATTTACCCTTTTAAAAATAATCAAACAAAACATTTCATCTAGGCAACTAGTCCCTCTTTTTCTCTTAATACATATTTTTCAAGTAGAGTTGACTTTATCCCAAGTCTTATGACTCAGAGCTGGCCTATTAAGTGACATATGACCTTGAGATAGGTGAATAACCCAATTTGGACTAATGAGATGAAATTATATTTGGATGGGTCTGCAGAAATAAAGAGGTGATCTCTTTCACATTAGACTTGAACATCCCAAGATGAAGGTCTAATGCTTCTAACAGTTATCGTATAGAACCTGATGTTAGAATCAACTATGAAGGAGTGAAGAGCTGAGGGCTAAGGGCTGGGAGACAACTAGACCCAAATGGTTCTTTATGGACCCCTGGGTCAAACAACATATTTCTTTTAATTGTCTTAAGCTAGTTTGAGTTGGCTTTTCTTTCACTTGTCCTAACTGATACATTACTCAATTCCTTGGGTATGAACCTCCCCAAATATCCCTCAAAACAAAAAGGATGATCTTCCCAGATAGAAAACTAGTACATAAAAGGTTACACAGCCAGAACTCCAACCTAAATAGTCTATCACTAGGTAGGAGCTCTTTCCCCTGGCGCCATGGTGCTTCCCTCCATGCTTTTGGGTATGCTATTTCCTTGGCCTGTGTAATCTCACTCTTCCTTTCCTACATGAGTAAATTCACTCATGCTCTACTGACAAATCTATATTCTCATTTTTCCCTTCTCTGAACTCCCATAGCTAATCCTGGTACTTAATTACATAGATTTTTTTCGTTACTGATCTTGTTTATAATTTTGGATAGCTTACCTTTCCAAATAGACTCTAAGATATCTGAGTATAAAAACATGTTCTTGTACTATGTCTCTATCCCTCACAATGCTCTAACAATATGTACATAGCTCACATTATAAATACTCAATGTTTTTTACTGAACTGGCAAGAGAAGTGCAAAGTGGGTAGGAAGTGACACAGCAGCCAGATGGCTAAATGATAAAAGAATGAAGAGATAATGAAGTTAACCCCCTTGGTGTCTTTAATATTGGCTTTGTGACTCAATGTAAACTTTAGAAAAAATTGTCAAGAAAAGCAGCACCTATTTTTAAAGGTTCCATGCTGAGAACCAAGAAACCTATAGAATGTTACAGAGTCCTAACCCCACAGTAGGCCTTCAATTAATTTTTATGAAAGCTAATCAAGAGTTGGGTCCTATCCAAACTATTACTCTATGGAACATTCCCAGAAGTGCTTTCTTAACAATAATAAATAATCCCAAACAGTTTTTCATGGCTTATTTTTTCATGTTTTATTTATGCGTTAACAAATAATAAAAATAGTAAATATTTTTTTCAAATATCTACTAGGTGCTAGACATTGTCAGACACAGAGATATTTTGCATATATTATATCCAATCCTTTAAAAAGCTGCAAAGTATGTAGTTTCATTATTGACTTTTAAAAAATAAAATGAGTACCTTAAATGGCAGTTCTGTTTGGAAATCCAGACATCCAAATAAATCTTCCTACCAAAAAATCACATCGAAATATGGGCTAAAATAATATAAACATCTGTTAAAGATCTGAGCATATGACAAGCCTAGAGACAATGCCAATGATTAAAAACAAAGAGGGATCAGAATCCACAAGAATAAGTGTATGAACTGCAGCTGCAGCAATCTGGGAGGTGGGGAGGACTCCTGGTTTTATAACCCAAGTCCCTGGGATTTAATGCCCAGGCAGGGCCAGGAGATAAAGTAAGGCACAAAGTTGAAATTAAGTCGCTTCACATAAAACCTCAATGGGAAACTCGATAGGCTATAAATTCAATGAAAGGGTGAACTAAACACACACACACACACACACACACACACACACACACACACACACACTATCTACTAGCATAGAGAAAAACAGGAAAGTTTTTTCTGCCAAGGCCTGGGCACTAGTAGAAATAAATTCAAGTTTATCCTAAGAACTTGTAACCAGGAATGTGTCTCTGTTAGTGTGTTGAGTATGGATTTACCTCTCTCAGGCTCTAGGAACCATAAAAGTGGTCTCTAGCTTGCTAATGCCCTCTGGAGCACCCAGAAGAAAAAAACAAACAACATTTTCTAAATAAAAGGACATGCCCTCAACCCAGGACATTCAATATTCAAAGAAAAAAGCACTTTTGGATTAGTTTATAATCTGAAATTGTAAAACAAACAAAGAAAATCTCACTAAATAAGAGTGAGCATATAAAACATATAACGGGATTAGACTCTTAAGATTGCCAAATGATGGGACTACAGGAAAACTAAATATATATATCTATAATGATAAAAGCATAATATGCTGATTAGACCGGATGTTTTTCCAGACGTCCTTCCATCCTCCTGGATGAAGCCAGCAGCCGCAGGGAAGCCCAGGTCCTGGGTGCCAGAGGGAAGCTGGTGCTGGCAGCCAGGGGAAGGAAGGCCTACTCTTGCATGAATTTCGTGCATTGAGCCTCTAATATATATATTATAAATGGTGAATTGTAGAGGAATGGAAAAATATTTTTAAACTAGTATATATATATATATATATATATATATATATCCTATCTAATAATAGAGAAACATGGTAATTAACCATAACTTCACTACCCTTCCCATTGGCTAATCAGGGCAATATGCAAATTAACTGCCAACCAAGATGGTGGCCGGCAGCCAGGCAGCTGAAGCGAACAGGACTTGCTTGCTCCAGTGATGGAGGAAGCCAAGGTTCCCAGCCTGCTGCTGCTGGCCTCTGAGCTGCAGTCTAAGAAACAATGTTGCAATTATAGAAGCTAAACAATCCCCAGAAACCTGCTTTCAGCCAGGGCTTCAGAGCTGGAGTTGCAACTGTGTTTTAATTATAGAAGCCAAACAAACCGAGGTCTCAGAGCTAGAGCCGAGCCTCAGAGCTAAAGCCGGCTCTCAGCTCCAGTGACAGCCATAGAAAGTAAATAAATCCCAGAATAAAAAAAAAAAAGAAAAAAAGGAGAGGTTGGGAGTTTCAGTCACCCGCCAGCCTGAAAACGGCCCTCAGCCCCTCACCCAGACTGGCCAGGCACCCCAGTGGGGACCCCCACCCTGCAGGGGGTGTGACCAGCTGCAAACAGCCATCAGCCCCTCATCCAGGCTGGCCAGGCACCCAAGCGGGACCCCCACCCTGATCCGGGACACCCTTCAGGGCAAACCAGCCGGCCCCCACCTGTGCACCAGGCCTCTATCCTATATAATAAAAGGGCAATATGCAAACTGACCCTAACAGCAGAAGGACTGGGAATGACTGGTCACTATGACACACACTGACCACCAGGGAGTAGACGCTCAATGCAGGAGCTACCCTCTGGTGATCAGGGCGCTCTCACATGGGAGGAGCTCTGCTCAGCCAGAAGCCAGGCTGATGGCTGCTAGTACAGTGGTGGTGGTGGGAGCCTCTCCTGCCTCCTCAGCAGTGCTAAGGATGTCCGACTACAGTTTAGGCCTGCTCCCTGCTGGCAAGTGGACATCCCCCGAGGGCTGCCAGGCTGCCAGAGGGATGTCTGATTGCCATCTTAGGCCCAATCCCCCGGGGAGTGGGCCTAAGCCAGCAGGTGGTCATCCCCTGAGGGATCCCAGACTGCGAGAGGGCACAGGCCGGGCTGAGGGACCTTTCCCCACCCCTCCCCCCCCGAGTGCACAAATTTTTGTGCACCGGCGCCTCTTTTATATATATATATATATTTATATATTTATATATATATTAATGGTGAATTGTAGAGGAATGGAAAATTATTTTTAAACTAGAGGCCCAATGCACAAAATTCGTGCAAGAGTAAGCCTTCCCTCTCCGGGCTGCCGGCACTAGCTTCCCTCTGGCACCTGGGTTCCCTGAGACCTGGGCTTCCCTGTGGCCGCCAGCTTTGTCCGGGAGGACAGAAGGATGTCCACAAGAATGATTGGTCTAATTAGCATATTACACTTTTATTATTATAGATGAGTATAAGAAAAGTTTGAAAAAAATCAGAGTATCTATAGAAATTTAGTAATGTTATTAAAGAAAATAAAAGATATAAAGTTTTTAATTTTGAAGCTTAATGGTGAGTTACCAAGCATTCATTACAATATTCTCTATATCTTTTGTGTGTCTAAACAAAATAGTGAATTGAAAAAGTTAAAAATTTGGGGGGGGAGGTTGGGGGTTAATGGGGGGGATGAGGACACATTTGTAATACCTGAACTAATAAAAAGAAAAAGAAAAAGTTAAAAATTAAAAAAACTCAGTTCAGAGGTAAACTGATTAGATATCACAGAGGAAAGAACAATGAACAAGAAAGTATTTATGAAGAAATTACCAACAATTAAGTTTAGAGAACTAAACAGTTAAAAAATATATAATAGTATTGAAGAGTATGAATAACAGAATAAGAAGTCTCACCATACATCCAATGGGAGTCTCAGAAAGAGAAAATAGAGAGAAATGGGCAAATGTATTTGCTGAAAGATAATAGCAGAGGGTTTCCCAGTATTGAAGAAAGACATAATTCAGGATGTACAATTATTTATGAGCAGAATAAGGAAAAATAAATACACACCCAGATAACCATTGTGAAGCTCCACAACACCAAAACGATCTTAAAAGCATCCAGAGAGAAAACCCAGGTAATCTACAAATAAACAATAATTAGACTAACAATAGATTTTCAACAGCAACAATAGAAATATGCAGACAAAGAAACATCTTTGAAGTAGTAAAGTAAAATAATACCAACCTTGAATTCTTTAGCAATCTAAACCGCCATTCTTGATTCAAAGTGAAATAAAGACCATTTCAGGCACACCAGTCAGAGAGCACCTGCTAACAGATACCTGCTCAAAGGACTGATAATATACTTTAGGAAGAAGGATTCTCAACCCAAGAGGAAGGTCTAAAATACATGAAAGAATGATAACCAATAAGATTGTTAAAAATGTGGTTAACCTAGACAAGCATTAATTTTAAAATCAATAATAACAATTATAATTGGTGAATATAAAACCAGACAAATCTTAAATATTACAGATAAAAAGTTAAAGGATAAATAAATTTTAAGATTCTTCTGTTGTTCAGGAGAAAAATAGAAATTTTGTTAAGCCAAACATTCATGTTAAAATGTTAAACGTGACCTTTAAAAACTGAAAGCAGACAGCATGAACTTCAAATAGTAGAAACTGGAAAATGAATAAAAATAACAATCAATATAAGGCAGTTTAAGAAAAAGAAAAAAACAGAATAAGCAGAGTCAAGAAAAAAACAAAAATAAGATGAAAAAAAGAAAGTCAATTATGTTATTAATCATATAAATATATATTATATATGCAAGTTAAAAGACAGATTAACAGGTTACAATTTAAAATATCCCCTAATATGCTGTTTATGTGAACAGATAATTCATAAAAAGTCAAAGCAAAGACATATTAACATATAAATAGATGCTCAATCTTATTAGCACTTGGGAAATGAAAGTTAAAACAAAAATGGTGTCACATTTCACAGCTATTAGATTGGCAAAACCTTAAAGTGTGATAATTAACAACTATTGTGAACTTTTTTACATAGTTAGTAGAAATATAAATTGGTACAATTGCTTTGGAAAGGTATTTGGCAAAATCTAAAGTTAAAAATATGTATACCTTCAACTTTGCAACACTACTAGATAAATGTCCTAGAGAAACTGTTACAAGAGTATATATAGCTTTGTATTCAAAAATACTTATTACAGCCCAAATTGTAATGAAAAAGGAAAACCACAAGCAACTAATGTACATCACCAGAAGCATCATCTTAAGTTTCAATTTAAGCTAAATGGAATACTATGCAACCAGGAACATGAATGAATAAATGACAACTGTATGCAGAAAGTGAAATGTCAGAAACAATGTTGAACAACAAAGGCAGGTCAGCAGGATATTATAGTACTAGAGGCCTGGTGCACAAAATTCATGCACAGGGTGTGGAGGGGGGTGTCCCTCAGCCCGGCCTGCACCCTCTCCAATCCAGGATCCCTCTCACAATCTGGGATTGCTGGCTCTTAACTGCCTCTACCTGCCTGTCTGATGCCCCTAACTGCTTCCCTGCTGACCTGATTGCTCCTACTGCTCTTCCCTCCTGGCCTGATCCCCTTAACTGCTCTCCCCTTCTGGCCTGATCCCCCTAATTGCCTAACTGCTCTCCCCTCCTGGCCCGATCCCACTAACTGCCTAACTGTTCTCCCCTCCTGGCCTGATCCCCCTAACTGCGTAACTACCACCTTCTCCCGCTGTGCCAGCCTTCTCCCTTCTGCCTTCTCTGGAGGCCTCTACAAAAGGGACCACAGCGCTGGACCAGCACTCATAGCCATCACGGCTGCTGGCCCTCGGCCCTTGCAGCCACTGTGGCTTTGTCCAGAAGGACGTCAGAAGGTCTCCAGAAGGTCTCCCAGTCTAATTAGCATATTACTCTTTTATTAGCATAGATGATATTTATATAAAGCTTAAAAACATATTTTATAGATTCATGGATATGAAATATAAAAATTTGGGGGGGAAAGATCATTGCAAAGTTCAGAAAAGGAGGGATGAATTGGGATCAGGGAAGAGTGCACATTGTACTAAAACTGAACGTTATTTTATTCTTTAACATAAAAAGCAAAAAATATTAACTGTCCATAGATTTTGTTGTATCAGTGTTGGTACTTTTATTTATAGTTGTGTGAAATAAGTCATACATTTTTAAAATACATAAAACATATAAATATAATTGTTGTTTTTTAAAGCAAAAAAAAAATTAAAAACAGTAACATTTGAACAGTGTGTTAGACTAGTGCTCCTCAAACTCTAATGACATATGAATCACCTCAAGATTTTGTTAAAAGACAGTTTCCGGTTAGTAGGTTTGGGCCAAGGTCTAAGAAGATTCACTTTGTATAAACTCCTTGTGATGTTAATTCATTGGTTGATTGCCCACATTTTGAAAAGCAAGTTGGGAGATTATATTATTACCTAAAATGTGTTGCTTATCTCTGGGGTGGATTATACCTTCCGCATCCCATTGATGTCAAGCTTAGTCATGTTTGTTGCTTTGGCCATGAAATGGACAGAAGTGATGAAGTGAGCACACACCTTGATTCATCCCCAACCTTCCTTTCCAGCCAGTTTCCCTCATTCTTCACCCTTCCTAATCCCAGACGCCAGAAGCAGGTGCCATGACTTTGCCAAAAGAGTCAGAATGAAAAATACAATGAATTTTAATGGACAGATGCAGATGGGACGATCCTCCGAGTGCCACCTTCTCATGGTTTGTATCTGAAAATCTGCCCTGATTTCATTGAGGAAATAATCTAATCATACATACCTTCAGCTTATTACTCAACAAAGGAGAGATTTTTTGTTAAGTGCTTTCTCAGAGTCTACGACTGCACTCACATTTGAGTGATCTGGGAACAGGAAGAAATTAGCCCGCGATGCAGATAATATTGGATGGGAAAACACTGCATATGGTGAAAACTTAGAAATGGAACACAAAACCCTAAGGCTTTAACTATATAAAGAAGAGATTGAACTTAAAAATGCAAACTACTGTATATACTCATTTTAGGAAAAATTATTCCAAAGCACAAATATTCATTGTGAATGAAATAAACAGAAGAGCTGAAAGAGACTAGGGAATGATAGGTAAGAATGAATATTGGTGATAAATATGAATAAAATATGAAATCTCAATGTGTTATTCCAACAAAAAAGGGCCATTGCTTTCATTTTGATTAGATAAGAAAAGAGACTACATCCTAGAAAAAACAAATAATCATTTATCCTTAAAAAGTCATTAAACTATGTTATAATGCTGCATACTGCATTTGTAGCAGCTTGGATACTATTAGTAAGTAGAATAAAAGTTTTTCTGAATAGGATGATCTGAATGGCTAATGGGTAGTCAATTCAGAGTCAACAGACATTTATCCAGTGCCCACAGTGGGCCCAGCTCTGTCTTGGATCAAATGGTATAAAGAGTTTCTACTCTAATTTGTCTTCACTCCTGACTGGAATCAAAGGAAAGAGCATACATTAAATTTACTATTTTTACCTCCTGACAGGAGTAAAAAGCTTCCCAAGCAGCACAATTCACACACATGTTTTTCTAATTTACTTTTAATCTCAAGATTTGGCTAACTCTAGTGCGCAAGCCACATCTGTAATAGTGGCCTCCTCTCTGCCGCTTTTGTAAAGAGGGCTCAGAAATACAAACTGTGTGATTAGAAAGAGAGCCCCTTTACTGTTAGAATCGACAGTGTGGTGTGTTTGGACGGCTGCCTAACAGCTCTCCCCCAGTCTCTATGCTGTTGTTAGAATTTGCTCTTTCAAATCAAAATGCTCTCCGCCAAGGCCCTGCTGCTTCTCCCTGAATTCTACAGGGAAAGGTAAAAAGTTTCATTATGCCTCCAGCCAATAGCACAGTGCTGTTCATAGTGGAAGTGTTCCTCTCAGCCTCTCCCCAAGTGCAATGTGGGACATCAGCCATTACCATTCTCAGTCTAAGACAATGAAGGACGTACCCGTCAGAGCCTAATGAAGTCTCCATACGTAAAAGGGGATAGTGGCACTTCTGGGAATGAAAAGAGGGGGGGGAAATTGCACAGATACAAGAAGGAGAGGTGTTTCTGTGGAGGAATGAATGGGAAAGGCACTCTAGCAATCAGCCACAGTTTGACCAAGAAATAGTCACGTGGCAGCAAAGTTTAAACAGCTGTAGAGGACTAGGTTGGTTCTAAGAGCATAACTATAAAGAGTTAATATAGCTGACACCAGGCACTGTACTAAATGTGTTGCATACATTAATTCACTTAATCTTTCTACCACAACTTAATTATCACCATTTCCATTTTAGTGACGAGGAAACACAGCAGAGAGAGATAAACAAGGTAGTGGAAGGTCACAGTGCTGGTACTTTTGCAGAAGGGATATTTGAACCCAGGCAGTCTGATCGAGGAAGTGTGCATAGACATTACTCCAGGCTGCCTATGGTTCTTGGGAACAGAAAGTGGGGGCCAAAAGGAAGAGCCACACAGATAAATGAAGGAAGTTTTCAAAATAAGAGTTACAAAGTTAATTTTAAGAAAATCAGCTTTTTTATACTAGGAAAAAAAAGGAGTCCTTCCTGGAGGGGAAAGAGAAGAAGAAATGAGCTACATTTTTACTCATTTGAATAAAATGAATTTGCTTGAAACGGAAACATGGATTTTGACACAATTGCTTGGGCAGTTTCTATGAGTTGTCCCAATTGAAGGATTAAAAGATTCAAGACAGGCTTGTGCTTTTTGGAATATATTTAGTCATCATGGGAAAAAAATCAATTTTTCTACACTGTTTAATGTTTTATAGGCAAAAGCATGTTTTTTGGGTTTTATTGCTGGGAGGAGGGAATATATGTTGCAAAAATGAATAATGCCAAGGAAAAAAAAGGTAATCCTGAATAGAAACACTTCCTGCTTTCACATGACTTTCTCTTCTCTTTCTGAATGTTGATCCACATCCCCAGCCTGGATCAGGACCCTGACAGACATCTAAGAAGAACCATGTAGCAGGTGCTATGTACGACTGGAAACAAATGTTTCCTCCCCAAATAGGCCACGGTCTCACAGTACAGAAAAGACAAATGTAGAAGTAAGTGAAATATAAGGTAGAAATAATACATTCTGAACAATGGGGGAGGGAGAATTAGCTGCATAAATTTAAAGGACAGAAAGATTTAATCTGATTGAAGGATTCTGAAGAGGATTAAAAGAAAAACTAGATTGGACTAGACCAGGGGTGGGCAACCCCTGGTGGGCGTGCCAAAATGGCACGCCAGTAACTTTTTCTGGCACACGAAACCCTTTCTTATAATCTTCCATTTACAATTTTTTTCTTAATATCAACTTTTTAATTTTTCAGATAAATTCAGTGTAGGTGCATCTTAGATAAATAAATAATTTTACATAACAAGTTATCTTAAAGACCATAGACATGGATTGACGAGAGAGGGGAAGAGCAATTTCTATGCCTCTGCCTTAACTCTCCCTGCCTTCCTAGATCCGACCAGTGTTTTGGTTTCATCCACATACGCTTGTGAACCTTTGTTCTCAGTGATGAATTTTGTTAAGTCTCGTAATAGGAGTAGCCTGACGGATGAAAGTAGTAGCTCGTGCATATCTCTGAAGGTCACGAAATATAAACCTGATGTAAAATCTCTGTCATCAGTGATGCAGCAGCAAAAGTCCCACTGATAATATCAAACGGAGTCATAAAGTTTTCTGTCGGACTATCAGTGTACATGTATACATTAAAAAATAAATGTATTTTTCATCATCATATACTTTTTTTGTCGCTCGAATGAATTTTATTATTTCTTCAAGGTTCTTCACATACATACACCTTAAGAGATATCAAGTAGGCGTAACATGTTCTCAAAAAATTAGGGTTGGCACGCAGAAGAATTTTGAGTCAGAGATTTTGCTGGTTTTGGCACGCACTCACAAAAAGGTTGCCCACCCCTGGACTAGACCCTGGGGAGGATTTGCACAGAGAAAAGGCATTCCAGGAAAGAGTGTCAGCATGAATGAAGGCACAGTAGTGGAGTTGTTTGAGAACCACTGAGGACCATAATTTGGCCAGAACATAAGATGTTTATAGGGTACAAGTGGCCAATATAATTGAAAAAGTAAGTTGAAGCCATATTGTAGAGGGTCTTAAATTTTTAAGTTTTGACAAAGATAGTTATTAATGTTCCCATGCACAAGATTGGCAAGATCAGAGATAATACACTGTAAAAAACATCACTATGCCAGTAGTGGTATGAGCAATAGATTGGATGAGAGATCTAAAGAAGAGTTGAAAATCTTCACACCTAAACTATCAACTCCACCCTCAACTGTAGGCAACCACCATTTCAGAGGCCTGCCCCTGCCAATGGAAGGGATAAGTTAGGAGATCATAAATGAATCTATGTGCCCCATCATTACAATGAAAAACTAAGTCCATATAAATTGCATATGAAGGTGGCTGCCACACTGCCCACCTCTGGGCTAGTCTCTGTCTTTCAAATTAAAAAGTCCTCCTCACCTTGTGCTTATGTTCCTGAACACAGTACATCTCTGCATAAATTATGCTTCTGACCCTCAGCTCAGTTATGCTACCTCTGATTTCTTCCCAGTTGACCTTCACTTTGTTTCTCTTCCTGTCCACCGGTACTTTGTTTGGTTGCGAATTGGTACTTTGGTTGACCAGACTCCTAGACTTTTCACGCTGATGTTTTCCCTGGGATGGTGCTTTCAGATCTTTCTGGTTCCTCACTCTGCAGCCAAGAGCCATTGCAGCCCTTGCCTGATCCAGTCCAGGATCTGAAACCTCTTGGGTCTGGAGCCCTAGGACCCCTTACCAGGAAAGATTAATAATCACTGTCACCTCAGTGGAAAAGCACTTTCCAAGTGTCTCCACCTCCCAGGCTTTATGGGAAGAATTTAAATCATCCCAGTGAAAGCAGCCAGAGTCAGAGCTCATAAAATTCTAGAACAGGAAGGCTTTTTGGAAGTCATCTAGACCTGTCTTCCCTCATTTTACCCAGAAACAAAAATGTTAAGTGGTGCATTCATAGTCACACAAAGTAGCATCCGAAACTAACATCCCCTTACTCAATCCAATAATGTTTGTTAGCAGTTGGGATATATAAAGTGTTATCAATCTAAATTACAGATGCAATCAAGACCAGAGTGACTGCATAATTTTTATCCACATTCTATGGCACTTTATATAACTCTGTATTGCTTATTAATTGTTTTATTCAATCATCTTGACTTTCCAAATGGGTTGGAATTCTTGGAGGACAGGCACTAGATTGCCTTCATTCACCCTCAGCAGCCCAGCATGGTGCTCGACAAACGGTAGACCCCTAACAATTACAGAACATGTTTGTTGATTGCAAGAAGAGGTGGGCTTTTGCACCCTTTGTATTTAAACATATCATGTAGTAGATCACCAATGTTCTATTAGGAGGGTAAAATTATGATCAGATTTTTTTCACTTTTTTAATGTTGGTAATTTAGGTATATTAACAATATAATCTGAATGGAGCAAATGAGAACTGATATCCTCATCTACCACTAGTAATTAAGGAAACCTGGGGTGATTCCTGTATCTGCAGATGAGGAAACCAGCTATTGAATCATTTCTCAGCAACAACACCTAACGCTGTATTAATACGCATTTCCTTTGCTGAATTAACCAAGGTGTCTGCCCTGCCTCTTTTACCCGTTCTCATTCTTTACCTGCAGTAACAAAACTGCAAGAATAGAGGGATTTCTTAATCTGGAATCTGGTACCTTGAACAAAGTAGAAGCTGTTTCCCCATGAATACTCACAGAATCATAGCCTCAGTGAGATTTTCCCAAAGTTAGGGAGAACTAATGGAACAGTTGTTCAACTATACAAAACCAATAATATAAACCAAGACACTGATAAGTAGTGGTCTGAACTTTTTCTTCTTCTAAACCAGTGATTTTCAACAGGTGTGCCACGGCACCCTGGTGTGCTACAAGAATTTTTAAAACATGCAATACCTGAGGTCAGGGGCACTGACCTCTTTTCCCTTAGACTGCCAAATAAAAAATAGCCAACACAATAGTCATTCAGTGTGAATGAGTCAAAGTTATACCTATTTTTTTGTCAGATCAGCAAAATATATAGTATTTTGGGTGTGCCACAGAATTTTAGTAATTAATTTATGTGTGCCCAGAGATGAAAAAGGTTGAAAATCTCTCTTCTAAACCAATGTATGCTTGAAAAATCTTGTAGCTGGATATAGTAATTTTTGCAGACATTTTGGAGTAAATGGATTATTAAAAATATTAGCACTAATCATCATATTTATTGTATTTATATTCCATTTTTCTACAAATTGCTCTGGACACTTTCATGGTTAAATATAAAAAACAAATAAATGAACAAAAACATCCTAGCACCTCCTGCATTTGAATGTAGAATTTGCTGGGCTGTAAAACCAGTGAATTATTTGTCATGCAGCTTAATTCTGTCATAAAATGCTAATCAGCCTTTCTGTCACTTTGCTCTTGCCCCATATCTTTTTATGAGAACATTAACATGGCTATTACAGAGCAGAGACTCTTATGGCTGCGAACTTACTTACCATTTATGTATATTTTTGTCAAAAAAAAAACTTGCCACCAAGAGACCAAGACTCCTAGTTAACCATAATCCTCGTTTCTGGCACGGAGGGCTTGAGTCTGCTGTGCCATCTGGATGGTGGCATCAGGTAGCCAGGGCTGGCATCAGCTTTCTTCTGCTCAGACCAGTGTGCAGGGGTCAAACTGTGCATCCTTCTTCCCATCTTAGCATAGAACAACTGGTGCTTCCTTTGTAGCATTGGTCAGACAGGCTATCTTTTAGGGGGCTCCATTTGAACAGTCCCTACAATGGAAATATAGGTTCTAGAAGATAATTTTCCAAAGGCCTTTAAAGTTGGAATCTCTTCCCAGAAACAGAAGCAGTAAGAACACCAGGGAGCTCCTCTTATACACAACAACATTCCAAAGCCACTCACAATTCTTTCGAACACTGGACCTTCAGAAGCGCTGTCAGGCATCTTATATCTCAGCAACCATCCCGTGGCCCAGGAAGAAGCTACTGCGCTACAAAGCCATGTTTTAGACCACCAGATATGGTCTTTGATCTCAACAGCACTAAATTGGAATCTTGGCTCTACCATTTACTCTCGGTAGCTCATGTTGAATCACTTGTCTTTTCTGAGCCCCTGGATTATTGTTGTTGTTTGTGAAGCTGTTGTAAAAATTAGAATAATGTCTGAAAGCCACTTGGTACAAAACAGTGGTAACCATTATTATTATCCTTATTACTACTATTGTTATTGCCTTTCAATCCGAACCAAGTTGGGTATTCACTTGCATTAATTGTATTTTAGTGCAATTCTTTCTGGCCTTCATAGGAATTTCTGAACTCCCTTTATCTGAAATTTAACTCTCCCATTTTGTTCGTTTTAATTTAGGCTGCCTCAGGTCCCCTTTAGAAGTAGAATAGACATTATAATTAAATGTTTTCATTGTCTTGTCCAAAAAGTAAAGCAAAGAGGTCTCTAATGTTCCTGATGTTTCGTCCCTGCTTTTTGTTCTAACCAGGGAGTGTCGAGGAAATCAGTCTTTTGAGCACTGTCCACTCCTCCCGGGTTAGTCACGAGCCCAGAAATCTGCATACAAACTCCATTTTGCATAGCACCCAGACATCTCAATCAGTCATTCTCATGTTTATTTATTAAACATGGCAGCTCTGAACTTGGATGAAAATGGGAAGAATGAAGCAGATTCACAGGCATTCTTATGTTTAGTGAACTGCAGGCAAACTATTCCGATAATTGAAAATATTTTCACTTCCCATGTGTATATCTTTGGGACTATGCATGCCCACCCTAAAGTATTATGATGATAGCGATAACAAACTGATATAGACAAGTCAGGAATTATCAGAATTGGCAAACTGATCAGAGCAAGAGCCCACAACAGACAGGCCTGTCTCCGTGGTCATACTTCACCTTTGCTGCCACTCGGCCCTTCCTGGGAGCAGTTTGGGGGCCTCCTCCTGGGGGAAATCTAAAAAGAAGCTGGAGAAACTCTGGGCTCCCTCTTGTAGGTGACACTCTGAGTGCCCCCTGTCTCTCCTGTTCGTGGCTATGAGATGTCCAGGCAATCAGAAGGCAATTGGGCGATTGTCATCAAGAAGAAAATTCCTGTCAAGAGTCACTTAAATTGTGTCACTCAGGAGGGAAAATCAATACCAACAATCCCACAGACATTACTGATTTGGAAGTCTCTCCATCCCCTCCCACTCACACTAAGTCTCTATGTTACTGCACTTGCGTAGGTAGTAAAAAAAAAAATCACGGAAAATGTAGTCCCATCCCTGAGCAAGCAACACCTCACCCCAAAGCCTGCTGGCTCATCACTCACTCCCTGACATTCTCTCTAGTCAGAAAGGGCAGCAAGGAAAGGTTTCAGCACATAAGTCTGAATGAATTTTATAATTTCTTTTTATAGAAGTGACTTCTCTTCTATCCTCTATTCACTACCTCACTCTCCGAATGCAAATTGAATTCTTCCTCTTTGCTCTGCTTTCATTGCATGAATGCTCAATAAGGGCTCACGGAAGGTGATCCCTTGCAGATTGGAGCTGGTGTTCTTTCCTGGTTCTGACCCATGTTCAGTAGAGAACAGTTAGTATCAGTAATAATATTAGGAAGCGGGTACAGGCTGCTTAGCACAGTCAGTCTGATAAGTATCCAAGTAAACAGACATGATCTGGGAGGAGGTGTTGTTACATGTCGCTGCATATTCTGTTCTCATAAAGGACTACTACCTTTGTAGGGCAATGTCTGAGAAATTTGCGTCCTCTAAGAATTACTCAAACTTCATGAGTATGGGGGAGAAAGTTGCTTTGGGGATGTTTTTAAGCCTTTTTGGCAGAAGATCTACTTACTATCTGTGGACTAAACTATGAGGAAGGCCCAAATAAATAAAATACTTAATACTTTCCTTTATATATGACAGAAACACAATCTGGAATAGATGGCCATTCTGATCAGTCATGGTAGGTCTGAGCCCAGATGAAAATGGGCAGAATAAAGCAGGATTCAATGAAAAAAAATAATGCATTTTTCTAGTTTGTAAATGAAGCATTTAGAGTTTGACTTAGTTCCTACTGAACTTGCTGTCAATCACACTACAAACCCAATAAAAAGTGTTTTTGTACAAAAGTTCAAGGGGAAAAAAATCATTGATGAAATCTGTAGAACCAATTTGAGTGAAGTCTGCAAAGAAATCTGAGGTCACTGTGTCCTCTGGCTGATTGACCCTTGACATGATCCTAGGGCAGAGGAGAGGAGAGTCTGGGCAACCAAGTTACTAGTAACCACTGAGTTACAGAGAACAGGATCCCGAGTATCGAAAGGTAGTGAATGCAACCACATTATCTCCATAAGATGCTTCAGAAATTATCAAATCCAATATCCCTCATTTTGAGAAGAGAAAACTGGAGTTCCAATTGTTTGAGACTCTCACCTGAGACTATCTAAGGTAATAGCAAAAATGTAACTAGAACTCAGGCAGCATGAGCCTCAATCCAGGGTCTTCTCACTAAGTAACACGTCAAGTGTCAGACAAGTGGAAAAGGCTGACAAGAGAGTATGCATGGCTCCTGATACCTCCAGAGACTGGGACCCACAATCTAGTCTCTGTGATACAGTGTCTTCTTTCATAAGGGGAATAGGGCCCACTCTTGCTACATGCCTATTACAGGAAGAGCCTGCCAGGAGCCACAAGTCAATGCAAGGAACCAAATGAAAGGACATCTAGACAAACAGATCAGAGAAACTGCGCCTGCAGCATCACTCTTTGCAGGACTTTCTTTTGCATTTAGTGAAGGAAATGTTGGCAAATGGAATTTTATTGCACATTTTTATTAGACTAGTTGAGTGCTGATTTTAATGTTTATTTGTAATACAGTTCTTAAATTTAGTTCCATCATTTTTATGTTTTTGACTTCATTAACTTCTGAATTTACTTCTATTAACTCCTTCTTCCTTTTACTTAGGAGGTTGTTGTTTTTTTTTGTAATTTTGTCCTTTTTCTATTTTCATAGTTGGCTACTACATATCCTTTTATTCTTTCTTCTTTATTAATAAATTTAAGACCACAACATTTTTTTGGTGCACTTAGCTTTAATTATAGCCCTCATACTCTGATAGGTAATGTCTTCATATATTTAATTTTCTAGATAGTCTCCAATTTCAGTTTTGAATTCACATTTAATCTAAGAATAGTTTAAGAAAGAGGTTTTAGTGTACAGGTTATAAATTTTTGTTTTCTAGTTTGTAATGAATCTTCATTGTTACTATATTGGATTCTGTGAATGTTGACTGTGGTTCTGAAAATTTTTAGAATCCTTCTTTTAGGGTCTAACATAGATCCACTTTTGTAAATATTCCACAGCACTTGTTAAGAAGGTATTTTCTGTTTTGGGAGTATGGTTCACTATAGACTGATGCAGCTGTATCAGGTCTATTTTGTTAATTATATTTTCTAGGTCTTCTACATACTTATGTACTCATTTGTCTACTTAATTTGTCAGGGAACTGAGGAAAAGTTATTAAAGTCTACTTGTACTAATGTATTTCAATTGATAGTTTCTGCTCTATTTATTTTGATGCTGTTATTTGATTGAATGGCTATTAAATCTTAATTAAGAATAGTGCCTCCATGATTTTGGCATGTCCTACAACAACAACCAGAGGAGTTCAAGATTGTTCCAATATAAATGAGAGGACAATAGTTGGAAAATTGAGTGACATTAAATAGAGAACTGAGCCTGACTTAGTGTTGCCTGTTTTAAAAGCCATCCCCTAACTACCTGGCCAAAGTGACCTTCCTTCCACTGAAACCTCACAGCATTTGTATTGCACCTCTCTTGTGGCTCTTAAAATTCCCTCTCTTATGATAATTTAAGAGCAACATTAAGGACTTACCAGAAGGCTTGAAACTTCTTCATCTTTATAGTCCTCATAGCACTTAGTACATTTCATTGCTTTGAATCTAACAGATGTTTAATAAATACTGGTGAACTGAATTGATTCATCAAAATAATAGTTTCTGTAGCCTCTAAAACATTCCCCTTGACTACAGGGTTCTCCAGAGAAACAGAACCAATAGGAAATATAGATATAGATACTAGAATACAGTTTACTACTCCAAGAGATTTATTATAAGGAATCAGCTCACACAATTATGGAAGCTGAGAAGGCGGGAAGCTGAAGACCCAGGAGAGCTGATGGTATAGCTCCCATCTGAATCCGAATGTGAATGCAATGGAAGACCAATGTCCTAGCTGGAACACAGGCAGAAAGAACAATTTTTTCCTTAATCAGACATTTGTTCTACTCAGACCTTCAAAGGGTTGAATGAAGTCCACCCACATTGGGAAGAACAATCTGCTTTACTCAGCCTACCAATTCAAACGTTCATCTCATCTAGAAACACCCTCACAGGCACAACTGGAATAATGTTTAACCAACTATCTGGGCACACATGGCCCAGTCGAACTGACACATAAAATTAATGTGTCACACTCCCTAATGACACAGATAAAGACCTAGGTTGATAGTCTATCTGTTATGACACTAGATGCTATGCCTACTTCCCTGACATCTCTCTTTTCTTAATAGTTCAAACAAAGGAGAGAAGGGGAACTCAACTACAAAGGTATAGAATTTGCTTTTGATTTGGAATGACAAAGGTTTGGAGAATTTATGTATGTGGTATGAACACCACTATGATGGAGTGGGTACCCTGATTCTTTCTGGGAATATCAACAACATGAGCTTTTAAAAATAATTGATTGCTTCTTCTAGTATTAAGTTCATAAAAATGCTTTTTTTAGATCTGATCCTGATTTCTCTTCAGTTCCTTTCTCGGTTTTAGAAAACTTTGGGTCTTTTAAAGCATTTGAAAATATGCTTGTAAAACTTGAACTAGTACATTGAGTAAATGTCAGCCAAAGAGCATATAGAAACTCCACACTGAGGTCAGAGAACACGTGAAATGCTTTTCCCAGAAGTGGTGAAGGCAGCACTCTCCCTGCTCTCAAAGAACTTACAATTTTGTGGGGACCATCTCACAAATGACCAACTGGAAAATACGACAGAATGAAACAAGTGTTGGTCTGAGGTATAAGAAATGTCTACAGAGGCCCCACAGAGGGACAACTCACTCTGCTGGGCAGAATAGAGAAACATTTAAGAAGGATGTGGAATTGGAACACTAAAGGGGAGAATAAGGGAAAAGACATTCTAGACTGAGTAATGAATATTCTCAAATGTGAAAGTGCAAGTCATATATTGATTATCCCTGTGACACAGGACAAGGAGAGATTTGGTGGGAAACAAAAATTGAAAAGGCTACTTGGGGTGAGAGCAGGAAGGGTAGAGCCCAGTCCCTGAAGAGTCTGGAATTTCTTCTGAAAGGAATGAGGGGCTAATAAAAGTATTTGAGATAAGGAATGATATGAAGTTGGCTACTCAGAGTCTCTATATAATGTTAGGAAGAAAACTGTGGGAACCTGAAATTGTCTGGAATAAATAGAAAGGGCAATGGAAATAAGAGAAAAAGAAATCAAGAACACTAATCAGAATGCATATTTGTTTTCTACTGCTGTGGAACGAATTATCACCACCTAACAATTTACATTGACACATACATATTATCTCAGTTTCTGCAAGTCAGAAGTCTAGCCGCAGATGGGTCCTCTATTTAGTCTCACTTGCTTGTAATCAAGGTGTCACTGGACATATGGTATTATCTGAGGCATAACTGGCGAAGAATCTGCTCCCAAGTTCACTCAGGTTGCTGGAAGAATTCCTTTACAGTGTAGAACTGAGGGGTTCAGTTTCTTGATGGCTGCCGCCTATAAGCCATTCTCAGCTCCTGAAACTGCTCAGAGTTCTTTGATACATGTGGTTTCCCAACATGGCCACTTGCCTCCTCAGAGCCAGAAGACTCAGAGGAGAGTCTTCTATACAATATAATCACATACATTCCATCACTTTTGCTGTGATCTACTGGTTAGAAGTAGTCTCAAATCCTGCCCACAAACAAAGTGGATACTAAGAAGCAGGGATCATGAGGACCACCCCAAGAGTCTGTCAGCATTGTTATGCTACTGCAAGATTGTGGCCAAGAGATGATAAGGCTTGGAACTGGGCAGAGGCCATGGACATCAATGACTGATAGAAAGCATCACTACAGAATCTATAAGCAGAGGCTGGGACACAGGTCTAAGACATAGAGAAGTTGTCAAAAATGGACATGCTGAGGAGGTATGGGTCAGTGGTTTATTAAGCTTAACAATCTCTGAGAAGCTTGTTAAAGATGAAGATTCTCAGTAATACTTCTAAATTTCGATTATGTGAAGGTCAAGGAATCTATATTTAAGTAAGAATTCTCATTACCCTGCACTAGGAAATGCTAGAAAGATATGGAAAGAGAGGAATTCAATTGAATTCAGCTCATCAAATATTCATTGAGCATGTGATGAAATACTATGACGTCTAAGACTTAAAAAAAAAGTCTGCCTTGGATGACCCCAAAATCTAATGGGAGAAAGAGACATGTGGGCAGAACATTAGAAGGAATCACAGGGCAATAGGGTAATCCAAGGTGGCTCAGTGAGCTCAGTTTTAGAAAAAAAGTATTGGAAAGTCTGCCCATAGGATGTGTTTCCTAAAAGAAAAAATCACAAATATTTAGCACGCCCTTAATATCTATTAGGTTAGAAAAACTACCTAATTTAATCCATATCATAACCCCCTTTATGGTACTATTATTTTTCTATTTTACAAATAAGTAAACAGAGACTAAGGGAAACGAAACAATTTGTGAAAGTCACTCAACTAATAAGTGCGAGAATAAGATATATCTGGGCTTTTAACCACATTATACAACCTAAAAAGTGTTTTTGAAGGATCAGCAGAAACTTCCAAGGTAGATATGATAACTTAGGAGGGGTGGAAGGAAAAACAAATATTGTAAGTGAAGTATAAGGAAATTACTCTGTAAATCATTTTTTTAAGCAGTTTGAGTCTACTCAAAATGTATTTAAGTGATTCCATCAGGAAAATGTTCAATTTTACATACGAAAACAATTTTGTCAACTATAGTTAGAAACTTAAGGAATGCTAAAGAATCTCTGGAGAGAAAAAAGGAGGAGACCTTTGATATGAATGCTCAGTCTAAATCAAGTAAAATTATGTTATAACTAAGGGGACATTGTTATGGTTTGCGTCTCTTCAGTAGAAGAGGGCCAAGTAGCTGAAACGAATGACTCTTGACTATTTAAGAGAACATCTTACTCCCGTCTTTGATAAAGAGAAACAGCTAGAGAACAGCCTGTGGCAGGAAGTGCTTATTTTGTTAATTCCAAAAGTACCCCTAACTACAAGGGAGGTTACTCCAGAAAGTACTCTCCCTCTGGCAGTGAGGACAGTGATACTGTCATCCAGGGTCATGTTATGACCAACACCGAAGCTATCTATGCTGAATATGCTGATCTATGTCTAAGGTCTCTTCAAAACTTGCTTCAAATTATATTTTCATAAATTGAAGAAATAGGCAATCCATATCTGTACACATCTAGACAGTTATTAATCCGGCATCATTGTTTTAGTACAGAACGATGTCAAATGTCAAGTGAATTGTAAACTTTAGTCATTTTTAACCAGCTGGGCTGGGAACTCTTGGTCAGTGTCCCAAGATCCTGCACGATATGGTGGCAGCTGCTGAAATGCCAGGTATAGCTTCTAGACAAAAAATGATTAGTTTTTAGAATGCTATTTCTCAATAAATCTGTGGTTATGGGGCAGTCTTTATTGTTTGTTTGTTGTTAATGTTCAGCCCCACTGCAGATCAGTATATAGATCAGTATATAGTCCTACTGCACATGATCAGAATGTATATTGTACTAAGTTCTACTTAACAAGGGCATAACACAACACCTCAACTGGTCCTAATCAATGAGATGAGGTCATGAATCATCTGCTTGGATATCATGATAACATCAAATTGCTATAAAATGCTCTCAATTTCTGCACTTTTCTCGTCAGAGACTGGAAACAGTTTGTATAGTGGCCCCGGTCTACAGATGTTGCTTTGGGAAGCACTGTATAGACCATGGCCTTGACCATGTGAATCATATCCAGTGGCCATGAATATGCCATGAGATGAGACTAAGGAAGAAGAGGAGACCAATGAGTGGAGACAGAGCCAAAGGTTCTCTGTGGGAGAGGAAATGATGGCTGAGCCAATATTTTCCGTCAGCGCAGCCAAACAGAATGCCAGCCCTGTGAGAGGAGGGCCCTCTCCCAAGCTTCGCTTAAGCAAACACCATCTCCCGCCTTCAACAAACACTGCCCAAGTGTCTGCAAACATAGGGCCCCATGACCAAATCCATGAGGAACACAAACATATGTGAAATGACTTTAGGCTCACTGCCTTTCCCCCAAGCTGGCCTGGCCTGCCCCCAGAAGGGAATTAGAAATAATGCAGTTGTATTGATGGGTTTGAAACACCTTAGGGGAACCCCTATCCTGCCCACAAAGCTCTGAGTGCTTCAGGGGGAAATTCAACGCACGTAATCCTTGAGACAGTTCTTCCTACATTTTATCATTTCTGAAATTGGTGTGCACATTATGATCAATGTGTGCACTTAATATGGCAGTGTTCCATTGTTTTGCTGCCAACTGTGCTTAAATTCATATTTAACAGTGGTGGCATTTTACAAATGAAGGAAATTAGGTATAGCCATTGTAAATAAAAAGCATGTGACATATTATTTCTCTTAGGCAGCATTGTTTTAGGGAAGTACATCCAGAAAAAAATGCTCATTCAATAGATTTCAATAATATAAATACAATACAAACTTGTATTTATTGAGATCCCTGACAGTTATTTTTATAAACTCATGTACATCTTATAATGACCCTCTGTGGTTAGTATTCATTTTACAGATGAGGAAAATGAGGCACAAAGAGGTTCAGAAAATTTTCCCAATATTATACAAACAGCTAGGAAGTACTGGGGCCAGTCAAGGTTCAAACTGATGTTGATTGCTGACTACGTGATAAAACAAGGTTGAAGTTCATTACTGACTGCAGTAAGAAAGAAAACATCCTTGACAGAGTCTTATTTTCTAGAAGGGATATTTATGATGTTTAGGGTCTGGTTTAAGAAAAATATTTCAATGCAGAGCCTGGTTCAGATTGGGTCAAGTTCCCGGCACAGTAGTTTGGGATTGGTTGACACAGCAAGGAAAGTGTTCCAAGAATCCTAAAGAGCAAACAGTAGCTTGATGAATCCGGTAAAGAGATTCATCGTCCTGAAAAGAGGTTATTTGCTCTCATGAGGGATAGCTGAATAATCTTTATTTAGATAAATGGATTTTCAGGAAGTTCCTTAACCAAATAACATTTGCAATATCATATTCATGGGCAAGAGTGTCATAAAATAAGGTCATGTTAATTCAGAGAGTGAGCTGTGTGGCTGCAGATGGCTTCTGTTCCCACCAGGTGGCAGGTGGTTGCTAGCTGGTATGACTGAATTGTGTCTCCCATCAAAACCCATATGTTAAGCCCTGACCCCCAGTGCAACTGTATTTGAAGACAGGGTATGTAGAAGGTCATTAAGGTCAAATGAAGTCATATGGGTGGGGCCCTGATCAGAGAATTGGAGGTCTTATAAGAAGAGGAAAAGAGCAATTTTTCTCTCCCTCTTCCTCCCTTTCCTGCCCCTCCCAACTCTGCCTTTCTCTCTCTCTCTCTCTCTCTCTCTCTCTCTCTCTCTCCACCCCTTAATCCCCTTTCTCTCCCCACATTTCTCTCCATGTGCACTGAGGAAAGGCCAAGTAAGCATACAGAGAGAAGGCGGCATCTGCAAGCCAGGAAGAGAGATCTAACCCCACCACACTGGCACCCTGATCTCTGACTTCATCTCCACAACTGTGAAAAAATAAATTTCTGTTGTTTAAGCCATCCAATCTATAATAGTTTGTCATGGTCAACCATCTAACAAATATTCATAAACATTCACTTACACGCACTCAGCTTCCCTTAGTGAGTAGCTGTAAGAATTCAATGAAATCGTGTATGTCAACGTGCTTTAAGCTGTGGAGAACTGTATGAGTGTTAGCCGATAGCAATGTTAATAGTAGTGGTCCCTGCAGCTTCTGATTTCTTGAAGGCTCAATACTTGGGCCTGAACTTAATGACATGGTTGAGTAAAGCAACTGAGCCTAGCAGTTCTCTGATGCAAGACTCGCCTTGAGTTAATCAGAAAAGAAGTTTGGCAAAGGGATCGAAGAACAACTTGGCACCAGAAAAATCTACATTCTCTGTATTTCTGAGAAAGTGAACACCCAGCTGTGAATTTATTGACTCTCCCTCAATAAGTTCTAATGGAATAAATTTTGTCTTCTTGGTGCCTGCTAATTAGACAATTATTTAACTCTGTTTCTTTTTTTTTTAATGACTCTCTGCTGTTGTTTGAAGACTTCTGTCTATTATTTATAATAAAAACCTCTGTCACATTTTTGCCTCATTATCCTTAACAAATAGTGCATTCCCCAGCCTCAATCCACGGCTCCCTTAGTTCTCCCTCTCCCAGCACCATTCCAGGCTAGAACTCCCAGAGTTTCAAAGACCAGCTGTTATCATTTTGTTGACTGAGAGATTTTTAGAAACTTCTATCACAGGCACAAGGCTCCATGGGGGGCTGTTGAATTAAATATCAGCTCTTCAAACACAAATTAGCTCAGAGAACAAAAGCAGCAGGAAGACAAGGGACAAATAGAGGCAAGTGCTGCAGTCCTCCCACTCAGTGATCGGGAAACTGGCCCTCTCTCCTCCCTGGAACGGAGACTGGAATGCCTACGCCAGTGGCCACACTTGGCCATGACCAGTCACATAGCTCTTTCTAGGACTGGAAATCAAGCTTAGCTCAGCCCACGGTCACTCGTGCTTTCATCAGAAGATTCTGTGTGTTCAGAGGAAATGATCCTTTTCACTGTCTCCTACAGCACCTTAAAGGTTTTCCATTGAACTGCTATGTTTTTTCAAGGGGAGAAATGACAAAACAAGAAAGTACAGAATTAACATTTGCTCCGCCTTACTACATTTCAATAGCTGCCTGCCATGGAGATAGGATTAGCCTATCTTCGTTTTATAGTAACGTATAGAGCGTAGTAGTATAGAGACACTAGATCCTACTCAAAGCCTGCTCAGGGTTGGATTCATGAATGTGAGACTTGGCAGTCACATAGGACCCTTGGCTCAGGATGGCCACACTTGGTTAAATGCTCTGCTGTCTTGAATTCAAAATAATTTTATCTTTCACCTTCTGTTTTGCAAATGAAATCCAATAGGTCACAGAGCACGCACACAAGCAGAGGAGGTGCAGGCAACATGCATATTTACCGTGATGCCCCTTCACATATGGCACCTGAGATGCCCATAAGTATAGAATTTCAGTGGATCCATGATGTGTGGGAATTCAACAACACTCAAAGCAAGGGCAAGGTAAGCATGTTAAGCTTATGACTGAGTGAGAGTCCTGGCAGCCCCCAAAACTACACTTTCCTTTCCCATCAGAATTTTCTTTGAACACGAAAAGAAGGAAATGGTTTTCTAAGAAACACAAACTACCAAGGAACCCTTTCGTAACTCTTTTTACTCCTATCACATCCCTGTGTTAGCCAGCCACTTATGCTGAAAATGATGACATTGACGGAAAAGGAAAAATAAAAGGTCGGGCAACCCATAGCTTCTTCTCCTCTCAGTCCCTCCTTCCCAGGCCCTCCTTACTCATCAGTAACTGGAAGAGAGGGAATGTTGTAGACTATTAGTGTATCAAGAAGTGAAACAACAGTTGCGTTGGTTTTGTTCAGTGATGCCGCTATCCTAACAAGAACAGAATACATATGGATGCACACACGAGCAATGAAATGCGAATTGCTTCATTTCAGTGAATGCATACGCGTTAAATGCTCTTATATTTGCATTTAATGTATTGAAATAAGATATTGCACAGTTTGAAGATAAATGATAAGTTCTATGCTAATAACTTAAAAGTTTAGTTTTTCTTTACTTAGTATGACATTAAATAACAAAACATACCATGAGGAGCAAAACGTGAGACCATGAAAGAAAGGAAAAAGCTTCATATTTTAATGCCTTTAGCCACACTTTCTTCCTGCTTTTAGAACAAAGGGCCCCACATTCTCATTTTGCACTGAACTCTACAGTGCCCACCCTGCCTGTGGCATCAGTATGCAGTAGAACAGTGATGGCGAACCTCTGACACACGAACTCATTTTTTGGGTTTATTTTTCTTTGTTAAATGGCATTTAAATATATAAAATAAATATCAAAAATATAAGTCTTTGTTTTACTATGGTTGCAAATATCAAAAAATTTCTATATGTGACACGGCACCAGAGTTAAGTTAGGGTTTCTCAAAATGCTGACACGCCGAGCTCAAAAGGTTCACCATCACTTCACTAGAAGCTGGTTAGAAATGCAGAATCCCAGGCCACTTCTCAGATCTGGAACAGGAACCCCAGGTGATACAAGTCCAGGTCCCCATTAAAGTTTGAAGCCCAGGATTAGAGAATCTGCTCAGTGAATCACAGGTGTCCAGTGGGGAAGCTGGGATCCAAACTCTGGCAGCCTGACCCCAGAGTGAGGTGAGGACCCCATGCAGCCACTGTGGGCTGTGAAGTCAAAGCGTATTTACCCAACTTACAGATGTAGAAACAGCTCAGAGAGGGTAATGAACATACATCTTAATAAGCTACCAGCTAATATGTGATAAAACAGGAATTAGAAGCAAATCTTCCTATTCCCAAATCTAAATTGTTTTCATTTACACCAGTTTTCAAATAAGAGTGAGTATCAGAAATAATGGGAGTTTTTTTAAATGCAGAATCCTGGGCCCCACCCCAGACACATCAAACCAAAATCTCTTGGTTGGGGTTTGAAAATCTGTGTATGTAGACACAGTGGTTCTTAGATGTGGCTGCACAGAAGCACCATGTGGGGAGCTTTTTAAAAATCCTGATGACCAGGCCACCTCTAAGATTAATGAAATCGGAATCTCTTGGAGTGGGGCTCACTCAACAAAATGTAAAACCAATTGAGAACTCCTGTTTGAAAACACTCCCAGGTGATCCTGCTGCTCAGCCAGTGTGGGAACCCTGCTTCACGCCTGATCGTGCTTCTGGTTACAGGGCTGCCTGCTGGGCTCCCGGGTGTAGGTTAGGAAAAAGTGCCCAGTGATCAAACAAACAAAAACATGGAATTTCAAGAAGCTAATTTTATTTCTAGAGCCAACCTAATCAACCAGCTCTGTGTGTGAAAAAATGCAATTAGTACTCAGGATCACTGGTGCATGTTTTGTTAATAAAACTGTAAAAACTTATCAAAGACTCATTAGCAGCCAAAAGCAAAACTCTGTACTAAATATTTACATCTATTTCCAAATCAACATTTTTATCTTCAGGAATAATGATATTCACCAGGAATTATTCTAGAACCTTTGTCAAGGGTTCATGTTAAGAGAGAGAGTGGTGCTCTTGGTAACAGTCATGGAAGCTGGGGAGCCAGGGACCCTCCAGGGAACGAGAAGGAGGCCGTGGGGAGAAAGTGAGGAGCCGGGTGTCTTTTATGAGCTGTTGACAGAGAATCTCGGGAGATCAGGGTTAAAAAGTCCCCAGAGGTCAAGAATTAAAACTCTCTTTCAAAACCTGACCCAGCCTACAGCATCTGGCCCTGACACCAAGTTTCTCAAACCTTATCTGGTGACCACCACCTTTTTACGGGTGCTTGCTTCAAAGGGTAGCAATTTCTAATCCTAGCCCAGCATTAGATAATAATCCCACCTACCAGATTAGCATCACCTGGGGTGGGAGGGCTTTAAAAACAAACAAACAAAGGGATTCATATGTTCATTAAAGTTTGAAAACAGCTATTCTGACAGTTCAGACAGTTCTATCCCAGTGTTAGTGGCAAATCCAAGCTAAGGCCATCCTGGGGATGTTTTGGTGGCTGATTAGCTGCCCCACCCCACCCCCTTGAACAACACATATCTTCATAGCACTCTCTTTCCTATCTATTCTAGAGTGCCTTGGAGATTGTTCTACACATGTAGAACATTAGCCACCAAAAGGGCCTTACACATTATATGATAAAAAAATGCCCAATACAGGGGTCACTTCCACATAACCCAAGATTAGTCCCCCTAATTACCCTAAATGAGCCCAATTTGCCTATTTTGCAAGGTTTCACTGGCACACAAAAGGTTCTTGTCATTGAACCAAAACCTGCTCCCCAAACTATAGAACAAATGGTCCTTTATCTTACCTCAAGGGCTACCCAGAGGCAATCTCTCTTCTACAGGACTTTCTTTAATACCTACAAAAATACACCACACCCCACTCAAACCTTTTCTTCTTCAAGCTTAATAATCCCATGTCCTTTACATTTTATTTGTATTAAATTATCTTAAAATTATGTTTGTATCTGGTCTTGCATAATATTTATTTTTAGTTCATGTGAATGGGAGTGTGCATATTTCATTTTTTGTTCCTTATTTTTTCATCAAACCCAAGGCTTCTAAGAGCTGTGTGTGTTACTCTATGCATCTCTTAGTTTTTTTCTCCAGTGCCAAAGTTTCCCCACACCCCTCCGCATCTCTCCTACACCCCCAAGTCTTCCTGCTACCCATATAATCCTATTTTTACATATTCCTCTTTATCCATGTATTCTTTAAACCAAGTCACCCAAAACTGAATATCATCTGATACATTATAAATACACAGGGTAGTGGAGATATACAGGGTGGGGCAAAAGTAGGTTTACAGTTGTTCATATGGAAAATAATACAATAACTAATAAATAATAATACAAGAATAAACTCTGTGTTTTGTGTACTCATAACTGTAAACCAACTTTTGCCCCACTCTGTGTTTTATGGGGTATATGATCCTAGATTCCCCATATAGTTATCCATCGGTAAGGTTTTTAGTTGTAATGACAATACCTCATTTTAATCCTTGACCATTGATAGACATTCCCCTCCTGAGGTTGCAGAAACCTGTGGCCTGCGGAATATTGTCTCTTAAGTAGACTAACGCTGCATCCTATTTCCATGAATTTCCATGAATTTCGTTTTCTCACGGAAATGCTTGTTGTGTTAAAGGAGACTCATAATATGCAAAATAAACCTTAGAGATCATCTAGCATGAAGTTGCCTGAGGAGGTGCTAGTAAACTAAACATTTTCTGAAGGAGGAAACTGAGGTCCAGAGGGGTTCAGCGATTTGCCCAAGGACACAAGCCAATTCCAGTCTCAGAGCTGAGTCAGAAGCCCCAGGTGTCCCGACTTCCAGGCCGGCTTTTCCCAGGGTCCCTGTGGGCCATGCTCCCTGCAGCACAGGAGGGCTGTGCATTGGCTCCTACAGCTGCCTTTCCCTCCCCCGCCCATGGATTCTCTGAAAGCAGAACACACAGACCCAGTCTATATTGGAGCTTCTGAGCTACAATGCCTGCATTATTTAACACTGGTGTTAGCTATTGGGGTGGAGAATAGATGGCACTATAATAAAATCCATAAAATATACCAAATTGGATTTTTTTTCAGGGATGGCTCCAAGCACAAGTTCATAATCAAAAGGTTTTCAGAGAGACTGGAAATAGTGTTTGCTCTGTTGAAATTTCCCTGAATCTTAAGAACATCACTGTTCCCTATCATCCACTGGCTGAATACTTTGGGCATAGAGATGTGCGTTACACTAAGTCATGAAGAAAGGGGACACTTCCAAAAGGCCTGATAAAGAAGGCTTTCTTCTCAGATTTAGAACCATTCCCACCTTAGGGCATGAAGGTCTGTAGCCCTCGTGGTCTCCTAATACTTCCTGAGCAGCTCAGTCAAGATGTTGGAAGTGATGGGTGCATTTGCCTGCAAGGTGAGGAAGCTGTCAGTGACAGCGAGTGGCAGTGGCATCTGCTATCCCTTTATAGACATCTGGGTTTGCAGGGCTACTGACAGCAAAGCCTCCCAGTTCTTCATAAGGACTTGACCACAATTCCAATATGTCACCAGGTGCTGCCCTTCTTAAAGCTTAGGAGTCAGCGGAGCTCTGTTTTCCATCAGTGTAGTCAAGTGAGGAGCAGCAATTAGCACAAGCCTCCATCCAAAATTTCCTACTAATACAAGTACTTTAACAAGAAAACTTCCAGTTCAAGAAGCTTTCATGAGTATACCCAATTACCTCTCTTTAAACCCAAGTTCCCATTAAAATGATATTATTTTAAAAATAAAATTGTAACAGTGATAGCACCTAAGAAAGAGAGTGATCCGAGCATCAGAAAGTTTAAGAAAATCCTGGAAGACAGAAGGTGGGATATTACAACCCAAAGCACCAGAAATAAGACACGCTCCCTGGAGAAGTTGGAGACGAGCCAAGCAACTTGGGGTCAACAAATGACAACGCTCAGGAATAGGCTCTGAGACAGCTGGATGAGTTAACTGAAGAACTCCTTTTAGATCAACTGAGCCAGCAAAGTGCTGATTCCTCTTCAAAGTATACAGAACACAAATGGAGAACGTTGGCCTGATGGGATGAAGCTTTACAACCGCTCCCTAACAAAAACAGGCAATCATCTGCATAAAGGTCACTGTGTGGGTGTTCGAGGCAGAGAGAGAAAGACAATAAAGTGCATGCATTTCTGTTCTCTTCATCAGACCCTAAAAGAAAGGAATAGGAGGAGGATAAGAAGGAAGAATAACAAAAAGAGAAAAGGAGGAGGAGAAGGTGGAGGAGAAGGTGGAGGACGAGGTGGAGAGAGCTCTCTTTCCGAATGCCCTCGTCAGGAGCACCTTCAGCTGCGGTGACAGCTGCGGACTGAGTGTCTGCTTCACCTCCAGGTGCCCATCACCTGGCCCATCCACTCACATGCTTCCCTCTCATGAGAGAAGTTCCTGTTGACAGACACCAGCACAACCATAGAGAAAATTGTATCAGGAAAAAAAATTGTATATACTAATTAATCTAGCCCTTCATCCATGTGTCTTCACCAATAACCAGGACTCACTAGACATGTGAGTGAAACCAAGAGAGAAAGAATCTCTATCACAATAACTGAACCAAATAACAGACTCAAAAAAAGCAGGTGTTAAACCACCAACAAAACAACAAGAAAGCCCAAAGCATGGGAGAACATATTTGGCAATGTTACATCCAATTAAGGCCTAATCTCGAAAATTTATAGGGAACTCAGACATCTTAACAAAAGGAAAATAAATAATCCAATCAAAAGTGGGCAAAGGACTTAAATAGACACTTTTCAAAAGTGGACATACAGAAGGTCATGAGACATATGAAAACATGCTCAAAGTCACTAATCATCAGAGAGATGCAAATCAAAATGACAATGAGGTACCACCTCACACCTGTCAGAATGGCTATGATCAACAAACTACAAGTGTTAGCAAGGATGTGGAGAAAAGGGAATCCTTGTGAACTGTTGGTGGGAATGCAGACTGGTGCAGCCACTGTGGAAAACAGTATGGAGTTTATTCAAAAAATTTAAAATGGAACTCCCATTTGCCCCAGTAACCCCACTTCCAGGAATATATCCCAAGAAATCAGAAACACCAATCAGAAAGGACATATGCACCCCTATGTTCATAGCAGCACAATTTACAATAGCCAAGATTTGGAAACAACCTAAGTGCCCATCAGCAGATGAGTGGATTAAAAAACTGTGGTACATCTACACAATGGAATACTATTCTTCTATAAAAAAGAAAGAACTCTTACCATTCGCAACAGCATGGGTGGACCTGGAGAGCATTATGCTAAGCAAAATAAGCCACTCGGAGAAAGAAAAATATCACATGATCTCACTCACTTGTGGAATATAATGAACAACATAAACTGATGAACAAAAATAGATCCAGAGACATAGAAGCATCAAACATTCCGTCAATCTTCAGAGGGAAGGCAGGGGAGGGTGGGGGTGAGGAGTAAGAGATCAACCAAAGGATTTATATGCATGCATATCAGCATAACCAATGGACACAGACACTAGGGGAGTGGGGTCATGTGCTGGGGGGTGGGGGTGGCCAATGGGGGAAAAAGGAGACATATGTAATACTATATGTAATACTTGAATTAAAAAATAAAAGTTTAAAAAGGAAGCAGGTGTTACTATAGTGAGCACATAGGAATTTTTTTAAAAATCTAATTAATCTGCTCTGAGATATCAGAAAAGGTTCAATTTCTTATAAAACAAGACTGGTATGGATCCAAAAGATGAAGCAAAGGGTCCAAGAAATAAAAAAGGGGAGAGAAAACTTAAGTGACATGGAGGATAGAGTCAAGAAATCCAACAGCTACTTAATGAAAGCTCTGAAAGTAGAAAACAGAGACAATGGATGTGAGTAAATAAAATATAATGAAATGACACCCTGGTAGATATGTTCAGTTGTTAGAGTGTTGGCCCTTGCACTGAAGGGTCATGGGTTTGAATCCCAGTCAAGGGCAAGTACCTGGGTTGCAGGTTGGAGCGTCAGCCCCTGGTCGGGGCACATAGGGGAGACTACCAATTGATGTGTCTTTCCCACTTTGATGGTTTTTTCTCTCTCTCTCACCATCCCTCCCTCCCTCCCTTCCACTCTAAAAATCAATGGGAAAAATATCCTCTGGTGAGGATTAATATATATAGAGAGAGAAATGAAATTTCCCAAAGCTTAAGACACAAGAATATTCAAACAAGTTCCTACCAAGTGCCAAATAGAATTAGCAATATAGCTTGATGAAATTTCAGAATTCCAAGGATGAAGAAAAAAATCTTAAATGTTTTCAGAGAGAAAATAACCACTTATAACCACTTACAAAAGAAAAATCAGAACGCAGTTCCAGTGTTTTATTTATCAACCACTTACATAGCTCTCATTTTATGCCAGGCCCTTTTCAAGACACTTTAAAAACAAGAACTCATTCAGTGATTTAAAGTATCACAGTCCTTTTCATCAACAAGCTTGAGTACTAAAACACAATCAACTAATATCTTCAAAGTTATAAGAAAAATATTTTCAAGCTCAAAATCCCATACATATTTGAAGCATCAATCATGTGTGGGCAAAATAAAGGCATTCTTTGACATTTAAGATTCAGAAAATTCACATGACCCATGTGAAAAATAAAAACCACTGGAAGCTATTCCAACAAAATTTAAAAGAGATACAAAAAGACAATATGAGATATAATAAGTTGCTGAATATGACCTGGAAGAACTGAAGAGAGTTGACAAGAAATTAAACAATGATCCAAGAAACTAAATGAGGACCTTGACTTGGATATTCTCTTTCGAGCATGGGTGGTTTAGTGATATAGGATGATATTGCCTTCTCTGTGGCCAGGCACTAAGTTTGGTGTGACAATGGATACTCTATGCATAATCATAGCACTGCAAATGCTGTATGGGGGGTTAATTTTTATAATAAACCTATTGTCAAAGCAAGGGGAAAATGTCATTGCAGGAAATAGAAATGCAAATCAAAAAATACAAATGGAACAGAAATTGAGGAGAGGAAAAGGAGATGAAAGACTGGGAGAAAATGTAGTGAAATAAATGCTTCATTTTTCATGTCAGGGAATCAACAAATACAATCCAGCATTAATAAATCAAGAAAAGAAAATGTTGGTAATAATTTAAAGTTTATAATAATGAGCATTAGAACAACTAAAGGTCAGAAACTAGTACTTACTGGGAATAGGTTCTTCTGTAAACCTAAAACTGCTCTAAAAGAGTCTATTAGTTAAGAAAAAGAGCAGCTACCTGTGGAGTAGGTGGGTAACCCTTCTGTGTAGTTTAAAACGTCTTCATTATGATTACTTTAATAATATGCTTAACCTTAGAATAAATATGAAATAATATAGTGAAACAGATGGAGAATTTTTGACAAGTATATCTGATCCTTACTATGGTTATTTATGTATTTATCTTACCCCCACAAACTCTTTGAAAGCTTATCTGTGTATTTACTGTTGTGATCAACACAGAACTTTCAGCCTTATGTTTAATTTAAAAGGTTATTTACAGGGTGGGGCAAAAATAGTTGTTCATGTGGGAATAATATAATAATCTTACCTAATAATAGACAAACATGTAAATTAATCATCCCTCCGCTATGCTCACCAGCCAATCAGGAGAGTATGCAAATTAACCCAACAAAGATGGTGGTTAATTTGCATACATAGGTGTGAAGCGGTGGAGCGAAGCCTGAAGGCTCCATCTGGAGCTGTGAAGACTGAAGGCTCTGTCCAGAACCTCGAAGACTGAAGGCTCCGTCCGGAGCAAAGGCCTGGGTCCCAGGTGCCAGAGGAAAACCAGTGCCGGCAGCCAGGGGAAGGGAAGGCCTATTGCATGAATCTCTTCATGCAACGGGCCTCTAGTCTGTATATATAAAAGCCTATGCGACCATTATGACTGGACAACAGGACAACCAGACAACAGGATGACACGCACTGACCACCAGGGGGCAGATGCTCAATGTAGGAGCTGCCCCCTGGTCATTAGTATGCTCCCACAGCCAACCTCCGGCAGCCAACCCACATCCCGCAGCCCCAGTTGGGACTGAGCAAGACGGCCCAATTGCCCGATCTCTGGTCAGGCCAAGGGATCCCACCCATGCACAAAATCATGCACCAGGCCTCTAGTTAATAAATAACAATACAAGAATAAACTGTTTCATGTACTTGCAACTGTAAACCTACTTTTGCCCCACAAAAATTTTAAAAGAAATGCAAATAAAAAGACACAATTATTGATGTTTCTTACTAATTTTCAACTTCCACCAATCACTTCATGTGTGTAATACCATCTAGTTAGGATACTGGCTGGGAGCCAAGGTCTCCTTGATGCCATCTGCTGCCTGTCTGGCACTCCTTTGCCCTTGGCTCCCTGTTTCTTGACTGCTTTCCTAAACTCATAGTCCTTCCCTGGGCCCACCTGGAAATGTCTGCATCTTCCTGCACATCTGCCTTTCCACTGCTTGTTCTCAGTGTGACAGCTTTGCTTTGTCTGGTCTCTGAATGGCCTTCCTTTCTCCAGACAGACCCGCCATCCTATACTCCTCACCCCCACGCACCTCAGTGTACTTCTGCCTCTTGGTGGTTCTGGGGTCCTACTCTGCACCTGCCTTTCACTGGGCTCACTTCTAAATTATATATATATATACCACTGGAACTTAAAAAACAGAGAGTTGGAAGTTAGGCAAGTATTTTTCAAGAGTGGTTTGATCAAGAATGTCGACCTCAGTGAGGTGATTCCATCCCCTCCGGTCAATCCAAGGGCAAGGAGCTGAAACAGAACCCCCAGAGAACTGAACATGCTCTTTGCAGTTTGGTGAGCAGTAAATAGTGAATAGCTCATTCCTGTGAAATCCAAAAAATAAGAGAGGTTATGGCTGGCCTCTCATAATATGAGAAAAGAGAGACTGTCCTATGGAGGCAACCAGCACTCCCATCATTTGTGAGGGCAATATATGTGGCAGTGTTTCTAGTGAGCCAGGTGCTGGCTACCCCAGAGCCAACATGGAATTCTCATAGAGTCTGAACAAGAGAGCCCCCTACTGGGGCAAGGGACTCTGCCAAGAGAGGCTGGGCAGGTGGCCAGCTGTAGGCCAGGGGTCTGAGCAGTATTATAAATTACAGCTGTAATACAAGTACATTCAGATGTGTCTAGCAAACCTCAGGTAAAAGAACCCCTATGGTGGTCAGGGCAGGAAAGGGAATTGGGGCTTTTCCAAAGCCTATCAGAATGGCTAATGAGAGAGTCAGCTGCAAACACTTGTCAAGCCCAAAAAGCACTGAGGCCAGCTCATAGCAATGTTTATCAAGTGAGAGATGTTCTCCCCACCTGTGGTAGGCAGATTTCTAAGCTGGCCTCTGAGACTCCTGCCCCCGGTAGCCAAGACTTTGTGTGACACCCCCCTCCTTGAGTGTGGGGAAAACCTGTGATTTGCTTCTAACCAATAGAATACAATAAAAAGTGAAGGCATTTTATAAATTTGAGTAAAGCCCCTAATCAGCTGACTTGAAGTAATCAGAAGGGAGACTGTGCTGGGTTGGCCTGACTTGGTCAAGGAGCCCTTGAAAAGAGCCTCTAGAGATCAGGGATGCTCTCTCCTGCCGGCCTTGAAGAAGCAAGTCACAAGGAGTTCTACAGGAGCAAGGAACTGAATTCTGCCCGCAGCCATGTAAGCTTGGAGGAGGATCTCAAGTCTCAGATGAGATCACGACCCAGCAGACAGCTAGACTTTTCATTTGGTGACTACTGTACATCCTTTTGTTCTTCTGGGTCCACTTATGAGACTCTGAGTGAAGGACCCAGCTGTGCCTGCACTGTGAGCTCATGAATTACTAAAGTAATAATTTGCTTCACATCAATATAAAAATAATATACACACACTACAACTCCATGGGGGTTGAAACTAAGGTTAACAAGATGAGGAAGGACTGGTCAAATTACTCGGTGGGGAAAAGAAGAAAAAAAAGCTGACCATACCCTCTGTCTCTTTGCAAGGGGTCAGCTTAAGGCCAGAACTAGGTGGGGAGGAGGGAAAGCATAACTTTACATAAGGATTAGTTTTTATCATTACTCGGAATTGTGTTTGTGGTATGTAAACTGCCCTGCTGCCCTGGTTATCAAGAAAGGAAGGTAGCCACCGGCCCCCAAGTGTGGGAATTGATGGGCAGCACAAGAAGCATAGTTGCCTTCATATTACACCTTGAAAGTCTCACTTGTTTATTATGTCGCTTCTTTACACTGAGATCACCACAAACCAAATTGGAATTGTTTATGTCTGATGCTGTCTTTCATCCTAACAGACTGTCCATTTACCCACACTGCCAGCAACCATTAAGAAGAAACTCCAGGCCTCCCAATCCCCTCAAAAGACTTCCCTCATCCTCATTTTGTTCCATCTTCAGCCTTAACCCTGCATTTTCTCAGCTCCTGACTTCCTGGCCTCATTTTTTCTTTCTAGTCCTCACCTCTTTCTTTAGACTTGATAGATCTGTTCTTTCTAATTAGCTTTAGTGCCCCCTCTGCAATAGGTCTCTTCCTGGGCCCATCTACTTATGTCTATGCTGGGTAACGCCCATGCCTGGCCAACCCCTGGTCTTTATTACCCAACCCCAGCACTGGTCTTCTTAACTGGCATCCCTACCAAGATCATCACAACTTCCCATGATGGGGGATTCAACAAAAGCTGGGTATTCTCAGCACTCTTCTTATGGGGAGAGAAGGCACAGGAAGCGTGGCCAATAAAAGCACAGCCTCAGCCAATAAAAGCACAGCCTCAATCGCACAATCTGTATGCACACCTGTAAATCTTGGAAGCATAAACAGCAAGAATTACAGAGATGTTGCATTTGGTGACTGCTGGGTGCCCATTTTTTCTTCTGGGTCCACTGTGGAGCTACAACTAAAGGGTCCAGCTCAAGAGATTAGAGTCATGGATGCTGAGGGTTTCAAAGGGCCTTAAGGAAAACTCTAGGAAAAGCCTACAGTATGACAGATGTCTGTGCCAAGGGCCCCTACTCCAAGTGCAAACCCAAGTCCTCCTGCTATAGCTGTGACCTCAGAGGAGTTAGAAGGCAATCTCATCGCCATACCTAAACTTTAACTCAGAGAAGACGGAGATCTCATCCTTCTGTTAACCACTGTATCCCCACACCTAGAACGATGCCCAGCATTTGGATCATGTTCCATAAAAGTCCACCAAATGAATGAATGACTGAAGGACCAAGTTCCAAGATGACCCTGCAAGCATAGGCCTTTGCCAAACAAGCAGACACTCACTTAGCCCTGCGCTCTCTCTCCTTTTGCTTCTCTCTCTTTCCCTTTGCTTTTTTGTCTATCTATCAGTTTTATCTACTTCTCTGTCAATTCCCCCAAGTCTCTCTGCTCCTCATCTCTCTTGCTGACCCTTTTGAGGCTTCTCTACTCCTACTCTCTCAATTTTTCTTCTCTCTCCAGCTCATGCCTCTGCTTTACCTGACTCCCTCTGTCTCTCATCCCCTTTTCTTCATCTTTCCTTTCTCCCTTTGTACCTCTTCCTCCCACCCCCTCACCTCACAGGCAGATCCATTTTCATCTGTCCCTCTCCCTACCACTTACCTACCATACTATTCATCTGAAGGACATTTTATCTGTTACATCTATTGATTAAAAAGTTTTATGTTCCCTGTTCTTAATTAACTTATCATTCATTCTGCTCCCATATATTGCTGTTGCATATTTCAAACAATAGATAAATTGCTGATAAAGCTATTTGTAAATCAATGTTCTGTAAACTAAACCATATTTCAAGTGTACTAGAACTTGCTAGATAAAGGAATCTATGATGAAAAATTAAGCAATTTCCAATAATGCATATTTTTGTAAATCTAAAGTTTCAGAAAATAGCCATATAAAATAAAGCAAACTCATTTTAATGTCACCACAATCATTCTGCCCAGTTTGGGTTGATCTCCTTGAGTTGGATATTATTTCTCAAAAAATGTCTGTAAAGGGGACTAAATTCTCCTGGGAGGCTCTTCTTTATGGAAATGGAATTGTTGGAAGATGAAAGATGAATGAGAACATGTTCAAAGTCTGCAAATTTATAAAAGGTAAAAATACAAAGAGTGTCCATTCATTATACATATGCCTGCTAGTTACTATTATATTCCAGGCACTCCAGTAAGTACTGAGGATAAAAACTTGATTAAGACATAGTGCTTGCCCTCAAGGACTCACAATCTGATAGGGGACGGAAACACGTAATTTCAAGACAATTAAGTATTTCAAATAATAGTAGCACACATGTTTAAGAAGGCTTGGCAGTGGCACCAAGTGGGGAGAGCTGCACAAGAGCAGGAACTGGGTGTGTTTGATTGCTGTCTTATCGCCGGTGCCTAGCATGGAGCCCCCTTACATTAGACACACAACGAATATGTGTTATTAAATTGTTGAGTAATCTACTCCACTGTGGAGGGAGTGGAGGGAGTTGAAAGGAGCAAATCAATAAAGGCTTCATAAGTGAGGAGAAGATATGTAAGGAGGATGGATGGGATCAGCTTCTGGTGTGGAAGCTCCGAGTTTAAGGTACAGAGGTGAAGAAGAACTCTGTACATTCAAGAACTAATTTCAGGCAAGCACATGCCATTCACAAAAGCCTTCTCTCAGATTATCAGGAGGAGAGAGAACTTAATTTCTTTTATGTGTAGTTCACCATCTTGTTTTTTTCTCTTTATGTCTTTCTCTGTTTTACCATTGAGTTACTTCTTGTCTCCTTTATGCCTCTTTGTTGTAATTGGTCCCTCAAGGGTCTCTCTTTCTAATTCTCCCAAATGCCAGCTCTCTCCTGCATAGACTCCTAAGTTACTGTTGTATCACAACTGTTTGAGGTAGTTCCCTACCATGGTGTGTGTTAGGGCAAATATGTGCTATGAATTCTAATACATCCTTGATTGCCCCTCAGAACCTGTTAGGTATGGTATACCTATTGTATTGGTTTCCATAGGCAGCATAAGCTTACATCCAGGATTTTCCAGGAGAGTTTTTATCTCAAACACTCTCTTGTGTTGTTCCCTAACCTGCAGTGTCCCTGAAATTTAAATATTTCATCTCTTATCTCTGTCTCCCAGTCTGATCTGACAGCATGAAGCAGCACAAAATTCTTTTGTTAGGCCATGTGTCACATACAATTTTTGTTCCAGAAAATCTGAAGACCAGATTCAGGAGTCTTGTCTCCTATGACAATTTGTAAGTCCTAACATTTGCTGCAATAACTTCCCTACACTGAGGCTGCTCTAGGAACAGAAGCTGTGTGGTTGCAAGCGCTGTGCAGCATATTGGCTGAACACTGAAGGTCGTCAGCATTGCCCTTAGGGAGGGCAGGAGAGATGATACAGGTGGCAAGGCAGGACATACAGCATATGGGCTTTGCAGCCAGACAGGCTGAAATTCTAATTTCATCTCTACCACTTCCTAACCAAGCAATTGCCTCCCACAGAGGCTGATATCAGCCCATCTAAGTGCTCTTCCTCCACCACTCGGGGATGAAATGGAACCAGGAGGCCCTCTCCTTGCAGTTGAAGCTTGTCCCCCAACATTACCTAACGCAGTAATGACATAGGTGCCTGCCTCTGGCCTTCTCCACCCCAAGGCTACCTTCTGTCAACAGCCACACATGCTCCTATGTCACCTTCATTTGGCGGCATGGCCCACACACTAGTCCTTGTCTCCTCTGATTAGTATCCCATTGACTCTCCCTGCTCTGGGGTCTCCAAGCAATAATTCCCCAAAGTTTGTCTCTGACCCACACAACTCCTGCAGCTTCGTCTGAAGTCCTGACCTAGGGGTCACAAGCTAAGAAAGGGCTCTTGGCAAACCTTAGATTTTCAACCTGGCTATCCGATGCTCATGTTTCTCACCCCTCAGGAATGCTGCACAACATTACGTAAGTCAGTCCCACACAGAGGGGCCCACCCCATAGAGGAAGGCACTCCTCCTCTTCAGCCACATAACTGCAAGGCCCTGTCTTTTCCCACATTACATACACCACATGTGCCAATTCTTCCGACCAAGTTAATGCCCTCTAGAAAGCTGCCTACACACTGCCAAGTTCAGCAACTGCTTGTCCCCAGTTCTCCTTCCTTGCTTGTCCTCCCCTCCTCCAATAGCCCCACTGTCTTTTTACAGATCTTACTCTTTCATTTATTCTTCGCTCTATTCTCCTATCACATGCCTTGGTCATTTTATGGAAATATAAAGGCCACACATTTCATCCAAGTTACACAAGACTCTCTTAATTCTGACTCCTAAGGACTGCAGGGCAGCTGTCTGAAGCCAGAGCATAAGAAGGACTGCAGAGAACAGTGTGGGCAGTCATTTTCTAAGAACTAAAATACGCACCCAATTTACATGACTATTTGCATTTGTGTATAAATTATACATCAATATGTATCCTCCCAAGACAGTGAGTTACTAAAATAATTTTGCTACTTTCAACTTGTCATTGCTCAATTTTTCCTCTCTCCCACTTGCAACAACACCCACACACATCTTTTCAGCCCTCAGAAGAGAGTGATAAAAAAGAGGGGAGAAAAGAAAACATAAGATAGAATGAGGTAGAGGAGAAAATATAACAAAGGAAGGAATAAAGATGAGAAAATATCAATGCAATAATAAATACTTGAGTAATTAAATAAAGGGTACCACTGTAATGAGCTTATGGTGATGATTATAAATACAATTGACTCCATAGCCAATGAAAGCAAAATAAATATAAAATCATATAAATGCTTCCCTAGCTGGTTTGGCTCAGTGGATAGAGCATCAGCCTGCGGACTGAAGGGTCCCAGGTTCGATTCCAGTCAAGGGCATGTACCTTGGTTGTGGGCACATCCCTAGTAGAGGGTGTGCAGGAGGCATCTGATCGATGTTTTTCTCTCATGGATGTTTCTAACTCTCTGTCCCTCTCCCTTCTCTGTAAAAAAAAATCAATAAAATATATTTTTAAAAAATCACATAAATGCAATCTTTCTAAAATTTCCTACCTATTTCAGATACTAGGGTTTAATTTCTAAGAAAAGTGTCTTTGATAGGTCATTCTAGAATGCATATATGGATTCAGCCTTTTAATAATAACCAAATGTCATAAAATAGTTCAGCTACAACTGTTTTATGCCCACATTGAACTGCTTTCTTTAAAAGGATCAAGCAAGACAAAGTGTGTAGTAGACAGTGCTCAACCTACAAACCACTTCCTTGAGAACTTCTCTCCCCCGCGCCCCCATCTCACCCCAATTAGGCTGTTCAGGCAGCCATGTATTCACTACAGGACTCCTACATCCTTGACCAATCACAGTCTTTCTCCTAGGAATCTGGACTTGGGATGCGGAGATGTGGGTAGTTTGAGCTCTTCACTTGACTCAGGAGGTGAGTTTGCCCTTCTGGAACAGCCAACTTCAACTGGACAGAAGGAAGCACATATAACAAATGCAACCAGAGAGAAAACCTGAGGCTGAAACGTGTCTCGGCCCAGGTTCTGAGGGTTCCCAGCTCCAGGCTGCAGCCCCATTTTCTGCCCTTGGGAATCGGAGACACCCATGTATCCTTATAATAAACTCTCCCTTCCTGCTCCAGCCAGTTTGGGAAACTATCTGTTATTTGTACCAAAAGAACCTTGACTAAGACTATTTAATACAATTAATCAGAGGCATTTTCAGTTTAATTTTGTATTTCTAATAATTTTTTAATATATTTGAAGTATTTTGTAGCTGATAAAACTTTTGTTCATTTTCTGTCAAATAAAGTTGAATTATTTAGGAGATAGTCACTTTGTCTAAGGAGCTTTCCTTAATTGTGTTATATTTTCAGCCAATAAAATATCAGATACTGTAGGTATACATATCACTTTGTGTTACACAATAGATTATGACTTTGCGAATCACACATCTTGAAAAATAAAATACACTGAAGTTCAATAAAATTCTCACCCGTGGGTCTCACTTCTTCATTTCTGCCATCAAAATACCAATACCTCATTAAATGTGAACAAACATTGGAAATGTGCTAATTCAGTTAATAAATGCATAGAAAGAGCAAAGGCACAGATAATGGGGGGGGGAGCAGCAAGAAGGAGGCAATAATACTAAAAAAGGAATAAGTCTAAGAAGTTCTGCAGGGCAGGCTGCAGGCTTGATAAGTAATTCATTACAGTAGAAAAGAAAGTAGAACGTGGTAGAGGATCCACAGGCCCTGAAAGAGGAATCTGGGCCTGTTCTCTCAGCCATGCTGTGTGAAGCTCTCACACTTTGGTACCAGAACCCCACTGAGTATTCTTTCTAATTGGTTGTATAGCCACAGGGTAAAGTCAATGTATGATCAAATGCACATCCTGCATATTGCACAATGTAAAAGCAGTAATTCTCAATTAATTGTTTTATGTCTCAACAAAGAAATACATTGCAAGCTCATACTAGCAACTGATATGATAATTAACACACTATTGATCCCTATGATAGACACAGACTAGGAACTGCACTTATGGATAAGAGACAGGAGCCCTGCCTTCAGTAGGTACAGGTGTTAGTTCAGTCCTATGTCCATGCTCTACTGTCTCCACTCACTGATGCTAATACAACTAAAGTTGGATTGAAAAAACATAAAACTGCAATTATCATTCTTAATATTCAGTATCTGCTCTATGCCGGAGACTATATTAGGTGTTTTCTGTATATATATTATATATCATTCTCTTTATAACTCTATAAGGTAGGTATTATTCTACCTATTTTACAGATAGGCAAATTGAGGTTCAAAGAAATTAAGTCATTTGCCCAAGTCCCACAGGAAGTAAATGAGGGAATCCAGGATTGAACCCAAATCCCTCTTAATCCTGAGTCTACCTATTTCTATTTCATCTGGACTCAACATAAACTACACTAAACTGTCTGCAAAATAAAAAGAAAGGTTTTTGTTCAATCACTCAGTTGCTTATTCATTATGCTTTTATTGGGCACAACTTCAGGGGGCACCAACCAAAATGTATCCCACATTCACCCCTTCCTCTCTGCACAACAAGAACTGGTGCCCTGGAACTTCACAACTTACAGAAAATGTCTACCATTGGGCAAGGCATTCTGAATGACACCAAAGGAAGAAAGGAGCTTATTGTTGATTGCGGGGATACAGAAAATCATCATTAACAAGAGAAATTTAATAATGCCTCAAGCAGGGTAAAAATACAGTGGGCATTCTAAAGCAAGCATCCAAGGGGCTGCTGGAGGAGATTAATAAAGGAGTCTTTTGAATACCATGAGCCATTTGCTGACTGCACAGGTGGCCTGACATGGCCCACTGCTGCCAAACACATTCAAAGACACCATGAGGAAACGAGGCGAGTGGGAAAAGCTTTTTACATTTTTTAATCTTCTGTGAATTATCTTTGTCTGTGCTATGAGTGGAAGCAAATCATTCTCCTGCCTCCTTCCAGTTTCACCGCCTCCCCCATTTCAACACACACATACACACACGTTACACTCTAAACTTATAATTCATATGTATCCTCCTTCATTTGGGTTTCAGTGATTTAATTTTAGGAAATGCAAATACATGTTCTCTTACTACCTTCCCTAGTTCAGCAATCACTTGTCAGTATACTGACTGTAGATGAAATTAAAGGACATCTGAAAAGACCTGTGGTTCTAAGAATAAACATTAGAGAAGATTAAAAAGTAATAAATCCATATTTGGACACCAAGCAAACTTCCCTTAATGTTATTTATTTTTGGCTCATGGATAGCTGATAATGCGCTTCTAGAAAGTTAAATATAGTTGGTCAGGGATCCAATTTTTATATTTTTCACATATCTAACATGACTATTGCTACCGTTTCATAAAGATAAGAAATTGATGCTAATCACACATATATATGACTGCATGCTCACGCGCACCGTGCAAGTCCCCCACCCAGAGATAAACTGCCTCTGTTCTCCCTTTCTCTCCTTCCACTGGTATCTAAGTTTTCACTGTTACCGAGGAAGGAAGATATTAATTTTTTGCTCTAGTAGTCAGAAGATTAGAAGCATTAAAACAGATGCACCACAGTCATGTTTATTGGAAAATTTTTTATCTAAAGACCAAAAGGAAGCAAATCTAATTGATAGATACATGAAACAGAGCTGCATTCTCAAAAAGATTATTTTCTTGCTGCTGACTTTCCTCCCTTGCTCTAGGTAACACCTCATCTTTGCAAATATAGAGTTTGCTTTCCAATGAATCTCAGGAAATCCTCCCTGTCACTCAGCCTTCCAGGGAGCAGTCCTCTATGGCATGGCACGTCCCTTCACGGGTGGCGACGCCTGCCGAGAAGACATCAGAGATTCCACAGTGGAAGGAAAACCCACAAAACAGAAGGCTAAAGTCAAGGGGAGAGCTAAGTGAGGAAAGCTGTCTTAGTTAGTGGAGGAAGGAGGTTGGGAAGACAGCACAGAGAAAAAAAGACCCGATCTGGAGAAACACAGTTGACCTTTTCAGGACAAAGTGAGATTCACTGAGTGGTGCCTTAGAGCAAACAAAACCTACCTGATCCTTAGAAACCTGGACTTTGTGAAATGCAGACTCTTGCCCAGCGCCCCCGCCCCCCCCAAAAAAAACAAAACTGCTGAATCCAAACCTCTGGTAATGAGCCAAGGAATCTGGACATTTTCAAAATGTAACAGGTGAGAGAGCTTATTCAGTTTGGAACCATGGCCTTTAAGACATGCACGTTCATACTGTTTTGTCCAAGTAGAAGCCAGCTCAGCACTGTTGTTGCAGATCCTGGAGGAGGGACAAGCCACTGGGACCTCTGAGACCCGGGTTCAGGTGGGAAACTGAGGGGCAGGGGAGCAGCTGTTCTCCATGAGCAAACGCTAACGGGAGAGGGATATCATTCAGACATGAGTTCACAGCTCTGCAAATTAGTGTCAAGAACAGCAATGGAAAGGGAAATCACATGCAAAAGATATTATACAGGAACATTTCATGGAATGTGTTGGTTAAACACATACAGTTAAATATGAAATATGTTCAGACATAGTGATTCTGAGGTTTGGATTTGTGTCCCGGAGCCAGATTTTTCTCTCCGTCTGCATAACCGTCACCCTTTTCCTTCTCTGCACTATTGGAATAGCCTCCAGACCAGTGTCCGTATGTCCATTTTGCCCATTCCCTGCCAATCCATTCTTTTCCCTGCAGACTCTGATCATCTAAAAATAAAATCCTGATTGTGTTATTCCCTTACTTAGTATGCTGCAATAATTCTTAGGTAGAGATCAAAGTCCATAATATGACATCAAGGCCCTTCATGATCTGCCTCTGCCTCCTCTCTTGCTACTCTCCCTTTCAGGTCACTTTCATACCTACATCGTTTTCTTCGTTACTTTGAATCACCCAGTTTCCTCCCACTGCCACCCCCAGGCTCAAGACTTTAAGGAATGCTACTTTTTATGCCTGGATGCCCCTCTCTGGCCCTGAATCATCATTCAAATCTCAGGTCAAACATCAGTTCTGCAGAAAAGATTTCCCTCTCCTCGCAGTCTAAGTCAGGTCCTCATACTCCCTGCACTCTTCCTCTGCTGTTCTTTTCCTGCATGCAGTAAGGTATATTTTTTGTGAGTGTGTGATTAATGTCTAACTCTCCCTTTGGGATCCAAACTCCACTAAGGAAGGACCATATGTTTTAGTCCATAATCTACCAAGCACCTAGAACAACAGTGTCTGAAATATAGTAGCTACTTGTGTTTGCTGGCAGTAGGAGGGGGCAATATACTTGGCTGAGTAAGAGAATAAGAGTACCATGAAGAAGCATGGAAATCAGGAAAGGAAAAGAAAATGAAGTGTTTCATTTCAAGTATTGACGCTGGTTGATAGCAACAAAAGCAGGTGGACTTAAGTAAAGATAATAAAAATTACAATGACATTTGACTTTAACAGACAATTGATAATGTATGTTGTACTCTAGGGCTGAAAATAAAGACTTGGATCCTATCCTAATATATAAAAAACCAGGGGCCGTCCTGACTTAAATGACCGGATGGACGACAGAACAGCAGGCTAGGGTCCCAGCCGGTGCAGCAGGAGTGAGTCTGGGTCCTGGCCGGCGCACCAGGAGTCAGTCCTGGGTCCCAGCCAGTGCAGCGGGAGTGAGTCTGTTCTGGCTGGCGCGGCGGAAGTCAGTCCTGGGTCCTGGCTGGAGTGGGGGGAGTGAGTCAGGATCCCAGCCAGTGCAGCAAGAGTGAGTCCAGGTCCCAGCCGGTGTGGCGGGAGTTAGTCCAGGTCCTGGTCGCCCATGGCACAGCTGCAGGAGGGAGCTGTGGGAACGGAGCCATGCTGCCATCAGACTGGCCTCTGGGTCCCTCCTCCCTCCTGCAGGCTCCGGGGAATCAGAGCCATGCTGTGATCAGACTGGCCTCTTGGTCCCTCCCCTCAACCGCAGGCTCCGGGGAACTGAAGCCATGCTGTGATCTGATGGGCCTCTGGTTTTCTCCCCCTGCCCATAGGGTCTGGGGAACCAAGCCAAGCCTTTGCACCCCATGCCTGTCATAGAGGGAGGCGACCAGTGGCAGGGGAGAAGGGGCAGCTGCACAGATGACAAGCAGTGGCAGCGGTGGGGGTGGGGCCAGATACATGTAGCCAAGGGAAGGAAATACCCGATAGGCCCTGATCTCAGGCCAAGCCTAGGGACCCTACCCGAGGCATCCCGGATTGTGAGAGGGTGCAGGCTGGGCTGAGAGCCCCCGCCCCGCCTCCCCCCGAGTGCACGAATTTTTGTGCACCAGGCCTCTAGTAATTAAATAAGAGATAGTTAAATCCTGAGAAATTCAAATGCAAAAGTACATGTAAACAATATCAGAGAACCAAATATTGAGCCTTATGGATGGTGACATTTTGTTCTTATTAAGAGACACTAAAGAAGTCACCAATGCCCATGGGGGTGGAAGGGCCAAATGAGAGAAGGATGGACCAGAGGACATAACCAACCATCATGGTGTAGTAAAACATAAAGCACTAAGGAGGGATTTTCCAGATTTGAACTATCAAAGAAGTCAACTACTGTGGAGAATATAGGGATGGTGACTGTCAAACAGGCCACTGGTATTGGCACAAGTTTACTCCTCAAAGAGCTGAGCACTCAAAACCTTATCATGAAGGATGGGTAAGAGTATCGGGAAGGTAGATAAAAGCCTATTTCCAAACACCTCCCACCTGTACTTCTGCAAATGTAACCCCAGCATCTTGGTTAGGTCATTGTGCCAAGCACTAGGCAGATTAGAGGCTCTTGGGGTGTCAAATGAAACTCAGTTTCCTCCTCAGACACTTGAGCTCTACTCTCAGGTTGTTCATGAGCATCAATCCTGAATACTTGCTGACCTGCACACACTGTGTACTCAGACATGGTTATTCACCTCGCTTTCCTATGCCCTTATGAATGGAGACATTAAGAGATACTAAAAAAGTCACCAACAATGAAAGAGTTTTGCCCAAATCTTCCCCCAATTAGAACTCAAACTGATTCTAATCTGAACCAATTATGTCATACATCCTCAATGGATGTTTACTGACCCTGATGGTGAAGTTATTTATGGCCTTTGATTTATCGGCACTGTACACATTTTGATTTCAGCAGAGCAGAACTGGTAGTGTTATAAATATCTGTGAAATATTTCATCAAGTGTAAATGCAAAAATCCAAATATATAGCGACATTTCTTCTTGAGATGCTAATTGACAAACATAAAGGGAGAGTGGTTGGGGGCAAACACTGAAAATGTCAGTTGTTGAAGGTTTATTTTTGTCTGTAATAACCCTGACACCCTAAAATGTATAAACAATGAGTAAGATAAAAATCAGAGGTCACTTATTTGAGTTTTCATAAAACCATAAGGTAATACCAGAGATCAACGTATGTACCCTATCATCTAGCTTAATGCTCAGGAAAAAAAAAAGAGGGATGAAAAAAATGGAATTGACCACATAAAAAACTACTTCCTCTCAGTATTGATTAGTGGTTATATGAAAATCTTGTTACAGAAAAGAGTTCTACGTCACTGTTACTGCCCACCCACCCCATCTCTCCCTTTTAGGTCCAGTTCACTTGGCAAATGTGCCCCCCTCTAAACGAGCTCATCCATGGACCTTTAGGACCAGTGACATAAGTGGTCAATTATCAAACTGTTCACATATGACTTTAGGAATCCATGACTAAGCCCAGGGAGAAGGTAGAAAGAGAAAAGGAAGTTAAACTCCCCCACCCCCCTTGTTCTGATATCCTCAGCCTTGCCATCCCTACTCCTGTCCACTCAAAGGAGAGATGAGCTCATTACAAGTGGCCCTAGATATATGAAGTCCTAATGGCTTTAACTGTCAGAAATTTCATGATAAACCAATAGTGTATCATCTAGAAGTAAAGGAAAGTAGATGGCAGTCCCTCTCTCTCCTCACTATATTCAGACCACACATCTGACATCTGCAATCCACCCTAGGAGCCATTTGTAAGGGATGTAGACAACCTGAAGTAAATTTAAATCTCAGTAGACAGAAGCCCTCAAAACAATGTCATATGAAGACAAGTTGAAGGAATTGGGGGTATTCTGCTTAGAGAAGAGTAAGATGGGGTGGGGTGGAGTGTGGAGAGATAGGAAGGCAACAGTGCAGTTGAGCTGCACCAATGTCAGTGGTGTATCCATCTTCCCCACCAGATTGTAAGCATCATGGGTGCAATGACCATATTTTATTTATGTTGGGGACTCAGGGCAGGTCTGTGCCTATAATAAGTACTCAGTAAATATTTGGTTAAAAAGTGAATTACTGATAATTGTCATCAAATTTCAACCATGTGGAAAGGTGAGATTTGTTCTTTGTGCTCCCAAATAACAGAATTGAGAACAATGGGTAGAAGGAAGAACTTCCTATAGAGCTCTTCTTTAGAGAGTGATCAGTTCTTCCTGGGCACTGACAATGATTCAGAGGAGATTTAAGTATCAAGTGGGTTTATGTTGATCATGGCTCTCAATCCTGGCTGCATATTAAAATCACTAAGGGTTTTGTTTTTTGTTTTAATACACCTACCTAGGCACAATCACCGGAAATTTTGTTTCAACTGGTCTAGGGTAGCGATTTTCAACTGGTGTGCTGCCAGAATTTTTAAAACATGCAATACCTGACTATTTCATTCCAGCACTGACCTCTTTTCCATTAAATTTTCAAATTAAAAAAAGAAAGAAAGAAAACAGCCAACACAATAATAGCTGTCTGGTGTGAATGAGTCAAAATTATACTTTTTTTGTCAGATAGGCAAAAAATATATTTGTGGGTGTGCCACAGAATTTTAGTAATTAGTTTATGTGTGCCATGATGTGAAAAAGGTTGAAAATTGCTGGTCTAAAGCATTTTAAAACACTCTCCAGATGATTCTGATGTGCAACTGCTACTTCAAACTTAGACTGATTCAACATCTGAGGAAATGAGCACTTCCATTCAAAACACTCAAATTTTGACTGACTGCCCAATCCATTACATGTTCTCTAACTCTGGTTAAACTAATGAGGCATATAAGGCAATATTCCAAACAGAAAGATAGAAAATTGAGAAAGACAAGCAGAAAGAGAGAGAGAGAGAGAGAATAGGGGAGAGGAAAGAGAGAGAGAGAGAGAGAGAGAGAGAGAGAGAGAGAGAGAGAAAAGCACATAATCATTATCTTAGTTTTTAGTTTGCAAAAATCTAAATAATTGAATTTTCACTTTGTAAACAGTATTGGCTGTCCAAACATGCAAAGCTCTTCTCCTGAAGTTTCCTGATATAGAATCCCCAGCAGTTGGATCACCAGTAGGTATGGATTTAATCAAAGGCCTCAGAATTCTCAAACCTCAAAATGCGGTTTGAGACCTCTCAGCTCGAAGACTAAAAATATCAAGTGGTAATGGGAGCGTACATATGGTTGTTAGAATGCAAGTAGGTGACAATCAGATAATTTCATATGCTGCTTTTTATCCTGAACTATTTTTGTAAAAGTCTGCTCTTTAGTAAATGAATTATTCACTTATATTCTGACTGTATTTTAAATATGCCACATTTGAAAGCAGGGTAAGATATATTTAAAGAATATGTTATCACTTTTTAATAGGTAGAAAGTGGCTTGGGGTGTTGGTCTAGATAAAATAAACCAGTCAGCTGCACATCTATAAAAACAGAAGGGATGGGCACTGAACTTTCCTTTAATCCAATAACTAGAGGCAAATTCCATGCGATAGCTTCTTAGTTCATGTGTCCCTTCACTTGCTTTCTATGTTCCTTATTTTGGCACCTGAGCCTGTGCAGTATTTGGTTGCCACTACCTGTGGCTCCCAATGATTGGGAATTCAACTCATTTACATTCACATTCTTAGGAGAGAACATAATGCTAGAATAAATTTATCATATCATTAAAACATAAGGTCTTAAAAACACAGTGAGACAAAGATAATTAATTTCCAACATAGAAAGTTGGAGGTGGGAAGGCACAATGCCATGTCCTCAGTCAGTACTCAACGATTCTAGAATGCAGTGGAAAAAGGTCAGTTCAAACAGAGGCAAGTATGTGGTATCTATGATCCAAATAACACAGACACTGTTCTTTTAAGTTGTATGTTTAAAAAGAACGGTTAGGGGTGATTTCCTATATTCTTGGTAAACAGCTTAAGAAATTGAAAACATTACCTTCAAAAAATAAAAATCCTACCTGGCACTTTTTAATAAACTCACAGCCCTCAAAATTTATTTTTAAGACTATTGTCTTTTCTTATTCTGTTAATTTATAGTAAATTCTATAAGACAGCAGGAATAAGGGTAGGAAGCTCCGGGGTGAGTGGGATTTTCCATTTTAAATAGGATGATCAGGGAAGGCCTCCCTTAGAAGGTGACATTTGAGCGAAGACCCTAAGGAGTGAAGGAACTATGAACCAATCTGGAGAGAGAAAGTGCCAGGCAGAGGGAACTGCAGTGAAAATCTCATGGGCAAGAATGTGACTGGAGTATCAGAAGCCAGTGTGGGCACTGACAACAGGTAGTGAGAGAGAAGGAGACTATTAGGACATTAGCTCAGAAACAGGTGACGAGCCCTGTAGGCCTTTAAGAACCGAGTGAACTGGGGACCTCCCTTCCAGGTTTGGAGCAGAGGAGTACCATATCTGACTTTGGTTTTTAAAGGATCACTCAGCCTGCGATGTTGAAACTTAGCAGTCGAGGGCCAGAGCAGAAGTGGGGAGACCATTCAGAAAGGACACTGCAATAAAGCAGGTGAGAGAGGACTGTCTTCAGAACCAGGGTAAAGAGCAGGCGAGGGGGATTAGATGTGGTCAGATTCTGGATTTTTAGGTATTTTGAAGAGGAAACCAATAAGCTATTCTGATGCACTGAAAGTAGAATATGAGGTTAAAAGATAAGTTAAGGATGGTTTCAAGAGTATGGGCCCAAGCAACTGAAAGGGGAGAGTTGCCCTTTACTGGTAAGGAAAGATGAGCGGGGGCATGTGTGGGGGAGAACAGAAGTTCAATATGAGACATATTAAGTTTTCAACATGCCTATTACAAATTAAAGTGCCGAGTCAAGCACATGATTGTGTGCATTTCAAGTCTATCTGAAAGTTGCAGGCCAGAGATATCAATTTGGGAATCTTCAGCAGACAGAAAGTATTTAAATCCATGAGTCTGGGTGAGCATGAGTGTAGGCAGAATAAGGACGGCATCTGAGGACTGAACCCTGGAGAACCCAATATTTGGAGGTCAAGAAGAACAACAAGCACCAATCAAAGGGACTGAGATGGAGTGGCCACTGACCAGTGACGTGTGAGGAAACCAGAGAGTATGCTGTCCTGGAAGCCCAGGGAAGAAATTGTTTCAAGTAAGAGTAGAACCGGACATGTTAAATGCTGTGACAGACCGATTAGAAGCTGGCTGAGACCTGACCTTTGTGTTTAGCAATGGGGTGGGCACTGGTGGTCATTATCTGAGTAGCTTGGTTGGAATAGAGGAGGTAAAAAGCTTGCACAGAATGAACTCAAGACAGGAGCAGAGTAAGTGGAATGAGCAGGTATAGACAATCCAAGTAGCCATCACTGACTGTAGGAGACAATGAAGAACTAAACAGATATATCCCCCGAATTAAGTAGAACTCAGTATATATAAAATGGGCCCATATTCCTGTTCTCAGAGGAAGGAAAAAATTGCTCATCGTTTTGTAATAAGGTGAGACATTTTTTTAACTGCTCATTTTGTCAGCCTACCCAGCTTCTAAATTGAAAGTCACAGTGTTCCTGTTCAATTTGAAAAGCTCAGGTGACAGGCTTGGATTCAGTTCCATGTTCCTAGGCCATAGAACAAACCCAGTCCCCAAAAGACTCAGCCCTATACCCAATCAATAAATTGCAGTCAATGCCCTTAGGGAAAATGGTCTTGGATGAAACTCCCAGTTAGCAGCCAATCCAAGCCCATTAACTTCCACATCTGGAAACAGGCGAGTAAAGAACATAAGGCTGATGGCTTCAATTCAGTTCTCATTTATCAGAATCACAATAACCTGACTCAAGGATATACAATTCAGGGTGATTGGATGAAATTGCTGAGTAGAGGTCCAAGACCGAAATAATGAGGCTGAAGGTCAGGATCCACAATTACTGGTACAGTTGTTTCAAAGGACCAGGTATATTGTCATGGAGCAAGAATAAAGGGCACCCAGAGGCTCTAACCCAGACAAGCCATCAGGCTGATGCAGCACCCTATCATTTGCCTCACCCCTGTGACTTCTGACTCTTCATATCATTAAAAATATGCATAACAACAGTCATTACCATAAACCTTATATTTCTATAGCTTAATTCCCTCCAAAATGCTTACTGTCTATGCTTTTCATTTGAGTCCCTTAGCAGGCATTTCATAGATAGAAAAACTGAGCTTGGAGAGGGTGAGGTACACAGAACAGTAGATGGTGAGGGCCAATGAAGAGCATACTTTGCTTCAGTGAATAACACCCCCCCCCCTAATTAGGAAAAGAATTGGCTATTTGAGTAATCAACTTTGGAGATTATATGTGATAGAATGAAAAATGTTTTATCTGTTAACATCAGAATTCTTCTAAGGGGAAAAACTATCTGTGGTTAGGAAAATACTTTGATAAATAGCAGATCCTGGTTTGCCCAGCATAATCCCAATGTTTTCCTTTTGTCTTAGAGAAATAATTAATATTGCCCACTTTTACCTTCAAAGGTGTTCTAGTTCTTAGATGTGATCACCTTATTGAGATGTGTTTGCTACTACATATAAGCTATCTGAAAAGAGGCAGGGAGGAAGGGAGGTGAGATCCTACCCAAGAGCAAGGGTTAGCAGGCAGTCAATTGTTGGTCAAACTGTTATGCATTTGACATAAGTAGGAATGGAAAGAAGAGCCAGAAGAAAGAAGAGAAGCGAGTAGATTTGTAAGAAGAAAGAAGAGAAGTGAGTAGAGTTGCAAGAAGCTAGGCAAATAATGTGTGGCTGGGACACCATGTGGAGTTAACTCCCAAATCCCCAGTTACAAGGTAACCTTGGGACGAGATATCTGGTTTCCAATTTGAAATTATTTTTATTCCTAAAATGTAAAAACTTGCCTTGCCCTTGTTTCCACCACTTCAGTCAAGTCTACTATACATGTAAATGCTTGATGTAAGTAAGGTGCTATTGTTGTTGTTGTTTTGTTTGTTTGTTGTTGTTGTTGTGTGTGTGTGTGTGTGTAGAAATGAAGGAAATAAGTTTCACAGCTAAGATACACAGAACAAAGAGAACACACAAAGGACAAGTGATAATGCAAAGCCAAAATACAGAGGACCAGAAGTTTAGAGTCAGAGGTGACCATGAACATGCCCTCCAGGAATTCCCAAAACCCACAGAGCCAAGTATGGAACTTTGGGACAATGTCCTGCAATTATCACAGAGCAAGAACACCCAGTTCACACTGGGGCTGCATAACAAGTGAGTGCAATAGGGATTGACATTTGTTTGATTACTCAGTAAAGTCAGTTAAAGTTTCTTAAACATTTTATTAAGACTTAAACCTACACATGTACATTTATTCTCCAATGTATGGTATTCATGTGGAGCAGCGGTTCTCAACCTGTGGGTCGCGACCCCTTTGGGGGTCGAATGACCCTATCACAGGGGTCGCCTAAGACCATCAGAAAACACATATATAATTACTATTGTTTTGTGATTAATCACTATGCTTTAATTATGTTCAATTTGTAACAATGAAATTGGGGGTCACCACAACATGAGGAACTGTGTTAAAGGGTCGCGGCATTAGGAAGGTTGAGAACCACTGTGTTGGAGCCAAGGCTGCTCCTTCGTCCATGAATCTGTCGACTGGAGTTCCCTATTGTCTTTCTTGTATAAACCGAATCCAGAACAATGCAGAATCTAATTTCATTAGAAGAGACTCTAATTTCTTTAGAAGAAGCTCTCCTAGATGTCTGTGATATTTTTCTAATCTTTTACAGCGGTATACCCATCCCTAATTTGATGACAAGTTTTCTTAGCAACTTGTTTTATCAATTCTTTCCAAAGAAACTTAGCTTTCGTGGATATGTTTTCTTCTTGCATTAATGGCCTCCTAGTTTAATATTTAATAAAATCATATAATTATGAAAACAAATACAATTGGCATAAACAAGTTTGCAACAACTGCAGCTGACTCTTGAGAGGTGGAGAAGTCATCCGTGGGAGCAGGCGTGGTTGGTGTATGAGAGCTCTCGATGACTCCGGGCAGTCTCTGTGTTTTCAGAGGAAAGGGAGAGCTCTACTATTCCAAGAAGCTTAGTAAGTGGAGGTGATTTTAAAAGCTTCTTTTTAGTTTATTCAAAATTTTCCTGAAGAGTTTAACAGCTTGTCAATGCACAGCACATGGGAACTATGGCCATGCTCTCCTCCCACCAGTGACTGCAGCCCTGCCAATCCGAGATCTCTATTCAGTGGGTAGACCTGGCCCAGAGGCCGAGACCCACTTCCCCTCACAGGGAAAAAATCACTCCCATTCCTAACTGAACAATCAGAGTGTGTGGTGGGCTCTCACATAAGCTCGACCTTCAATGAAGACCCTTAAAAGAAGCCAAACTGCACCAAAGGCTGGACAGAACAGCTCCAGGAGATTCTCAGCAAGACTAAACATTTAGTGGTAATGACTAAACACGTGTATTCAATGTAAATTAGGACTCTCTTCGGCTGGAAAGGGCAAAGAGCTAAATCTAAGTCGCAGCCAGAGAAAGCACACTTCCTCCTAATCAGAAGAGCACAGTCAGGGTGCAGTGGAGCAGGTAAATGAACTCGTGTGTATAATTAGGATCTTTTTTCTTTTTCTCCAAAGTGTGAAGAAGGAAAGGTTGGCATGTGAGGGGAAGGAAGTTAAAACTTCTGGGAGATGACTTCCTTGGTCCCCTGAGGAGTCAGGTTAGCCTTGAGAACTGTCCTGGTAAAGAGCTGAGGATATCGGCAGCCCGAGGAAGTACATGAACTAAAGGGGCTTCTGATGTCAGAAATTCTTAAGTGATGATAGCATTCTTTCAAGTTATAGATTTTTTAAAAGATTGAAATCAATCACCATAAGCAGTTAATAAGCAAGATTTATAACTATACCTAGGTTTTATGTTTAAATTTACTTTAGCCCTAGCCAGTTTGGCTCAGTGGATAGAGCATCTGCCTGCGGATTGAAGGGTCCTGGGTTTGATTCTGGTCAGGGACACATGCCCGGGTTGCAAGCTTGATCCCTAGTAGGGAGCGTGCAGGAGACAGCCAATCAATGATTCTCTCTCATCATTGATGTTTCTATCTCTATCCCTCTCCATTCCTCTCTGAAATAAATAAAAATATATAAATTAACTTTAATATTTACTCTGCTTATATATTCTTCATGATGGGAAATTTAGTACAAAGGTTGTTATTTTTATAAGAAAAAAATGTACCATTGTCTCTGGGACTCAACCTCAACAGTGGTCCAGTTGGGAATCCACAGATGAAGCAGTTAAATTAATGAGAGGCAGTAAAATCTCAGACATCTCACATAGCAGAATTTTTGCCAGTACATCTCCTAGGTCCTAGCAGTGGTGGGCAAACTCACTAGTCAACAGAGCCAAATATCAACAGTACAACGATTGAAATTTCTTTTGAGAGCCAAATTTTTTTAACTTAAACTATATAGGTAGGTACATTGTTATTAACTTAATTAGGGTACTCCTAAGGCTTAGGAAGAGCCACACTCAAGGGGCCCTAGAGCCGCATGTGGCTCGTGAGCCATAGTTGGCCAACCACGGTGACCTAGGGCAAAGGAAACTAAGGAGAAAATAAACAAATAGGACTACATCAAAATAAAAAACTTCTGCACAGCAAAAGAAACCGCCATCAAAATGAAAAAGGAACCCACTGTATTGGAGAACACATTTGCCAATGATACATCTGATAAGGGGTTAATATCCAAAATATATAAAGCACTCATACAACTCAATAAAGGGAAGACAAACAATCCAATTAAAAAATGGGCAAAAGACCTGAATAGACATTTCTCCAAAGAGGACATACAACTGGCCAAGAGACGTATGAAAAAATACTCAGTCACTAATCATCAGAGAAATGCAAATGAAAACCACAATGAGATATCACCTCACACCAGTCAGAATGGCTATCATCGACAAATCAACAAACAAGTGGTGCTGGCGAGGATGCAGGGAAAAGGAAACACTAGTTCACTGCGGGTGGGAATGCAAATTGATGCAGCCACTATGGAAAAGAGTATGGAGTTTCCTCAAAAAATTAAAAAATGGTAGTCCATTTGAACCAGCAATCTCACTTCTGGGAATATATCCCCAAAATGCTAAAACACCAATCAGAAAAAAGATATGAACCCCTATGTTCACAGCAGCATTATTTACAATAACTAAGATTTGGAAACAGCCCAAGTGGCCATCAATAGATGAGTGGATAAAAAAAGCTGTGGTACATTTATACATTGGAATACTATGCAGCTGTAAAAAAGAGGGATCTCTTACCCTTTGGGACAGCATGGACAGACCTGGAGAGTACTATGTAAGTGAAATAAGCCAGTCTGAGAAAGATAAATATTACATGATTTCACTTATTTGTGGAATCTAATGAACAAAATGAATTGACCAATAAAATAAAAACCAAAGCATGGAGGTATGGAACAAACTGGCATACCTTGATGTGGGGTTGAGGGTATGAGAAGAGATAAACCAAAGAATTTATATACTTATATGCATAGTCCATGGACATGAGCAATAGGGTGGTAAAGACCTAGGGGTAGGTGGTGGGTAAGGGCTGGGAGGAGGGGAGTAAAGGAGGAGGTGTAAATGAGACATCTATAATACTATCCTATATAATAAAAAGCTAATATGCAAATTGTCCCCTCGCGAGTTCAACTGACCAAGTTTGACCACTTGCTATGACGTGTGCTGACCACCAGGGGGTGGCACAGAATGAAGGAAGGCCCAGGCCGGCAGCTGGCAACCAGGGAAAGGAAGGCCCCAATCAGCCCAGATCGCCAACCAGCCCTCAGGACCCTACTCATGCATGAATTTCGTGCACTGGGCCTCTAGGCAACAATAAAAATATACATATAAAGAAATTAATTCGAGATATAGAACTGGGGGCAAACCAGACATCAAACTAAATACTATCAAGTATTGGCAACTGGCAGGAGGTGGGGACATAAAAGGTGACAAACTGAGCTGAAGGACTCCTTAGCTTTTATATTTGTTTGTTTATTTGTTCATTATTTACTGACTTGTTTTTTTATATTTCTACTAGAGACCGATGCATGCAATTTGTGCAAGAGTAGGCCTTCCTTCCCCAGCTACCGGCACTGGCTCACCTCTGGAACCTGGCACCTGGGCTTCCCTCCCACACCCGGGACCCGGGCTTCTCTCACAGCCCTGGCTTCATCCAGAAGGTTGTCTGGAAGGTCGTCCAGAAGGACGTCCAAAAGGATGTCCGGTCTAATTAGCATATTGTGCTTTTATTATTATAGATATTTAAAAGACATAAAAAGAAGCAAAGAAATTAAGTGGAAGTTGCTGTTGGAGGTAATAGGAACAAATACACAAACTTTGTTTTACCTGCTGCCCACTCTGCTGAAGAAGGGAGACGTTGGTTCCAGCCTAGCTTTTGTGTTGTGAAGTTGGGCGGCAGATATTAGTGGAGTCTCCACATTTCCCTCCTTTCTCTAGCTCTTCCCCAGCTCAAATTCATGGCAAGGAGGCCCATGCTGAGGCCTCTGCGGGAAACCATCAACAGTAGCAGCTAATGGGAAGCCTAATGACCTTTTAATGGGACAAGTAAAGCTAAGAGAGTTGTGCAGATAATATTTATAATAGAAGAAAAAGAAACTACGCAGTAAGCTGAAGCAAGAGCTTGCTAGGCACTGTTAAGCCCAGTAGAGAATAAGCTGCAGCCCTCCTAGAGGAAAGACATTTATCACTCCTCTGAAGACCTCCGCAGCATCGCAGCGCACACCACAACCACCAAACACTGAGTGTAATGAGATTACATTCACAGTGCACCATGGTGTCTCACAGGACTCCTATGGTAAGCAACAACAGCAGACAGGCGAGTTTCTTCACTTGCAGGTCTGAAATGGTATTAACCCATGGAAAACAGACTGCTGGGCCTCCAAGACCTGGGTAAAACCTGACAGAAAGCAAACATGTTGTCAATCAAATTCAAATACGAGCAGGGTAGCAGAAGAGCCTGGTTGCACAAGTATTTCCCAAAGCCTGTTACATCACCTGGTTTTACCAAGCTAACCCAAATTTGTCTTTTAGAGCTTGGAGATGTTTTATCCCATCCACTCTAGTAATATTAACATACCAGAAAACTCTACAACAATGGTTCTCCAAATGTGATCCCTGGACCATTGGCATCTGAATCACCTGGGAAGTTGGTAGAAATGCAATTTCACAAGCCCCACTTGAAGTACAGTTACTGAGCAAATCTGAGGGCAGAGCCCAGAATCTGCGTCTAACAAGCTCTCCAGGGGATGGTGGCAACACGCTCAAGTTTGAGAACCATGAGTCTATAACACTGAATTGCAAACATGGCTGTGCATTGGCACCTCCTAGAAAACTTGAAAAAGCAAAATGCTGATGCCTGGTTCCTACCTTCTCTCCCACCTCCAGAGATTCTGATTTAACTAGCACCAAGTGCTGCTAAGACGGTTGAATTTTTTTTTTAAATTCCCCAGGTGATTCTAATGTTCAAGGAAGTTTGAAAAACACTAGAACATAGAAAATGAATGGAAATAGACAACTTCTCACACCTAGGGCAAAAAGCATACAAGCATCAATAGGTATTCAGAGCCATCAATTACAAAGAATAATAGGTAGTTTATACTGATAGACTCAACAACGTTTTCCCTTGGTCATCTAATCTAATAAAAGACAAACATGCAAATTGACTGTACCTTCGCTACACCTTAAGCCACACCCACCAGCCAATCAGAGCAACTATATGCAAATTAACCCAACCAAGATGGCAGCTGGCAGCCACGGAGCTGAAGCAAGCAGGAGGCTTGGTTGCTCCAGTGATGGAGGAAGCCAAACTTCCTATATAATAAAAGGGCAATTTGACCCTAATAGCAGAAAGACTGGGAATGACTGGTCACTATGACACACACTGACCACCAGGGGGCAGACGCTCAATGCAGGAGCTCTCCCCTGGTGGTCAGTATGCTCCCACAGGGGGAGCTATGCTCAGCCACAAGCAAGGCTGACGGCTGCCAGTACAGCGGTGGTGGTAGGAGCCTCTCCCACCTCCTCAGCAGTGCTAAGGATGTCCGACTGCAGCTTAGGCCTTCTCCCCACTGGCAAGTGGACATCCCCCGAGGGCTCCCGGGCTGCCAGAGTGATGTCTGACTGCCAGATTAGGCCCAATTCCCCAGGGAGCGGGCCTAAACCAGCAGGTGGTCATCCCCCAAGGGGTCCCAGACTGCGAGAGGGCACAGGCCAGGCTGAAGGACATCCACCCCCCCCCCAAGTGCACAAATTTTTGTGCACCGGGCCTCTAGTATTTCAATAAAAGAGAGTGTAACAATTTCCTCAAAAGTCTTAGGCTTCACTGATTTAAATGTATATTTCAAATTTCCTGTTTTGTCCTTACTGCTAGGGAACTCAGAGGCTAATTTTGTCCTTGGGAATTTTACACACACACACACACACACACACACACACCTTTGAAAGTCCCTGACTCCTGTTCTTTTACATCTGTTTGCAAACTCTGTTGCCAATGCTCCTCTTCACACTAAAGGACATGTCTCCCAGGCTATGCCGTGATGCATCATGGGATCCAGGAAGCTACAGGACAAAGGTGGCTCATAAGTCTGGAGTCCCAGATATAATCAGAGTTGGGTCATATCAATGTCTTAATATTAGGATAAACATAATATGTTATGAATTGATCATTCTTGGCTCTTCCCCCAGGCCTCCTGAGAAGAGTGCCATACACCCTCCTCTGCCATTGGAAGCACCTCACTAAGGAAATTGGAAGGACACTAACACTACATGTGAGCCTTCCTGAAAACCGCCTGAAATTATTTTGGAAGAAGGCATAATATAAACAAGTAAGTGCAGGAATTTCCCCTTGAGATCTCAACCATGTATTTATGCAAAGGTATTATTATTGATATCTCCTCTCCTTCAAACACTGTTTATTCTTTGGATTCCACTGAACACAAACACTCAATAAAGAGAAACAAGCTATTCCCCATTTGATATCATTGACACGCGAGATCCCACTGTGGCAGACCTTCAGAATACCTTTGAAATAATGAAGTTAATCCCTTACCTTTGTTTTCAGTGAGAACAGATGCTGGCACTGTCACTGCCGGTGAGGACTTCCGTCTCCAGGACGAAAGTGAGGGGAGCAAGTTGGGACCTAGGGATTGAGAAATAAGAGAACCTAGCAGGAAGCAAAATAGAGATAAGTTGTTGAAATTGGGATTCAAGGAAAAAACGTGAAAAAACTTATAAGGCAAAAGCCTAATAAAATGGAGCATTCTCACCCTCTCCTGGAAGAATGAGAGTAGAGAAAGAAGAAAAAATGACAAAAATCCAAATCAAGACTGCAACCTCAAGGAGAAATTGTCAGCATTTTATAAAGAATTCTTGAGCCATATTTACACATTTATTACACCCAAAGGCTTTATTGTTCAGTCTTTCTGCCATCCTCTAGGTGAAAAATAGGACTCTGTTCCTCGGAGCTTTTACAAAAAATGGCAATAAAATTCTCCAGAGAGTTGGCCCTGTCTCCCAGCTTTTCCTTCTTCCTAATCAAGTTTGAGCTCATAGAATTGGCGCTTTGGGGTGTATTTCACTAACTTCTGCTTTAGGCACCAGCACACCGCACTGCATTCTGGGGGCTTCTCACTTCTGCTGTTTCCTGCAGTGCAGATGGCAACACGGATAAGTGCAGCATCCCTTGGGTGTGTCCATACTCTAGAGAAATGTACTTTCACATTTTTTTTCAGAAAAAACTAACATAAAACCCCTAACTATCCTTATTAGTACTAACTGTTCTGAGCAGCAAAGTGAGCTTATCCATTTCCCAGAAAGTTGAGGAGATCAGCCTCTCATGTTCCATGAACGCTGCATGTGGAACCTGTGTATTAGAAACATATCCGTGACCATCTAGTCCACACCCGTTGTAACAGTGGTGCACAAAGAGGCAAGTTGGCCTCGCAGAGCCACACAGCCAATCAGACCAGAGCTCCAGTGTCCCAGCTGAATTCAGTTCTGCTCCCAACGCACCTCACCACGCCCCTGAATGCCACAGAGCACAGCAGGGCTGGGAGCTGCTGCAGCAACTAGCAATCCATAAAGGAAACAGAATGAAACCTAACGGGATGGGAATAAAGACTGGGCCCTGGACAGGTGTGGAAAACTGATGCACACACTGGAGACGGTGAGCAGACCTGCAGTACAGGTCATGGCTCAGAGGGAATCAATGCAGGCAGTCCACAGCAACAGGCAGACAGGGCCACGCAGGATGGCACGGGGGTTCCAGAGATATCCTCAGAGCCTGGCCCAGGGCAGAGACCCTCTCGTTTCTCTCCTGGCCCATGGACAGGTACAAAATACAAAGACTGACCCATGTATTCTTGCACTTAGGGAGGTAGAAGGTGCAATAGGTGTTCTAGAAAATTGCTTCTAGCTTCTGTGTCCTTATCTGAAAAAGGGGTTCATGTGAAAAATGAAGTCAGACATGTGAACTTGTATATAAATCATAAAGGAGGCTGAGCTCATACTGTTACTTCTAGCATCACAGTCACTACTACCTCAGGGGCAAAAATCACCTAGGGCTTTAGGGTGTTTGTGACATAGAATCCTGAGGCTTAGAGAGGAAGAAAGTATGCTGTGAAGTGAGAACAGACTGTGGAGACAAACAGCTGGGTCTCCACAGCAGCGGAGGGACCTTACCTCTCCAAACCCAGGCTCCCAGCACAGGTGAGGAAATCAGTCCGTCAGAGCCCTGAGTAATAATATTTTCAAAAACAGAGATGTTAATATAGCTCTCTCTGAGAAACAGTCAATCTCAGGGCCAGTACCAAATCTTTCTTCTAAAAGTTCACTCACCTGCCCATTATAAATCCAACCCCAGGTGGGCTTACCTGGATACTACACCTTTGTCCTGTAAAATTCCCCTTCCATCCCTTCCTGATTGTCCAGGAAGAGAAAGCCAAACTCAAGTCACAATTTAATTATCAAGTCAAGAATAGAAATGCAACAGCTAGAACAAAAGATAAAACAACCCATCTGTCAAAACCATTGGTCTTAAAATTAACTAGCTAACCAGAGAATCAAACATTCATTACATAATTTTGGAAAATTCTTCACAATAACTAGAAATGATTGCCTTTGATTGGGGTTTCTTATTATACACACACACGAAAGTAAGTTCTCCAGTAAGTGAAAGAAGTTTAGGTGGGTAGAAGTGACAGAAATCGCAGTTACCCGATCTGGATCAAAAATATTAAACAAAGAAAAAATACTCATTATTCTGTCAGCCCTGAGACATTTTCGGCTTGCTCACACTGGAACGCGTCCCCCTGTGGTCTTGTAAAACTCACTGAATTGGAGTAAAGTAGCATAAGCAGCAGCTTCATCTTCAAAGATGCCATGTAAAATATGCATAGTAACAAGCAGGGTTTTTCTTTTTCTTGCGCCTTCGCGCTGTTTCTCTGCTCTGTTCCAAGCATCGGTCATGCCTCACTTGCATAATATCACGTCGAGTTTACATTTTCTTGCACTCGCCACCACCTTCCAACCTGGAGGCCTCTGTTGCTGCCGGGGGAGCCCTCCTGGGTTCCTCCAGGAGGAACCCGACTTCCTGAGCCAATAAATGTGACATGAAACTCACGTCTCTTTCCTCTAAGACAGTCCCGGGTAAATAGTGCTCAGGTTACACTGCTTGTACTTGAAAAAGCAAATAAACCAAAATGGCATGTTTGTGGGTGTGCGTCTGTGCTCTGCTCTGTCAATTCCTCCTGAATAACTGATCAGATCTGGGACACGTAGAGTCTTGATCTCAAGCAAGATTTGACCTGTGAATTCAAATGTACAGGTACAATCACCTCTTCCAAATGTGGAGGTTCTGATACATCTTGCCATTTCCATTTTGCAGAACATTGGTGGACTGCTGTAGACAAGATTAGGGATTTGTTGCCTCAGGACCCTGCACTACTCTGCAATGAGCAGGTGGACAAAGCCACGGAACAGAATGACCACGAATTAAGGGATGGGCGACCTGCGATGATGTCATTGTCTTCTTCAGCTCTTTGAATTTTAACTTCCCTTTTCCTTCTCACCTATGAGCATTGAGATGCATCTCTGTAAAGGTACAGTAGCCATCCAGGAAAGTGTGACTCTGTGCTTATTCCCCCAGGGTGCAATTAGGCAACCATCCTTGGAGACCCTCCTATAAGCCTCGAATTATGCAAAACCCTGTATCTCCAGCACTTAGCACAGTGCCATGTGCATAGCAGAGACTCAGTAAATAACGTTTGTTGAATGAATGATCACTTGGCTTAGACTGGAAAAAAGATTTCAAATTTTCACCAAAAAGGTTAGTTTTGATCCACTGCTCAAAGAAACATAGAAGTAGGAAATGACAAAAGAAAAAATCAAAAAGTCTTATCTGACCCCCAAAACAGTGCCTGATAGGAAATAAAAAAGAGAAATGATAAGAAGTAGAAGGGGCCAAGCAACTGAGGGTTGGAACCTGGGAACTGGACAAACCCACCAGCATAGGGCAGGTGGTCCTTCAAGCTTTAGGATTTGACAGCACAAGTATAGCCAGGTGGTCTGAACATCATAAGTAAAAGGCCACCTGCAGGCTGACAGGGTTCAGCCCTGGGGAAGTCTAGCTGCAGTTGAGACTGATTTACGGGGCCTGGGGCTCACAGGTAGGACCTCTAGGAACTAGGTAAGCACCCACTGTTTATGCAGAGTCAGCAGGAAAGCTCTCATTGCACAGCGCTGAAAGGAAGCCTGGCGTTCCTTAAATCTATCTCCCTTGCCTAGACTCTCCTGGGTCTCAACTGACACTTGAGACCAGAGTGGAGCTGAGCCTACAGGAGTATCAACAACAAACCCCAATATGGCACACTGTGTGCCCAACACTGTTAAGCATAGTCTTGGGAAGTAGGCACTATTGTTATCACCTCCACTTTACAGATGAGGAGACTGAGGCACAGAGTACTTAAGTGCTTGTCCAGGGTCATGCCTGCAGCTAGTAAGTGGCACAGCGGGGATCTAAACCTGGGCAGGCTGGTGCCACAGTCCACGCTCTAAACAATGTAGCCACTGCTCACAAGGCCCCTGCTGTGGGACCCTGAGGGAGGTGGTCAGAGGACGCCCTGTTCTTTCTACTCAGGACCAACACCAACGCAACCAGGTACCTATGTGGAGAACCACACTTTGAAATGCACAGAATTAGAAAGCGGCCCAGATAACCAAAGCCTCACACAGGAAGGCATGACCCGTGAGAATAATTCAGTAGAGCAAAAGCCTGGTCAGGCAGCAAATTAATATTTACACACTAAGACTCGGATGTGCAGAAATAGAGTTTAATTCCCATGCTCTGGAGCCCTCGCCCCCTCTGCCTGCCCCCATCAGGCTTCCAGGCGAACCCCTGTGGCCTGAGACAGTCCCCTTGGGCGAATGCTCGGGGCACTCAGGTTTCACCCCATTAGAGTCTACAGAGGGCGACTGCCCCACTGCCCAGCCCTGGGAAAGCTTCTGGCTAAGGGTCCTGCCCCACCTCCTCCTGGGCAGGGGCCTCTCTAGCGTGTGGCTATTTCAAGAAATTAATAAAATTAAAGATTCAGTTTCTCACTCAAACTTGCCACTTTTTTAATTTAAATTTTATGTTGTTGACAAACTTGCCACATTTTAAGTTTTCTGCAGACACATGTGGCTAACGGCTACCAGACTCAGATAGTACAAATATAGAACATTTCTATTGTCGCAAAATAGTCTACTGGACAGTACACACACACACACACACACACACACACACACACACACAGGGTATCCCCAAAAATGTATATACAATCTAACAGCTGATTACTCACTTAATTTTCACTCTTTTTCAAGTTTAACTGATTTAAAATTATGAGTGAAGCCAGACTAAGCTTTGAACAAAGAAAATTAATCCTAAAGTGCCACTAGACTTTTTATGGGGGTACATAAAAGATAAAGTTTGCGATACAAAATTGGTACACAAATACTGAAGAAAATGATTCTAGATGTTGGAGATTCCTTTGCTTCATGTTATCAGCAGTGTCTGGACCAGAATGGTCATCAATTTGAAAACAGGCATTGACAAAAAAATTTATTAATTTCCATTGATTCTTTTTCAATTTTTAAAATGAACTGTATGTTAATAAATACTGACTTTATAGCCATTCAAAGTGTGTATATATTATGGGGACACCCTGTATATATAGTTCAATAGAATATCCTGTGATAATGAAAATGTTCTATGTCTGTATTACATATGTAGATATGTGTGTATTCTTATTTGTAGCTTCCTTTCTTCCAAAAATAGCATATATATACAATAGAAAACATATATAACAAGACATTAAACACTTGGAGTGCGGGAAACGAGTTAAGTCGGCTCGCGTGAATTGCGCGTACTCCGCGGGAGCCGTCTTTAACTCGGTTCATATAGATTTGCGGTGGAGTGCGGGAAACGTGTAAACTCGGGCCGATTGTAACTGCGTATTACCAAATATTTGTTTGTAATCCACCCTTTTGGTGGATGGAACAAAACCAAAAGACAGAGCCATCTTATATTTTGGCGGGAAATTCACCCGCACTCCAAGTGTAAAGAATCAAGTTAGAAATCCGATGCTTTGTAGAACCAACCGCTGCAAACAGATGACATTGGGATCTTGAGCAAGTTCCTTAATCTTTTGAGCCTCGGTTTCCTCATCTTTCAAATGGGTATAATAATGACACCTGTTCTACCAACCTCTCAAGTGGTTATAATGATCACTTAAGATAATGCATGTAGAAGTACTTTCAAATTTTTAAGATGACACCCACATTTAGCTATTGTTATTCCAGTTCTAATAAAGAATCATGTTATAAACTGCATGTTTGTGTCCTCAAATTCATATGTTGAAACCTCGTCTCTAATGAGATAGTATTTGGAGGTGAGACTTTGGGGAGGTGATTAGGTCATAAGGATGGGGACCCTCACGTACCAAATCAGCGGCAGTATGAAAGCGACTCCATCGAGCTCCCTTCAGCCAGGCGAGGTCATTGAGAAGATGGTTATCTGTGAAACAGGAAGTGGGCTCTCACCACACACGGAAATTGTGGGTGCCTTGATTATGGACTTGCCAACCTCCAGAACTGAGAGAAATAAATTTCTGTTTTTTTAAGCCACTCAGTCTACAGTATTCTGTTATAAGAACCTGAACTAAAACAGATAGTTATTTTATTTTTAAAAGGGAAAAAAATGTAGCAGAACCCAGACTAATTGTATCTCAGGTGCTAGAGGAAATGCATCTATATCTCAGGGTTACACTACATTAGCATGACAAAGTCAGAAAAAATAGACAGTGCCTTACGAGACTGAGGATGGGACTTTTTAAAAGAGGAAAAAGAAGAGTTCCTAGGCCAGCCACAGACCAACACATTCCCTGTCAATTCTTTAAAAATTTAGAACATACTTTATAACAAAATATTTTAAAATATTTATAACACAATGTATTTTTTAGAATTACTTACCACGCCGAAAACTTCAGGGATATTGCAAACATGGTATGCTTTGATTTCAACCTTCCCGGGGATCTGGATGGTGAAATGGGGACTAATGGGTATGTGATTCTATTTGTGTCTGCTTGAAAACCTTCCCTCAGGTAGTATTGATTATGTTTCAAAGTTAGCTTGAAAGGGGGTCTGGAGAATATTGTCCTTGGAGCCATTCTGTTGCGCAGTTTTGACAATGATGAATGCTCTCAATGGAGTGTTTGCATATGACAACACTGAACAATCAGCTAGGCCTCCACAGAGAAGGCTTTGAAGGGGCAGGCAGGCCTCTCCTTAGGGGAGGGGGGTGGGTGGCTGAATAAAGAAGGTGAAGGGATTAGCTAAAGAACATGTATGCATACCTCATGGACTCAGACAACAGTTTAGTGAAGGCCAAGGGAGGGGGATGCAGGGGTGGGTGGGGGATGGGCAAAGTGGGGGGAAGGGGGGAGAAACACCTGTAATAATGTCAACATTAAAGTTTTTCATTAAAAAAGGAACACACACGCACACATTAATACTGAACATTTTGTCCTGTTCAACTAACTACAACCATGCAGAGATATATATTGTTAACCCCACCTCAGAATTAAGGAAACTGATAGAGTCGTTAAATCAATGACTTAGAGTCACAGGGTCAGCTAGCAGTACAGCTGGAATTCCAGCCCTGGTTTTCCTAACTCCCCAAGACTTCCAGTTTTTTCTCTACCCCACATATAAACACATAGTTGCTAATTGCCTTCACTCTCAACAATGGAGGACTCCTTTATCCCTTCCCTGCCTTCCTCTTCTCTTTCTCTCTTTCCCCCCTCCTTGCATGTTCAGTGACATGCTCTTTACCTTCTCCCCTGCCTATGCCTATCCCTACTCATGTGCAGTCAGGTTTGGCTCCACTAGAGTTTTTAAAGAGAGGCCAGGGTTTGGACCCTGCCCTAGAAAATGATGTTCATGTTCCCCCAAAGGCAAAATCACTAGATATCCCAAACACAGTTGGGAGTGACCCATATTTTACTGTTTGTTCCATTTTCAACTCCATTGGGACAAATAATTGTCCTATATTTTAAACTGGAACTAGGGTGTGTGTGATGGGGGCGGTATGCACTTGTGTGAGTAGAGAGAATATGAGAGAAATATATAATACCCTCGCTTCCTGATTTTATAGTTGAAAACTGCTAGGTAAATCATATTTTGTCCAATCAGCATTCTGAAAGCATGACCTTTCCCACCCAATATACACATAAGCATCATCATATACCTAATAACCTCTATTTTTAATATTGACATCTGGAACACATTTTCATTCCTATCGTTCATGTTCACTTTTACCTTCATTACAACCTTGTCTGATAGGAAGGAAGAAATACTATCATTCCCATTTTTAAAGAGTCATCAAATCAGAGAATGTCAGTCATTAAATTTTAAGAAATTATATTTCCAAGTCTCTAGATCTAGAGTCCCCTGGCTTCCAGGCCAGCTCTCTTTAATCTCATGGGGCCCCTTCACAGCACTGCTATGAGGAAAACTAGGTCTCCTCTCTTCTTATTCTGGTCTTTTTATAGAAACACAAATTCATACCCTAAAGGTGGGGGGATGGGAGATTTAAATGGAAATGATTTATTCTCCCTTTAAGTAAAATGGAAAACAAAAAGGAGCAGAAAAAGGAAAGGAGCAACAACCTACCACTTGAAAGGTAGTTATGGCCATCCTCATGCTTGGGCAGAGCAACAGTAATGAGCCATCATGAAGAGTCAAGGAATGGAAGAGCAGAGTCCTCCAGCCCAACCCCCAGCTCCGTGCACAGACTCTATGGCATCCTCAATGTTAATGACAACCACTAATGTTCACTGAGCACCCCACCCTCTAAGTCCCAAGCACTGTGCTTACGAATTTTACGTTTCCTCTAATTTACTTGGGCTAAAACCCTAAGAAGTAACTATTATTATTATCCCATTTTACAGAAAAATAAAAAACGACTTTGTCATCTATTTGTATTCCTCATAACAACCCAAAGTTATTGCTGTTACACTACCACCATTTTAAAGAAGACAAACTGAGACTCAGAAAGGTCAAGTAACTTGCCCATGGGTCACAGAGGTCTCCGATGCGGATGGAAAGCAAAGCTCCCTCACAGAGCAATATCTCAGCAACACACAAAATGCCTTCACACCCTCCTCCCATTTGACCAACCATCGTAAAACATTTAAAGCCAGAACCTGACGGTGACACTCTGCAAATAAGCCCAAGACTGTGAAGAAAGACCAGCACTGGTCCCTAAGGACATCTAGAGTCAATAATTCAAAATGTGTAAACATGGATTCATCACAAAAGCAAACAACTCTCCAAAATAAAAAATAGTCATTTCATAGGAGGAGAATTCTTAAAAAAGAAACAAGAATTGATGGCTTAGGAAAGGTAAAGTCATGACAACGGGTTGTAAATCCTGATCATAAATTAGGGCTGAAAGAAGAGGATTTTTGATTCAATTGCTGGGTAAGCTGTTTTACTGGGTACACTAGCACCACCTTGTGGTGAAGAGGAGGAACTTGCAAGGTTCTACCTGTACCAATAAAACATGCCTTAGCTATGGGGGTAAAACAATGTTGGATACAAATCACAGGGCTCCAGAATTTCACTCACTTAAGTGATGATAGCTATTTTGACCAAATATCCTGCTTAGTGGAAATCTTGTTTTACCCCAGATAGGGCAAAATTCAAAACAAGGCTAGTCCTTATATTCTCAAAGATATCTTCATGCATATCATGAGAATCTATTGATGAATGCTAAGACCTAATGTTGAGATATGACAATATCTCACATTTATATAGCACCTCTGCATACATAATGTTTATTTTATTATCCAAACAGCAGTGATTTAGGCAGACTAAATTTATCCCATTTTACAGATGAGGAAATTGAGGTTAATTTGTGTTACATTCACTGTGAAGTTATTTGTGAAGTTCTAAAGATAACTAAGAAGTTAATAAGCCTGCATAGCAACTGAAAAGGCCCAAGTATGAGAATCAAGACTCAGTCAAGTAAATGTTCCGTTCACTTTTAAATGACTTCTAAAGAGCTGATTTCTCAGCAAAGGTGCCTTCCACAAGTCCAAAAAATGAACAGAACCATAGCAACAAATACTCTCTGAAATAAGCAGCCATAATTAGCTGGAACACTGGGCAGCCCCATGTGCTGGTCCATCACTGAAGTTCTTCAGGGTCAACATACTGACATGGAAAGACATTTCTACCAAACTGGCTTCATCAAACCACTATCGAAATGATTGCATCACTAACCAAACCACCTCACAACCATCTCCAAGTCATCCAAAAACTGCTTATTCTTTCTTGTGCACTGAAGATGATCCCTCTGTTTGCACTTCGCAGATAATAGTCCTATGTGCAGTCTTCTTACTAAGCCTGTGGTCTAATCACAGCGGGAAGGCACACAGCAGTCAACTTTTTTGGACTATGCTTAGTGGGACCTGTGTTGGGGGTAGAGTGTTCACCTGTCCCTTCTGGAAGGGGGTTTACTGGATTTCTTATTTTTGTATAATGTTATGATACATTTGGTTATATGTGTGTTCAGCATTAATCTTATTTATCTCAAATGCCAATTCACCAAATCTGTTAATAAACATACTACAAAAATGTGTATACATTCATCTATGTCTGCATTTCTAATTACTTTTGTTGGATATTTTTGGAATAGAGAGGCACAGAGTTTGACAGTTATTCTAAATTCCACTTGGGAAAATGAACAGACAAGGATGTCTTTTTTAAATACCTTAAAAATAGGAATGAGGAACTCTCTCCAGGATATTATATTATTTCAGGTATTTTTCCTTTTTCTGCTGTTTGCCTTTTAATTTGATGATGGGGTTATTTGAAATAGATTACAAGAATTGGAAGATTTAGAAGAATTTTTGGCCAAAGATAAGTACCCTTTTTCTCCTTAGTTAGTGCCAAGTTAATTAATAAGTTTCTTTTTAAAAGCAGTGGGTGAATGGCCCAGACATCAAACAGACATTTTTTTTCAACAAAGCCCCTTTATTTTCTATTCCAGTTAACATTAAGAAATCACCAGATGTCAATTCTCCTTGAAATGTTTCAAAGGCCTGAGCCAAGCTGGACACACAGACACCACATTCACTGGCTTAGGTTAACCCTAGTTAAGACCTGGTTCCTCTTTCTCTCCCTTAAGAGGTCACAGCCTCGTATATTACAACCAAGCATGATTGACAATAACGACGTCCAATTACAACTTTCCTTTTTTCATCAGAACTCCAAGAAGTGAGCTTCCCATGCTCTAAAAATATATTACAAAGTAGCAAACAATGAATACCTTAAGTGTTTATTCTCTTTTCCATTGTAAATAACATGATAATATCGTAGACCTCACTGTTCACAGATGAAGACTGCATTTTCAGAGAAACCATTGGCATGTGGCAGCAGGGTTGCCTGGGGATCCCTGAGAACAGGCCAAATGATATCATTAAGGAATGTAAGAAATCTTGAGGATATTTCTGATAGATTGGCCTTTATTTTACTTAACAATAAAATAACAAATCAATAATAAAAATATTAAAGTATAGAAAAATAGGCAAAGAATTATGCAGTTCCAAGAGAAAGTATTAATGGTTGCTAATACTATGGAGCCCATCAGCTGCTTAAAATATATGCAAATAAAAATAACTATAAATAAGGAAATGTAAATTGCCTCAGCAACAAGATCCTATTTTCTCTATTGAGCTGGCAAAGATTAAAAACATTATAAAAACTCCCTACTGTCCAGTAGGACTTATACATTTCATATTGCTAATTCTCTTCCATTGTGAAAATGCTAAGACAATATGCATCAAAAGTCTCAAAATTTTTATAGCTTTTGACCTAGTAATTTTATTCTAGATAACCACCCTAAGGAAATAATCAGAAATACAGGCAAATTTATGTGTATATATGTTTATTATAGCATTATTTATTATAGTAATAAATGAGATTTATAAAAATGCCCAACAATAGAGGACTGCTTAAATAAATTACAGGCCATACAAACATGCATATTGTGAACTGTTACACACCATTAAAAATTTCATTTACAGAGAATTTTTTAAACAACATGGGGAAATGCTTACAATGCACAAAGTGAAAGAAACAGTATATAAAGCTCTTTATATAGCATAATTCCATCATTATTTTTTTAAAAATACATTTGTATGCAGAAAAACAGAAAGTGCCAAAGCATGAACAATGTGTAAGATTACAAGTGATTTCTATTTTATTCCTTATAATACTTCTTTGTTTCTTCCAAATTTTCTAGAATGAACATGTAATACTTTAACAATTAGAGAAAATGTTTACTTTTTAAAATATATTTAATTGATTTCAGAGAGGAATGTAGAGGGAGAGATAGAAACATCAATGATGAGAGAGAATCATTGATCAGCTGATTCCTGCATGCCCCCCTACAGGGGATCGAGCCCGAAACCCAGGCATGTGCCCTGACCAGGAATCCAACCGTGACCTCCAGGTTCATAGGTCGATGCTCAACCACTGAGCCACACCATCCAGGCAGAGAAAATATTTAATGTGGTCAAATACTTAAGGTGATGGAAGGAGACTAGACTTGGGTGGTAAGCACACAACAGAGTATACAGATGTCTTATTATAAAGTTGTTCACCTGAAATTTATATGTTGTTGCCCTAATAAATTTCATTAAAAGAAATAAGAAAAAATAAATAAGTATATACCATAGCTTGGCACTCAAGGCCCTGGAAAGACTCTGTTCCAGCTCCTCGGTCTAGCCCTGATTGTTTCTTAAACACAGCAGGCATTTCCACACTCCCTGCTTTTCTCCCTAAAGTCCCTAATGCTTGGAAATCCTTACAAGAACTTGAAAGTCACTTCTCGTGACACTCTCTGTGAGAATTGGTTTATCCTGCACCTTTATTTTAAAACCACTGGATACTTGGTCATAGGAGGCCATTTACCAATTTAATTCTAATAATTCATTTATTTGTCTGTATCCTCTGTTGAACTTTGAACTTTTCAAAGGCCCTAGGTCTTAGAAACCTTCAAATCTCTACTATCTAGTATCATTCCTGGCATGTCATAAATATTAAATATATGGATGAATGAGTGATAAATGGAAGAATGGAAGGAAGGAGGGGTGGATGGGTGGATGGATAGATGAATGAATGACTGGGTGTATGAGAGACAGGTTAGAAACCCATAGATTTTCAAAAGGTGAAACAATGTAGAAAGGAAGTCCTCCTCAAGTTGCTTCTCATATTTAGATGTGTACACACAGCAGATGACACACCAGAAGCACTATGTTGAGCATTGCTAAGACAATTGAGCCATAATTAGCTTATAATAGAACTGAAATTCTTCTAGTTGAAACAACAAATCTGTTATCCTGCTTTACAGTAAATGGCTTTCTACAAGGGATATCCACATGCTATTTTATTATTAAAAACATTCCAATAAAAGATATGCTGAAACATTATTGCAATTTCTACTAATTAAAAACTAATTAAGTCATTTGCTGAATAATACATATACTCTACTTGCATTATCTATGAGTATGCTCTTCACTTACAAATATTTGTCTCCATTTCATTAAAGTAATTAAAGTGCTTCAAGTATGGTTATTTTTACAAGCATTTTTATAGCCAACTCTCAATTTTCCATACCAATGGAGAAGCATAATTGAAATATTTAAAACTGAATAAAAGATAATACAGAACCTCCCTGAAGTTCTTTTCCTCCCCCCGTTTAACAACAAAAACAACCGACTTGAGCTTTAACTCAGCTCCCTTTTCTCACTCCCACTCTGGTAGTCTAATGGAAAATAATTGCACATCAACAGTAAGATCATATTCATGAGCACACAGCCCCTCCCCCCACCCCCTCTTCCTTCCCTCCTGCACCCTATATCTTACCTCTTGTTAGAGCAAAACCTAGGTAGGAGTGAGCCTACTTTACCAGGGCAGAGGGACCATCCCCAAATCAATGACAAAATTAATTGGACTCTGTCTCTCCCATCACATTGCCCATGCTTTGTCCCAGGCAATTATGACAATTCCTTAAGTTCCTGGGGGGAAAAATGCTGCATAAAGCAAAAAATTATTTGCACTAAGTATCACAATGGAGCTGGTGAGTGAAGGCGTCAGCATGTGCATGCCTGCGGATCTGGCTGCAGCTCTGTTTGCTATTTTAGAGTGAGGGGAATGATGTGGAGGAAACATTTCCTTTCGCAGAACGGGAGGGAGCATAGTTATGGAGGGGCAGAGAGTAAATATAAGTTGGGTGCATCTAATTACATATTTTGAGAAACGTGACAAGAAAACATATACTGGAAACGGGTTGACAATCCATTTTCCATAATAGGCACTCGGTCAGGGATAAAGGGAGTAGAGTTCTTCTCACTCCCTAATGTCAGTTTTTGCCCTGAAAGGAAGCGCTGCCTATGGGAGGAGGCAAATGGTGCTGCTCAGAGAAAGCACCATCCAAGGAGGCCGAGAGTCACGTGGGGGGACCACCCTGAGCAGATCAGGCCAGGGAAAAGGTGGTTGGAGTGCAGACGGTATATGGCCCGGGAAGGCTGGCTCCAAGGGCCTGGAACTGCAGCTGTGATCGAAAACAGAAGATTGGTGATGATGATGAAGATGGATGGATGGATGGATGGATGGATGGATGGATGGATGGATGGATGAATGGATGGGCGGATGGATGGACAGACAGGCAGATAGACAGGCAGACAGATTGATAGATATGCAAACAACTGCTTAGATAGATACACATAGAGAAAGAAAAATATTTGGTGCCCACCCCGAGCCTATAAGAGCCTAATAAATGTACCAAAATCTCGAGGTCCTCAGAGACAGCATCTGGTTCCTAAGGTTAAAGACACAAAGCAGGTTGTGTGGCAGGAGGCCAGGGAGGGAGTTTTTATTGTTGTTTCTTTCCTTTTTAATACAGGCCTCAGAGGCGGTCTCCAAAACGTGTTCGGAAGGTTACAATGGAATTTCATTCCAACCTCATTCGTTATATGGCATCTCCTTTATTCTGGACTTTCCCCTGCTTTAAATTTTATTGGATTTTAATCGGAGACCATCTGATGAAATGTTCGGAACCCAGATTAGAATGGAGCATGTACTACAGCTGAATGAGAGGGAGGACAGTGGAATCACATAATGGAATATAAAATGGATTTTAAAAGCAATAAAACTGCAGCAGGCGGAGGGGTTTCCTCAGGGGCAGGGAGAAGTGGAGACATGCAGAAGTGTACTCACCACCCAGAGAAAGAGAAGTCCAGCAAGTTCATCCCCAGGCCACGGCCAGGTCCCCTGCCCACAGCCACTCCCCTTGGGCCAGAAAGTGCCTTGTGCTACCCAGAGCACAGCAGAGAGTAGAGGCAGAGTCTGGCTGGCTTATGCGAATAAAACTGAACAGTTATAAAAAGGGGAAGATCCAGGCCCAGCCAGTGTGGCTCAGTGGTTGAGCGTCAACCTATGAACCTGGAGGTCACAGTTCGATTTTTGGTCAGGGCACAGGTCTGGGTTGCAGGCTCAGTCCCCAGTGGGGGGCATGCAGAAGGCAGCCGATCCATGATTCTCTCTCATCATTGATGTTTCTTTCTATTTCTCTCTCTCTCTTCCTCTCTAAAATCAATAAAAATGTGGGGGTGTTTTAAAGGGAGAACAGCCAGAGTCCTCAAGGAGCAGAGGCAGGCCCTGGATTCTCTAAAGTTCATTGTGAGAGACAGGGGCAATTACTAAGAACAGGGCTTCTATAATCAGCCATGGCAACTGAACCCCAGGGGACCTTATGAAAATACAGATGACGATTTAGAAGGTCTGGGTGGGCCTGATGATGTGCATTTCTAGCTCTGAAGTGATGCTGATGCTTTGCTCCAGGGACCACGGAATGGAAAGCAGTGTTTTTCTCACCTGCATCAGCATCATTCAGTACCTAGTTATAGCTCCAAAGCACCTACCCACACTCGCATCTCCAGGGATGATGCCTGCTAATTTGCATGTTTATCAAACTCCCCTGTTGATTTTTATGCCTACTCTGCCACAAGTCAGACAAATTATTGATAATTTATAACATGGCGTTCTCTATATAAATGACTATAAGACAACAAGTTGACTGATTGGCAGAATCAAGAGTAGTGTGAGGAGGTAGGGAGTGGCTCTCACCCAGGAGTTTAGCAGTAAGTCTACCAACAGAAAACAGTGCCAGGATCTCTCTCTTTGGGGCACAGACTACATGTTTTAGGGCAGGCACAGTCACCTAAGGGCTACATCTTCCCGAGCAGATTAAAAATGAATCCCATTACAGTCTCCTAGTCAATGGAACCATTTGGAGAGTCATCTTTAACTCTGCACTTACTCTCACACCCTTCTCCCCAGTCCAGTTGCCAAGTCCTACTAGCTCAGCCTGTAAGATCCATCCTCATCCATCTCCTTCTCTCCTTTTCCACTGCGACATCATAGTCCCAGCCCCTAGCTTCTCTCACCTGGGCCAGAGCAAGTATCCCAGCTGGTGTCCCAACTACTATCTAGCTCCCTAGCACTCTTCCCTCTTCCACTGCTGGCCTAAAACTCCTTCAGAAGCTTCCCACTGCATTCAGAACAATGAAGCCTGAATTGCCCTACATCCCTCCATCCCTCTTGAACCTCATCTTTTCCTCTCTGTGCTCCAGCCACACTGGCCTTCTCTGTGTTTCTTAAACATACCAAGCTCTTTCCTACCTTATGCTCATTTCTTGTTGACTTTTCTTTGCCAGACAGACCCCACTCCTCCTTTAGGTCTAGGCCTAACTATCAGCTTCTCAGAGAGAGATCTCTCTGCCCACCTCACCTTACATAGGTCCCTCTCTGGCCCCTGTTGTTCCTTTACAGCATGCATTACAACTGGCAATTGATTCACTTGTTTACTCATGTACTTTTCGTTCTCTTCCATTATGCCTTGGGTCCTCAAAGTGTGGCCCCGGGGAAAGCTGCACAACATCTCCTGAGAAACACCGAGGGCGGAGCCTAGATGCTGTGTTAGCAGCTCTCCCCATAAACTGGCCCATGCTGAAGGCTGAGAACCACTGCCCTGGACTGTGACCACAGGGAAGTAGAGACCAGGTGTGTCTTGTCTGCCATTATGTGCCCTGCACTAGAATAGTGCATATAATAGACATCTGGTAACGTTTTTAAGTATTTATCTATTGATAAATTAAGTCACATATGGCCAAAACAATTTCCATGTCCCAACCAGAATCCCAACCTAAAGCCATGAGAATACTAACAAAAGCTCTATTTGACAGAGAACTCTCATATGAGAGCCCTGGCCAGGTAGCTCAGTTGATAGAATGTCATCCTAATACACCAAGGTTGCAGATTTGATCCCTGGTCAGAGCACATACAAGAATCAACCAATGAATGCATAAATAAGTGGAACAACAAATCAATATCTCTCTCTCAAATCAAAAAATGTTTTAAGTAAATATTTTTTTAAAAGAAAACTCTCCCATGAATTTTGTTTCCAATGAAGGAGTTCTAAGCTGGCTTTGGAGTAGAAACTGGATTTTAGGGAGAAGGACAGAAGCTGGAACACCACCCGGAGTCCAGGAGAGATGGTGGCAGGAACTAGGCTGAAAGTGGTGGGAAAAGAAATTAATTGAAGGATGGATTTTAGAGGCTAAGCCAACAGGACTTGTGACTGGTTGTAGATGGAATGGTGTGAGGTAAAAATGAGTCATTATGAAAGGAATAACACAGGGTGAAATTGGGGTTCACAAGTATACTGGGTCCCAAGTAAAGGAAATAGGACAATCTACACTAATAAAAGAGAAACATGGTAATTAGCGTATGACCGCTACCCTTCCCATTGGCTAATCAGCATATCCTTATGCAAATTAACTGTCAGCCAAGATGGCGGCCAGCAGCCATGCACTGAAGCGAGCAGGGAGGCTTGCTTGCTTCAGTGACTGCGGACTCCAACATTCCCCGCCTAACTTGCCGGCCTCTGAGCTGCAACTCTAAGCAACTATGTACTATGTTGCAAATAAGAAGCTAAACAAAACCCCAGAAACCAGCCGGACTGAAAGCCAGCCAGACTGCAACATTGTATCGATGTTTTCAGCAGCGAGGCCTCAGAGCTAAAGCTGGCCCAGAATAAAAAATAAAAAAAAAAGAAAACAAGGAGGGGTTGGGAGCTTCAGTCACTCGCCACCCGGAAAACAGCCCTCAGCCCCTCACCCAGACTGGCCAGGCACCCTAGTGGGGACCCCCACCCTGATCCAGGACACCCTTCAGGGCAAACCAGCCAGCCCCTACCCATGCACCAGGCCTCTATTCTATATAGTAAAAGGGTAATATGCCTCTCGGCACCGGGATCAGCGTGACAGGGGCAGCGCCCAAACCCCCTGATCGCCCTGCGCTCTGTCGTGACAGGGGAAGGCGCCCCAACCCCCTGATCAGCCTGCTCTGTGCCTGATAGGGGGGAGCTCCCCAATCCCTGATGCCCT